>NC_057800.1:380348924-380681764 GCF_018294505.1 Triticum aestivum | reverse complement strand
GTCGATTCAGTCGACTGAAGTGTGGCTTAATCGAAGAAGAGGAGCAGCACGAGCGAGGGGGAGAGCAGCAGCAGCAGCTGGGCGAGCGAGCGATCGAGCGATCGAGCGAGAGCCGAAGCAGCAGCAGCAGATCCGGCTGGTATGGACGCCGCCACCGAAGGGGCCTGGCACTGGGGGAGAGCCGTCGTGGAGATGTTGCCCGCGGCGCCGGCTTCAAGGTAGCCGCTCCATGGGGGTGCGGGATGGAGCACCGTCGGTGCTGGGAGGTCGAGTTAAGGAGAAGATGCGATGAGTGTACAACCTCTTTGGTGGCGCCGAGTAGGCCTCGGCTTCGTCCGAGGAGTCGGTGAGGATGTTGCGGTTCCGATGGAGTAGGTTAAGGCGGCGCTGTGGGGATGGAGCAGCCGCGATAGACGAGGCGATCGTCGGAGCAGCTCCTTGGAGGTGGAGGACAGGGCGGCTGAGCCGGCAGGACGGCGAGATGGACGACGGATCCTCATCCGGGGAGGTGGACGAGGGACGTCGAGCTGTTGCGTTGGACGATGTTGTCGGGGAAGAGGCTCCGGCTGGGCAGCGGTGACGTGGAAGACGGAGGAGGGTGGGGTTTCGCGGCTGGAGCGGAGAGGTTATGGCGGCCTGGGATTTCGAATGGCGAAAAGGGGGCGATGGGAGGGGGTGAAGCATGACTTAGGAACGCGCTTGTCCAAAATGTAGGGTGTGTTACAAAAGTACCCCCCACCGATTTGAACTAGCGGCCCTTTCGGCTCAGGGTTAGAAGGGGGATTTCGCGTGTCGGGATTTGGCAGCTGGAGGGAGCTTTCGCGCGCGTTGTAATTTCAGGATAGCAAGGCGCGGGTTGTGAAGGCGCCAGTTTTGGGAGCACGATATCTGAATTTTTGGGATATAACAAGACGCGGGTTGAATTTTAATGACAAGCCTAACATGTAGTAATATTGTACTTGTACATACCAAATCAATCCGCACTTCCCTCAACCAAAAAGAAAATGAAAAAATTAAAACTATTCACACCACACAAAGAGAGAGTCTTGCCCCGTTTTACTATACAAATGCTATTCAAAGCTACTCCCTCCTTCCATCTATATAGGGCCTAATGCGTTTTTCGATGCTAACTTTAACCAAATATTAGAGCAATGATATATGACATGCAACTTACACAAAGCACCCCGTTAAATTCGTCTGTGAAAGGTTCTTTCAATGATATAATTTTCACATTGTGCATGTCATGTACTATTAATCTTGTCAATAGTCAAAGGCGGTCTTAAAAATCTCATTACGCCCTATATAGATGGAAGGAGGGAGTATGAATCCATGTTATGTCTGATTAAATTTTTTCGCTTGCTATATAATGCATATAAACAACTCATACCAACATTTTAGTGCATTCCAAATGTCTATACTACCGCTGCAATTCGAACTAAATTTGAATTCGTTTCTCTATTTCAATAAGAATCTACAATCATGATTGTTGCCAACTTCAACCATCATAGTTTCCTTGCTATTCGCCAGATATAAATTAGACGGCCTATAACGCAGGATGGCAGGCACACCATCATCAACAACTCTGTTTTTTTATAAGAGTAGAGGTAAAACATATTAAATGTAGTATACCATGTTCATAACCACACCATGTGTATCACCGTTATATATATTCACATATCCGTCGGTTTGAAACACTATGATAAATTCTTCAAATATCTGAATTCACATTTTATAATGAAGTATATATGATCTCTATTTGTCTTTTACACCCACACAACCCTCTTATCTTTGTAGCTAGCACTAACTTTCTCTTATGCATGCACATGCCCGCATCCCTCTCACCCTCCCTCAGCATTCTCTAGCTCCATCGCACAAATTCGTCTTTTCACTTTAGGTCGTTCACCCACGGTGTGTGTAGGCCCCCTAGATCCTTCTTTACGGCACACATCGATCGATATGCCTCTCTAGCCAGGTGTGCCTAGCACAAACACAAGCTTCCCCTCTTCTCTTGTCACCGTCCATGCCTCACTCCCACCACTCTTTTCATCGTTCTCGTACTCGCACACTCCTCCCCCTCGATATAGTATGCCTCTCGTACCACCTCCTACATGCATCCCTCTCTCTCTATCCTTCTCCTCGTGCCTCATTTGCTTCTAACACACAAATGCATGTATACCGATCGATCTCCCAACATATACCTAGATCAACTTTAACTACCCCCCATCGATCGACGTACCTCACAAGTTATGTCTCTCCTTTCTCTTAGAAAGGGCGATTGATCTTCCTATGTAGTTACGTCTGCTTACCACAACTACATCGTCCCCCCTCATCATTCGTGCATGCCTCCTAACCCGTCTCTCACACGCACGTGCACAGACAACAAGCAGCCATCTCCTCTCTTATTGATATTGCGGGTGTGCCCTCCGTTTGTCTAGCAAGCCTATCCCACCATTTGTTAGAAGCAACTCCACTACCACCCCCTCTAACACTCTAGCTCTGTCTCTCTCCCAACCTTATTCATCTCCTGCACATATGCATGGATGTCGATCGATCTCCCTTAATACATGAGGCAGGTCGATCTCCTTAATACATGAGGTAGGCCTCTCTCCTCCTCCACACATATATCAGCCATTGTACCTCTATAGTTAATTGGGCCTCCCTCTCCCCCCACCACGCACCGATAGTCGAGCACTGCAGGTAGGTATCCATGCCACAGAGACAAACTGCACATGTCCCATCTCACGTTCCAGTAGGCCAACCACTCTATATCTTTGACGTGGGCACACACAAATTCTATGGCATCTTTATTGATCGCGCGCGCGCACACACACGCACATCATCCCTCTCTTCGATTCTATGGACACCTCAAGCCGATGATACCTCCACTCTCTTCTCATGGATCACCCATATATATGTTATATCCAGGACTCTGTTTCACACACATTGCATATGTTAAATTTTTTGATTGACCCCCCCCCCACAAAAAAAACTATCAAGAACCCACACACTATATCTCTCTAGGTTTGTATCTCCCTCATACAACCCCACGCAGGTGGTGTACGTATACAAGAAGAGAATAGGTGCACCGTGCACGTACTCATGCTTCGTGCCCAGCCACACCCGCGCGGGTACACGGTGGAGCTCATTTCTTTACGAAATGGCAGCCCACGTGCTAATTTGAACGCATGTAGCGGTTGTTTACCTAGGGAGGTCGTGTACCACGCGTGCATGAAACAAAGTTCGACTTGACGCGTTGCTGCGTTATTTTTAAATAAAGTTATAGCGCTCAATGGCACGTACACAAAATATAAAACGATTTTTATGGAGGAAAAGGTAGTCCGCTCTTCAGAGTATCTCACACAAGGCTCCGGTGGCCTCTCTCTCTCACCGTTGGTCACTAATCCGGCCGCATCCCGTCTGCCGGGGGAAAGGGAGTGCGGTGGCCTCTGTCTCACACAGTTGGTCATTGATCCGGCCACATCCCGTCCGCCGGGGGAAAGGGAGTGCGGTGGCCTCTCTCTCTCTCTCTCACCGTTGGTCACTGATCCGGCCGCATCCCCTCCACCGGGGGAAAGGGAGTGTGGTGGCCTCTCTCTCTCTCACCATTGGTCACTGATCCGGCCGCATCCCATCCGCCGGGGGAAAGGGAGGAAGTGCATCATTTCTCCGTTCGACGGCGCCGAGGCAGCACGTCCCGATCTGCGGTACACGTCATTCTCTCTGACCAAGCTCCGACGCGGCAGGGCCTACGCCACCTGCTCGCAGATTCCGCCCACCGCCGCTCACCTAATTACATCCCGACGACCTCCAGGTATCCCCTCCGGCCTTGCTCCACTGCCCGTTTTCCCACGTCGCTGCATGTGGATCTTCCATAGTTCTTTGCCCAAAACGTCGCTCGTCCAGTGTACTTTCCATATTGCATTCTCGTCCTCACACCGTTTTAGACAAACACAACCGTGTTGTTATCTTCCCTTAGGACAAGTAATATGCTTCTTTTTTGTCATCGCATGTGTCATCGATTGTTATTGGCCAGTAATTGTTTCCTTTCTACCTCTTTTTTGCAAACAGGGCTATCCATTTCACGTCGTTGCTATTGTGACCTTTTGGTGAACTGCACAAACCACTTTTTTCTTAAGAGTGTTTTGTGCAATTGTCCTAAAATGTCACACGGGCAACGTCTCTGCATTTCAGTGCGACTGCACAAAGGGAGATTGGTTTTGCTCTACCCTCCTCATCCAACTCCGAGCCTAATCTTCTCCAACTAGTTAGTCTTAAGAGAGACTACAAAGGTGACCGGCTTCTATTTGTGTGTTTATTGTTTCATCAGCAGTCCTCTATTATCGTAATCACACTTGATATCTTTGGAATAGGGACGCTCAGCTCTATTTTAGTGGAACTGCACAAAATGATCGGAATGTTGCATGCTCCAGACAGCTACTTTTTTCCCAACATGCCTTGTTGATTTAGACAGAGCTAGGGGGACGTTGCTGCCAATGAAAGCATGGATCAATTTTAATTTAACACCTTCTCACAACTTTGTCTTCAGTTGTGATGTAATTATTAGCTCTGATCTGCTAATAATTGACATGCATTAGCAAGGAAGTTAGTTTTTTTATTGTTTCTGAAAGAGCATCGATGGCAAGACACGCGAAACAAAAGCTGAAAGCTCACACCATTGTACAATTTCATGTCGCTGGAAAATTATTTGTATAGTACATCTATTATGTAAACAAATGATGGAAGCTTGATAGCATTGCCAAAAGCCTCTTCATCATCCGGGTCCATGTGCCATGCACAAAATTATACTCCTTCATTCCTAAATATTTGTCTTTTACAAATTTCAAACGAGCATATTTTAGAGTGTAGATTTACTCATTTTGCTTCATATGTGTACTCCCTCCGTTCCTAAATATTCTATTCGTCTTAACAGAGATTTCAACAAGTGACTACATACGGAGCAAAATGAGTGAATCTACACTCTAAAATATGTCTATATACATCTGTATGTGCCAGTCCATTTGAAATCTCTAAAAAGACAAATATTGAGAGAGAGAGAGTAGTCACTCGTTGAAATCTCTAGAAAGACAAATACTCTGGAGTATATTTAAGAACCGAGGGGGTAGTGCACAACCGCATGGGAGACTCAGCCCGGTCGTTGCGCCACATTAATAGTGAGTAATGAGCAGTCAAATCATAAGCCCCACCTTTCCCACTATAAGTTGCTCTGAAGAAGCAACCATCAATACGCTCTTCTTTGCATCCGTTCATACTACTCCATCTGTCACTGTTTATAGAGCGCGCTTTAGAAAAAAGAAAAAAAATCTATGGGACCAAGGCGACTAGCGATCGGCCTGAAAAATAGCATTGGTAGTTATAGCACGGCGTCTATTACTAGAGGGAATAATGTGTACACACATGCATGCAGTGCTTCCACCCCGGGTACACACATGCATGCACTCCGTAGTAGTACAGTACATGGAGAGAAAATTGTGGACTTGATTGCGGTTACCACACCCTAATTAATTGAGCATTATACCAAACGCGTCTAAAGTCTCTCTGGTGGTGGAAATGCATTGAGAGATATGCATCATAATGAAGCGCGCCCTGTAAACTGTGACGGAGGGTGGAGTAGTATGAAGGTGCAAAACCAAGTATGCGTACTACTGCGCTTGGCTCTTCACCCCTTTGTGAAGTCGAACAATGATGGTACTCCGCATGTTGGGTACTACAGTGTATGCCTCTGACAATCTGACACCGAATGGACTGATGCATGTCCACCGAGGGTAGGTTGCATTAGTCAAAAGGCGTAAGCGAGCTTCACCTTGTCCTGCAAGCTTCTCCTCGTTCTGCGAGTTCACAGTGCTAGTCCATACTCCCTCCTTTCCGGTTAATATGGCTTAATCTTTTTTGTGGGTAAATGAGAGAGCTTTATTCATATATAAGCATTCTTAGGACGATCAGCCAAGACACTGGTCACTAGGAAGCGAGGTACCCCGCAAAAAAAAGTAGGAAGCGAGGTGTTTCATCAAGCCAGCTCTCGGCCACATTCAAAGTGTAGCAAGCACGGTTTGCACGAAGATGCGCCACAAGGTTTGCTGACCTGTTTACATGCTGAATAACAAAAAAAGAGGAAATATTACTGAGGGCTACTATTTGTAACAGGATATGAGCCAGAATTAAGTGAGAATTGTGGCGAGTGTTCCATGCAATCAACTTCCATTATCACATGCGAGAACCCTCAAAGAGAACCAAATGTGTTGAAGATTGCTTTATCACATTTTAAAATTATAATAAGACTGCAGATGCTCCTCCATCTGGTTCCTAGTACTAGTATAGTACGTACCTTTATGGACTATAGTAGTAGTACTAGTAAACTTTGCGCTTGGCTATTCGGGAAGTCGAACAATAATAGCACTAGTAGTATAGTGTATGCTTCTGGCAATCTGACACCAAATTAACTATTGCACGTCCACCGCCTGAGCGAGGGAGAGCTTGCATTAGTCAAAAGTTTCTCCTTATCTTGCGAGCCACCGCGCGCAAGCTTCTCCTGCCCTGCAACCTTCTCCTCGTTCGGCAAGTTGACGGGACATAGCAAAGTAATGCTAGTCCATGTTGCCTCCTCTCCGATTAATATGGCTTAATTTCAAACGAGATAAATACATTGTCTGTCACTGTATATTTGTAAAAATACGGTCAGTGGACTTCATAATACACTCATTGCCCTCAATATATATATTCCGGTGTTCATACGATCACTAGCTCACCCTGACTGAGTATGTGTGTGCATGCACGTGTAGGTTGAGCACTTGAGCGTGACCGTGTGTGTTCCGTCGTGTGCTCGGACATGCATGCATTAGGGCGTCGCGCGTGTTTTTGCGTCATTTGTACGTGTGACTGTTGCATACACGTAGGGGGAGTACGTGTAGGGACCACTAAGGAGCAGTCAAATCACACAGTAAGTTAGTCGGAAGAAGCAACCATCATTTCACTCTTGAATGACATGGACGCAATATAAAATGGTTGATATGGAGAGAAAAAAGAAAAGCACTATATATACACTAGCAGGAGCCTAAGCTACAAGCCTGCTTGCTTAGGTTGCTCTCTTCACAAGCATAGAACGACGGGCCTGATCCGGCAGCTGGGGGAAGGGAACAATGTCCTGTGTAGACGCGGTCGACATCGGCGAGGGAGAAAACCCACAGTTGGTGCGTCCCAATCAGGGCTCACCGCGGTATGGGCCGATGTCGCGTCCCAACCACCCTTCTAGCTACAGCCCGACGTCCCAGGTAGTCCATCTTCCTTTTGGAGCCGGCTCGCTCCACTACCGTAGCTCCATCTCAATCTTGATCTTTCTCTACTTCTACCGGCTTCTATTTGTGATGAGTTTATGTCTCATGAACTAGTGCTAGTACTATTATTCTAATCACACTTCTTCAATATCTTTGCCATCAGGGATGCTCAGGTCGATTTTAGTGGAACTGCACAAAAGCATCGTATGATCCGAGGGTGCCAGCCGTCTTTCCTTCCCGACATGGAAAGTGCTATGGAACAAGAGGTACCAGAAGGTGGAGAACCAAAGAGTGCTGCTTCTATTGTTGCTGACATTCTCACTAAAGAATCTCCCTCTAGCACATTCCTTCGACAGGTTCTACCTGGCCAGGAAATTAAATCATGTTTAGGGATTAGGGTTTAAGTCGTAGTGACCCCATCAGTATTTTTTCTATCGTACATGCTCTCACAACTTTTTTCTTTAGTTGTGAAGTAAATATTGGCTATGATCTGTGAATCATTGAGATGCATCAGCATGCGTGTTAGTTATCCTTTGCATTTGATGGAATGTTGTAACGGGGCAACCTTGGAATAGGAATGAAAGTGGAGTGGAAAAGTTTCCATTTTTCCGGAGAAAAAATGGAAACGGAGAGAAACCAACATTTCGTTTCGTTGGATCGTGCCATCGAGCAGAACCAACAGTTAAATAACGTCTGTCATCTTCGTGTCTCACCCTCCTCCACGGCTTGACCCCACACGGTCGCTCGGAATTCCACTCACCGCAAACCGAGTAGTATACCATAACTTTCCCGCTTGCTTGTCGATGGATCACGCCATGGAGTACTAGCACTAATGGAAGAGATTGACGAGTTGGGGGAGGACAGCTAGCTGTAGCACGGACTCCCAAGAACTTACTACTGGAAGAGATCGCGCATGTTGTAGCCGGCTATTGCGACCTTTGAACGCGGAGCAGCCGCGTGCACCCGGAAGCGGCGCGGGCGACGCTCTCTCGGCCGGCGCGCTGCAATCAATGCCGGCGCCAGTGAGAGGTCCCGTACGCTCTGGCCGGGCATGAATGCGGCACTGACCGTTTCGGGCGGGAAGCACGCGCAGGTGATGAAGAGGGTTCGGGTTGGTCAGGACCGACCGTGGCAGCGGTCCGGACGTGCGCAAACAAGAGATGATGTACGTTAATATTGATGTGTATATAATTAACAACGTAAATAATGTGCCAGTTGGACAAATATGATTGGAGATGGAGATGGAAATGGAAATGGAATTTTACGTAAACACGGATATGCATGTCTATGTCTATGTGCGTGTGCACGACGACTCTCGCGACCTGGAAGCGGGGGCGTGTTTTTGATCGAGTTTTCTTTCTTGGTACGTTAGAAAATCAGTTTGTCTAATTCACATTTAGATGTTATTTAAGGATATCACATCTAAGCTCCCACAAGTATATAATGTAGCAACAAGAAACAAAAAAACTAGGAAAAGACCACAAACAGAGTGGACATCAACTTATATGTGACATAACTATGTCACATCTAGATGTGTCCTAGACAGACCCTTAAAAAATTGTCCGCCAGTTTTCGTTTCTTTTTTCTGGCAACGCGTGTATTCTATTTAAAACTACTGCTATGGAGAGATTTTTTTACTCCATTATAGCCTCTTGTTTGATAGAGTTTCTCGCGTCTCGCTCTCTCACCCTCTCCATATCAAAACAAGATGACAGTGTCCACTATATCTCTCTCCTCACCAGTGGTCACAGATCCGGCCGAATCCCATCCGCTGCGGGAGGTGAGGTGCAGCATTGACATTGTCGCCGTCAATGACGGAGGAAGCCGATGCGCACCGTCCTCTCGGAGCCGGCGCTAGCGCGGACGAAGATCCTCCGTGCCCTTGTTCGCTGCCGTCGTGTGGGCAGATCCCCCCCCCCCCCCCGCCTAAACGATATCTCGCCCACCTGAGGTATAACTTCTTGTACTGGTCCAGCTCCCCAGGTCGCTGCATGCGGGTTTTCTTCTATGCGACTACTCCCCAGCTCCCCATGCATAGTAGCTAGGGTTCGTCGGCTGGTCCAACATCACCTACTAGTACTATTATAGAGGAAATGCCACTCAAAAAGTTGTCCTGATTTATGCCTCGGTGGAGGTATACATGTTGTTTCGACAAAAAGTACATGGTGGTTGTGCGGTCATTGTCCATATGGTGGTAGTACTATCACTAATTAAATGAAGAAATGCTTTTTTTCTCGAGTATCCTGGTTTAGTTCCCATCAAGATAATTATGATGCTTCTATTTGTTGGTGTACTTTTCATTAATTCTTATTCACAATTGAGATGTCGTTGCTAACCCTTTTTTATATTTTTCGAAACAGGATGCATGTCTCCATACCCGGGCATGTCTTCCTCAATTTTAGTGGAACTGCACAAAATTGGATGGCCATTGTTGTTCCGCCTCACTGTCCTCTGCCACGTGGTTCTTCCTTCCTCGAGCTTGATTACTGAGAAGAAATAGACCACAGTGAGGATTTGTCGAACTTCTTAGGTGCCTCACCCAAACTTGATGCCAAATGGATGATGCATCACCACGATTACCTATCGATGCTCATGGTTGCGCCTCATGGTTGCGTCGGCTAGTGAAGCTGATCGATTTTCGACAAAAACAAGCTATCCTTCGTCAGTTCACCTTGGTTGCATTGGAGACGCAGTCGTCTTTCACGTTGGTGCAATTTTCGCTAGGGTTTTATGACAGCTGGGCCCAAAATGTGGCTGGCTCACCTGTCATACAGCCAAAAGCAGGTGCAGTGAAGGCATCGGAGCTCAGTCCGTACTACAGTAGTATATATATAAGCTGGAGCCTCAGTGCTTGTTCGCTAGGGTTTGCACTCTCCACACGCTCGCGCACTACATATATGTTACTCCCTCCGTTCCGAATTACTTGTCTTAGATTTGTTTAGATACGGAGGTATCTAGCACTAAAATGAGTCTAGATACATTTGCTAGGGTTTTCTATATTCACAGTCTCTCACCCTCTCTTCACCAGATCTAAACAAGACTGTGTTGGCCTCTTGTCTCTCTCTCCCCCCCTCATAGCTGGTGAAGGAGGCGTCTGTATCCCGTCACACCGGGAAGGGGAGGAGGTGCAGCGTTCACTCTATCGCCTTCGGCGAGGGAGGCAATCCACTGTCGGTTGCGTTGTTCTCTTTCACCCAGCGCCTGTGCGGGTGGGCCACCGACCCCTTCTTCCTCGCTGTCGTACTTAGTGTGGGCAGATCCGGCCTCCCGTCGCACGCCTTGCCACATCCCGATGACCCTAAGGTATAAGTTTCTTTGAAACCGTCGTTGCTCTAGCTGCATGTGGATCTTTTTCGATCTGTAGTCGAATCTAGGTCTTGGTTCAAAGAGGAATGAAGGGTGCGGTGGGCTGGAGCAAGAATCTAGGATGTGGTTCAATGAGGAAAGGAGGGGCGAAAAGTAGTATAGACTGACTATCCAGCCGCTTTGTAGGTCGAAAAGGGAAAAAGGGAGTAACCCAGTACACACATCTGTAAGGAACAGATCTGTTTGTTGAAAAGGGAATGAAACTGGGGGGTCGGGTAGTTTGTGCACGACTAGATTTGCTGCCCTCACATAGGAAGAAGGTTCAAAGAGAACAAATATGGGACCAGCGCATATATGCTCCTTGGCTACATACTCTACATCGCCCATTTATACGTGTGAACGCACATGGTGCTGGCATGTCCCATGCAGCTATTTTGCTGTTGTTAATCTCAGAATTAACTACTGATCTGTTTTAAAATAATTTCTCTATTAATATGAATCAATGCAACCGTTTTAGAAATGCTACTGTCCTATACTTTGTTTTCCATCAAGATAAGGTAGATGCATCTTTTTGTGGCCGCATGTTTCATCCTCCTTTATTGGCCAGTAATTGTTTTATTTTTTGCCTCTTAAAACAGGGATATCTATTCAACTTGTTGCTATAGAAAACTTAAATGTCACACCGGCAACTTTGCTTGATTTCAGTGCAACTGCACAAAACTTGATTGGATTTCCTATTCGTGTTGGTAGATTCATATTTTATGTTGGTCGTCTCATGAAAGGTCGGTACAGGCCTTCATCCACATGATTGTGCAGTGTGCTTTGAGATGTTGTGCTACTTGTATTGGTATTGTTTTAAATAAATGATAAATTGAAGCTATTGTATTGCTGTCTTTTCCCATTAAGTAGTGAACAAAAATGGGACCAACCCAGACATGATGCTTGTTGCTTTGTTACAACAAATTCAGCATCACCCCCTTTATAAGCCAGTAATTGATGCCACTCTCAGAATTAACTACTGAATCTTATTTCAAAACTACAACACTTGTTAGGGATTGGCGGGATTACCATTTTTGTGGCCGCATGTTTCATCCTCCTTTATTAGCTAGTAATTGATTCCTTTTTTTCCTCTGTTTATATAGGAATATCTATTCAACTTGTTGCTATTGTGACATTTTGCTTAGCTACGCGAAACACTTTTCTTGATTTCAGTGCAACTGCACAAAACGAGATTGGATTTCCTATTCGTGTTGGCAGTTTCGTACGTGATCTTGTGTGCGTCATGACAGGTTGGTACTTGCCTTCATCCACATGATCGTGCAGTGTGCTTTGAGATGATGTGCTACATGTATTGGTACTATTTTAAATAAATGATGAATTGAAGCTATTGTATTACTGTCTTCTCCCATTAAGTAGTGAACAAAAATGGGACCAACCCAGACATGATGCTTGTTGCTTTGTTACAACAAATTCAGTATCACCCCCCTTATAAGCTTTGTCGTTCTTTATACATGTTGAAACAAGGCATTGTTAAGATAATGTCTCAGTCAATATGAATGAATCACACTGATGGAGAATTGCTACTCTCCTGCTTTGTTTCCCATTAAGATAAAGTAGATCAGTAGATGCTTTTCTTCTAGGAGTACAAGTCATCAACCGTTATTTCTTAGTAATTGTTTCCCTTATACCTATTGTTGCTTACAGGGATATCAAAATTAAACCTCGGTTTTATTCCGACTTCGATTTTAGTTGAACTGCACAAAAGGAGCCAATGTGTAAGGCAAACTGCTGCATTACTGGGTCTAGTTGGTCGTTCCACTTTGCAGAAAGAAGCAATCACTGCTTGCGCTACATTACAGAAGGAATGACCGAGAAGCTTTACAAAGTATTATTAGACACCGGTGACATGGCTAGTCTGCAGAGACCATTGGCAATTTAACAATACGTGGAGTGCCCTGGGCAAAAAGTGCCCAAACAAGTATAAAAGCTACGACGGGACTCCACGATCATAGGCATTACATATTTTGAATGGGAAAAGCTTGTCAAAGTTTAATCATTGATGTTAGCAAGAAGACATTAGTTTAATATACTGGAATTGGAAAACCTTGTCAAAATTTGCTCATTGATGTTAGCCAGAAGACATGCATTTGATATTTTTGAGTGGGACGCTCTTGCTGTGAGCAGCGTCGAGTGTTTTTTCCTATTCCTGTGTTCAGTTTAGAAGTAAATAGTTACTCTGCTGAGATATTCCTGTGTTAAGAGTTTGTTCTGAATATTGTCTATGTAATGCCAGGCCTTGTGTTTGATTGCAAAGTTGAGCTTGGAATGTTGTGGCATGCGGCATCACGAGCTGTTCGCCGTGCCTCCTGAGAATAATGCTTCGTATTGTTTTGCATGTCGATCTAATGCCAGTGATTTGCTTGTTAAGAAGATCATCCTCTTCTATTGTTTCCGTGCTTAAGAAGTTCATCGTCTGATGTTTCATTCATAGCCTATACGACAAGTCGGGTATGTTAGACGTGAAACCATATGATCTTCTGACCAACTCATGATATTATGCCGTGATTGGATCGTCTTTTTCCAACCAAAACCGCTTGTAAAACTAACGCTTGTAAATTAAAGCAGATGGTCTTCGGCGAAGGCGTTTGGTTGGTCGATTTTGACTAGTAAAATATTGGAAGTACTTGACACACGATAAAAACGCTGAACGACACTCGGACGATTGCTAATCCAACCGTTAGCTGTTGTTTCAGTCTTGCCCATGGATGGCATGATACGCATGTCGTGCATGTATCGTCTAGTAATCTCGTCCATATAGCAGTGCTCGTAAAATATACACTGGTCTCTCAAATTACACGCGTAACCCGCCGGTTTTACTTACAGACCTCGGGCCCTCGGTTTCATTATGCCTGTATTTTACGCGTTGTTTTCGATGATGAGTAAATTACACTTGTATGTTAATACATGTTTGAAATAAACCAGAGCTCCCAAGTGCGGCCTTACCGTTTCATGCCATCTCAGTTTCTCGAAGGTGCTCATAGGTGTCCGATGATCCTGGCTTCCTGAATGAGTAGCGGGCGATGTATCAGACCATCCGTAGGGCCCACGAGGCCCTCTCCGTTGTCCTTCGAATTGTTGCACTCGCCGTAGCGCCGAGCATTGTTAACATCGTCAACGAACATGAGGATTCAGGAGATGACTTTATTTTGACTGGATGACACTAGGGACCCACTAGGGCCATAGCCATACGTACGCAAGTGCCTCCTTATTATGTACAACTATATTTTTTTTGCTTTCTCCTGGTTTCGTGACATCATGGTCCCACACCATTGTCAACCTATGTAGTCAATATAAACGAGAGAATTGCACAAGGTGCGGCCAATAACTGGGACCAAGCAGCTCGAGCAGTATTTGTGTTTTTGAGGCGTGAGCACTGCAGAGTTTTTCTTGGCGATGATTTCGTTGTTGTTCAGAGGAGAGCAGGGTATTAACTGGGTGGGCTGTGGCCCGTCTAGCCCAGGCCAGATATCCAGCCCAGATACTAATTTTTTCAAGATGAAAATGGCTAGCCCAGCTATACGTCTTTTTGAGGAATATCCAGGCAAGGTCAACTTGTTATTCTCCGCCCCGCTGGGCTGCAAATCTTTCCTAGGAGGGATGCATTAGGCTTAACAGGAAAATGGGCTTTAAAAAATAATAAATTGGATGTAATTATAAAAACTGGGCAGTAACTATAAAAAAATGCACCAAGCACTAAATTAGTTTATAAAATATTATTTATGGATTTTGAAAATCTTAAATTTTATTGTTGCGCGCGTAATGTTTCGTTGGATTTTACGTAATACAAATTTATATTTAATCTGACTAGAAATTTCGGGATAAAAATATTTCGGAGCCCATCAAAATGTGGGAAATTTTATTGAATTCTGTCTTCAACGGTTGGTTGAAATTATTAATCATTGTCCTAGCTAGAAAATGGGTTGTACTTTTAACGAACTATAAATGGGTTGTTGTAAATTCCATTAGAATTCCAAAATGGGATGTACATTCTTACAAAACGCAAATGGGCTATAAGTTCTCTGCCACACACTTGTGGGCCTACTAAGTGACGCGTCCCCTAAAAAAATAAGTTGACGCGTATGCAAGGCTTTGCCAACTTATTATAGTCAACACACGGTTCTAGCAGCAGTGGCCGTTGGATGTCTATCCAACGGATGTCGTGCTTCTTCTTCAATCTCGGATATTCTTAGCTTCGGCCGCCCAAAAAATGATTCCTCCCCCTGACATCTGGGGCACACCGTTTCGGAGGCTGACCTGTGGGCCTACTAAGTTGGAGCGTACCAAGGGCTTTGTCAACTTAGTCAATAATAAACGTTTCTAGCTTCAGTGACCGTACGATGTCCATCCAACGGCCGTAGTGCTTCTTCAACCTCTGGTCTTCTTGGTCCAGCCGCCCAAAGCAGCGTCGGTCGTGCCGCCTGCTCCTACCTCCAGTGGCCGGCTGTGCTGCCGCGGAGGCCTCACCGCCCCCATACTACTCCCACCGCTGGCCAGGCCATCCCTCCACTCACCCACACCCCATGTTATTCTATGGCGACGATAGACTCACACCGCAGTCGAACCAGTGAACCCTCGTACTCCTCTCCGCGCGGGCTTCCACTGCTGTGTCTTCCCCGGCTCCGCGTCGTCCCCTTCCTAGGCCTCGCCATCGTCCAGACCACCGCCATGGTGCTCTCGGTGCGGCGTGGTCAACGTGGTCAACGACCGACTTCCATCGGAAGAGTACTGTACGTGGAGAGGCTGACAGCTGGGTCCAGGCGGCCGCAAGGAAGTGCCTCCTTATTACGCGCAAAATAATTATTCCTCCACCTTACAGCAGGGACCCACCGGACGGGCCACCTTATTTCACGAAAAAAATGTTTCCCCCCTGACTGCTCGGACCCACCGCACGGGCCAGCATATTTCGCGAAAAAACTGTTCCCCCCGCTGTGAGCTCGGACCCACCGGAAGTGCGTCCTTATTACGCACAAAAAAAATGAATACTCCCCCTACAAGCTGGGACCCACCATGGTGGGAGGCTAACTTGTGGGCCAACTAAGTTGATTGGGACGGGGGCCTTTGTCAACTTTAGTCAATATGAACGATTCTAGCTCCAGTGACCGTATGATGTCCATCCAACGGCCGTAGTGCTTCTTCTACCTCTGGTCTTCTTGCTCTAGCCGCCCAAAGCAGCGCCGGTCATGTCGGATCCTCCTGCCTCCCGTGGCCGGCTGTGCTGCCGTGGAGGCCTCACCGCCCCCTACTATTCCCACAGCTGGCCAGGCCCTGCGGCGACGGCAACCTCACACTTCAGCCGAACCAGTGAACCCTCGTACTCCTCTCCGCGCAGGCTTCCACTGTCGCGTCTTCCCTGGCTCCCTGTCGTCCCCTTCCTAGGCCTCGCCGTCGTCCACCGCCCTGGTGCTCTCGGCGCGGCGTGGTCAACATGGTCAAGGAATGACTTCCATCGGACATGGACTGTACGTGGATAGGCTGACAGCTGGGTCCACGGCCGCAGCAAGGAAGTGTCTCCTTGTTACGTGCAAAATAATTATTCCTCCACCTGACAGCGGGGACCCACCGGACGGGCCACCGTATTTCGCAAAAAAAACGTTTCCGCCCTGACTGCTGGGACCCACCAGCTACACCTTCGCATGCAAGGAAGTGCGTCTGGGCAAAAAAACAAAACGATTCGCCCCCTGACTGCTGGGACCCACCAGCTACATCTTCGCACGCAAGGAAGTGCCTGACAGTCGGGACCCACCTAGTCGAAGCGTACGTAGCGTTGTCATTCTGGTCGCAAACGTGTACATACATATATACTGGTTGATGTAGAGGCGCGCACGTGTCATAGTTGAGGCGCGCACGTAGCATGTACACGTACGTACAGCAGTCAGGGTGCAAGAAAGAAAATATGGCCACGTATGTGTACATACGGGCGGGGTCTCGAATGCCTATTCGCGCATACGTACGGCGAGTGCTCGTGTACATGGCTGGGTCGGAACAGAGAAACAACGTCGTCATCGTGTTCATGGGGAGGCAACGGAATGCGTCATGTTCATGGGGACGCAACGGAATGCGTCGTGTTCATCTGGAGGGCTTGGACGGAACAAGCGATGGAAACAAGGCCTGGCGTACCGCAAAACGGAGGAAACGGCCTTGTGTTCAACCGGCCATGTTCGAAATGGGATCCTGTTGATTGGGAGGGGTCTGGCGTACCGCAAAACGGAGGAAACGGACCTCCTACGATCGAAACGGGGGTCCTGTTGATCGGGAGGGGTGTGGCGTACCGCAAAACGGACGAAATGGACTTGTGTTGGAGCGCTACGGTCGAAACGGGGGTCCTGTTCATTGGGAGGGGTGTGGCGTACCACAAAACGGGACTCCACGGGATACTGTTCATCTCCACCGTCGACCCCCTCCAGCCTCCACGAGCTACTGTTCATCCACCGTCGACCGCCTCCAGCCTCCACCTACGACTGTTCATTCACGAGCTCATGTTCATCCAGCCTCCATCGCGTGCTACTCCACCGGCTACTGTTCAACCAGCCCTCTCCACGGGCTCCTATTCAACCACCCCTCCACGGGCTACCGTTCATCCTGCCCTCCACCGTCTATTGTTCATCTGCCCTCCACGGGGTGGTCCTGTTCATCCAGCCCCAATCGGCTCGATCGATCGGGGTCCTGTTCATTCAGAGACAACACTACGGGGTCCTGTTCATCCAACCCCCCCCCCCCCGCAACGCTCCCTGTTCATCCAGAGGCAGCATCGATCGGCTTCAGTTAGCAGCAGTAGCGAAGGAATCGCTCGATCGGGTTCAGTTAACAGCCATCGATCGATCGCTCGGGTTCAGTAACGCGTAGCCTGCAGTGCAATCGCTCGAGTTCAGTTAGAGCCCAACGCCTCGCTCGGGTTCAGTTAGAGCCAACGCCTCGCACACATGCGCATACGTGTACGAGAGAAACGCGCATCGCTCAGCCCCCAACCTCCCACCATAACCGGGAACTCCCCAAAATTTTCCTCTGTAACGCCCCGTGGCCGATGTGCCAGGTGTCCTCCAGTTATTCGTTGTTGTTGCCTTGTCGTTGCTTGCGTGTCATGCATTGCATATCATGTCATCATGTGCATTTCATTTGCATACATGTTCATCTCATGCATCCGAGCATTTTCCCCGTTGTCCGTTTTGCAATCCGGCGTTCCGTTCTCCTCCGGTGGTCATTTCTACCTTCTTCTCATGTGTGGGGATTAAACATTTCCGGATTGGACCGAGACTTGCCAAGCGGCCTTGGTTTACTACTAGTAGACCGCCTGTCAAGTTTCGTATCATTTGGACTTCGTTTGATACTCCAACGGTTAACCGAGGGACCAAAAAGGCCTCGTGTGTGGGGATTAAACATTTCCGGATTGGACCAATACTTGCCAAGAGGCCTTGGTTTACTACCGGTAGACCGCTTGTCAAGTTTCGTATCATTTGGACTTCGTTTGATACTCCAACGGTTAACCGAGGGACCGAAGAGGCCTCATGTGTGTTGCAGCCCAACACCCTTCCAAATTGGCCCAAAACCCACCTAAACCTCCTCCATCATCTCGGTCGTTCGATCACGATTGCGTGGCCGAAAACCGCACCTCATTTGGACTCTCCTAGCTCCCTCTACCTATAAATATGTGCTCCCCTCCCAAAAATCGCGGATGAAACCCTAACTTCTTCCTCCTCCCGCAGTCGGACATGTCCGTCCCGCCGCCGGACGTGTCCACCGCCGCCGCCACGTCGCCCGGACCAATCAGGGGCCGACACCTCAGCCGGCCGCCGCCCTCCACCAACAGGACAGCGCCACCTGTCCAGCCGGCGCTCTCCCACCACGCGGCCCGGCGGAGCCCATCGCGGGCCCGCCCGGCCCATCTGGTCGCCGCCCCGCGCAGGCTCGTCCCCGCCGCCTGTGCTCCCGCGCGCAGCCGCCCGGGGCGCCGCGTGCCACCCACCGACCGCCGAAAGCTGCCGCCGCCTCGTTCTTTCCCGCCGACGAACGCCTTCAAGCTCCGCCGCCATGTGCCTCGCCGGCCTTCCCCGAGAGCCCGCGGCTCCCCGCCGGAGCGCCTCCCCGCTTGCCTCGCCGGAGCGCGGCACTGCGCAGCTGCCTCACCGCCTCGCCTCGCCATTCGCGCCTCGCCTCGGCCTCCGCGCCTCGCCGGAGGTTCGCCGGAGCTCATCCCGACCAGATCTGCCCCGGTGGATGAGATCCACCGGGAGATGAACCAAACGGCGCCATCCCGAACCGGATCCACCCCGTCCCGGATCTCCTCGTCCCGGGTTGACTTTTCCCGCGGGGTAAAATTTCAAGATTCCTCTTCTTACGTTATCATACTTCCGTTCCTTCAAATCCTACCGGTGGATCATCGAAGGCCTCTTCAAGTTTGCGCATTATCTATCTTAATCCTTTCTACGAGAATAAGTAGTATGTCAAATCCGTTGATTGTCATCAATTTAATTGATGAAGGACGAGCATAATGTAATTCTTATTCTTGTTTCATCCGAATGAGTAATTTCTTTTTTCCGGAGTGGTTCATCATATCATATTCTCAGTTTGAGATGCCTTATCTTTTCTTTCCCGGAGTTCCAAGATCTAATTATCACGGAGATCTATCAAAAATCTTTACAAGGATTCACCTTGTGTTTTCAACTTCTTTTTCCTTCCGTTTGATCATCCTTTTGTTACCGGAGTTCTTCATGGAGGTTCTACATGATGGTTCATCAAGGATTTATATTCCTTCTTGAAATGTTCATCAACTTTCCTTTCAGAGGAGCTCAAGCTTTCATCATCTTGCTATCCGGAGTGCAATTCTTTCTTCCGTATTATTGGAGGTGGTATTATGTCATTCTTGATAATTGCGTTCATGTTTTCATGATTCACATGTTGTCAAGAATGAGATATTTTAAGTCCATCAATCTCTTCGTTGGAATTATCTTGGGTTATATTTCACCTAGAGCGTTCCCTAAGGATTTTTGCTACCTATGGTGCTCATAAATGACCCAAGTTCTTATTTCATCCTTCCGGTGAAATAAGTTTCTTGTCTCCATGTTCATATCAATACAATTCTTTTCTCGTGAGTGACAGGTTGTCACCTCATAATTTTGAGATGTATTTCATAAGACCATATCAAGATTATTCTTTTCATTGTTGGTTTTCCAACAACTCCGTTCTAGCATTTGTTGTAAGCGTGCTCCCTCGAGATCTTGTTTCCCTTCGTTCATCCCATTCCATTCTTACTTTTGTCCCCGAGGCCTTGTGATGTTGCTCTCTTCAACCCATCATCTTGGTTGTCAAGATCATGTTCAGTTCCTTCCATTTTCAGTCAAAGTGCTGCCCAAATTATACCATTCTTTCCCTCTCTATCTTGTTTTTTTAAACCGGAGTGTTGTGCCTTTTTCCTCAAGTTCTTTTCATCTTATCAAGCCTTGCATCCCTTCTCAACCGGAGTGCTGCCCAAAGTTGTTCTTCCTTGTCACTCTTTTCTAACGGAGTGTTTTCAAATTTGTCATCTCTGTTGTATTCTTTTATCGAAATGGCTTAACCTTTTCAAGGTTTCTTGGTTTCACTCGTTTGTCAAAGAAGCAACTTAGTTTTACCTATTCTCTTTCTCTTCCGTTTTCCCTCCGGTGACATTCTAGATCTCGGGACGAGATCCTCTCGTAGTGGTGGAGTGTTGTAACGCCCCGTGACCGATGTGCCAGGTGTCCTCCAGTTATTCCTTGTTGTTTCTTTGTCATTTCTTGTGTGTCAAGCATTGCATATCATGTCATCATGTGCATTTCATTTGCATACATGTTCGTCTCATGCATCCGAGCATTTTCCCCATTGTCCGTTTTGCAATCTGGCGTTCCGTTCTCCTCCGGTGGTCATTTCTACCTTCTTCTCGTGTGTGGGGATTAAACATTTCCGGATTGGACCAAGACTTGCCAAGAGGCCTTGGTTTACTACCGGTAGACCGCTTGTCAAGTTTCGTATCATTTGGACTTCGTTTGATACTCCAACGGTTAACCGAGGGACCGAAGAGGCCTCATGTGTGTTGCAGCCCAACACCCTTCCAAATTGGCCCAAAACCCACCTAAACCTCCTCCATCACCTCGTTCGTTCAATCACGATCGCGTGGCCGAAAACCGCACCTCATTTGGACTCTCCTAGCTCCCTCTACCTATAAATATGTGCTCCCCTCCCAAAAATCGCGGATGAAACCCTAACTTCTTCCTCCTCCAGCAGTCGGACATGTCCGTCGTGCCGCCGGACATGTCCACCGCCGCCGCCACGTCACCCGGACCAATCAGGGGCCGACACCTCAGCCAGCCGCCGCCCTCCACCAACCGGACAGCGCCACCTGTCCAGCCGGCGCTCTCCCACCGCGCGGCCCGGCGGAGCCCATCGTGGGCCCGCCTGGCCCATCCGGTCGCCGCCCCGCGCAGGCTCGTCCCCGCCGCATGTGCTCCCGCGCGCCGCCGCCCGGGGCGCCGCGCGCCGCCCATCGACCGCCGAAAGCTACCTCCGCCGCCGCCTCATTCTTTCCCGCCGACGAACGCCTTCAAGCTCCACCGCCATGTGCCTCGCCGGCCTTCCCCGAGAGCCCGCGGCTCCCCGCTGGAGCGCCTCCCTGCTTGCCTCGCCGGAGCACGGCGCCGGGCAGCTGCCTCGCCTCGCCATTTGCGCCTCGCCTCGGCCTCCGCGCCTCGTCGGAGGTTCGCCGGAGCTCATCCCGACCAGATCTGCCCCGGTGGATGAGATCCACCGGGAGATGAACCAAACGGCGCCATCCCGAACCAGATCCACCCCGTCCCGGATCTCCTCGTCCCGGGTTGACTTTTCCCGCGGGGTAAAATTTCACTAAGTCCCCGAGATTTCCATGTTTCATATGCCCATATTCATCATGTCGTAACTCCGCATCCGTAACTCCGATTTGAGCATATAGCATATCAAGATGTTCGCCTCAGAGAGCACATCATTTCATCTCATTGCATCATTTTCTTTTGAGTTCGTCTTGATGCCCGAAATGCTGTTGGAAGAGTGCTATTTGAGATAATTGTCAGATCTGCTGCTCCAATTAGATATTTGTCATTTATGCCATGATTATTGTGTGCATGATATGCTCCTGAGCTCTACATGAGTTTTGTTATATGTTTTGCCATCTATCCAGAGGTGCAACCCATGTATTTTTGTGATGTGTGTGGTGACCAGCACAAGCTTGCAAAGTGGTGCATTCGTTGACTTCAGGGACTTAGCATTTCCACTAAGTCCTTGATCTGCTTATCTCAATATGCCATATGTTCATGTTGTTTCCTAGTGATCCGTGCCTCTTTTGAGGATGATCCGTAAGGATGTTTTGTTAATCTTGTAGTGCTCTTTCCATCCATGTCCTTGTTTGAAATTATGGAGCACCCTAGCTTGAGTCAATCGAGCTCTACTTTTGCTATTTCGTGAATCTGGGCAGATTGTCTACTTGTTAGCGATTTTGCCGAGGATGTTGTAGTTGATCCGTGCATGCCATGTTATTGTTCTTGCCATGTCTGGCTTGCATAATGTGTATTCTTGATGGGTGTATGCTTAGATTGTCATGACTTGCTCTGTAGTGAGTGTATCGAGCTCGTAAACATGCCTACTTGATATCTGATTTGCATGCTCTAGTTTTTCACTAAGTCTGAGATCTGATTATGTTTTTGCCATGTTCCCATGCTTGCAATTGTATTTTCTGATCCCTTTTGACTCAAGGTCACTAAGGGACTTTTGTTAAGCTCTTTGAGTAGCTCCATGTCATGCTTTACTTTTCCATGTTCAGGCCCTGTAGCTTATAGTTTTCATGCTCCAAAGTGTGCTACCTGATCTGAAATTCCAGGCTTGTGTTAATTTCACTGTCTGAAACTTGTTTACCAATTGCACTTTTGCCTTGCTTGTTTGAACCTGTTAATGGATGAATTGGCCGTAGCTCAGTGTTCATCTTTTGTCAAGAATCATGAATGGATTCGTTCCATGTATTTTGATGCCATGTTTGGGTGCTATAGCATGTTTATCTTGTTGCATTTAGATGGCTACTTGCTGTAAATCGCAGACTGGTGCCATATTTGAATTGCTTGCCATTTCCAAACCGTAACTCCGATTCCATCTCATCTCATCTTTCCAGTGGCACCCTTGGATTTCCAAGTTGAGGCCAGGTTCAATCATTCCTTGTCCAAATCATGCATATGCATCGCATACCGCATCTCACATATCATACCATGTTCATGTGTTGGTTGTTTACTATGTTGTGTGCTTCTTTCCAGTGTTTGCTTCTTCGGGTTGGTTCCGGTTACGTCGCGTTTGTGAGGACCTGTTCGTCTACATCCATTTGACTTCTTCATGGACTCGTTATTCTTCCTTGCGGGATTTCACGCAAGATGATCATACCCTCGAAATCACTTCTATCTTTGCTTGCTTAGATGCTCGCTCTTCTGCTATGCCTATGCTGCGATACCTACCACTTGCTTATCATGCCCCCTATATTGTTGAACCAAGCCTCTAACCCACCTTGTCCTAGCAAACTGTTGTTTGGCTATGTTACCACTTTGCTCAGCCCCTCTTATAGTGTTGTTAGTTGCAGGTGAAGATTGAAGTTTGTTCCTTGTTGGAACATGGAGATGTTGTTCCTTGTTGGGACATGTTTTACTTGTTGGGATATCACAATATATCTTATTTAATTAATGCATCTATATACTTGGTAAAGGGTGGAAGGCTCGGCCTTATGCCTGATGTTTTGTTCCACTCTTGCCGCCCTAGTTTCCGTCATATCGGTGTTATGTTCCCGGATTTTGCGTTCCTTACGCGGTTGGGCTATTATGGGAACCCCTTGACAGTTCGCCTTGAGTAAAACTCCTCCAGCAATGCCCAACATTGGTTTTACCATTTGCCACCTAGCCTTTTCCTTTCCCTTGGGAGTCGTGCTCCTGAGGGTCATCATTATTTTACCCCCTCGGGCCAGTGCTCCTCTAAGTGTTGGTCCAACCTGTCAGCTGCCGGTGGCCACCAGGGGCAACTCTGGGCTGGCCTACCCGTACCTAGGACAATCTGAGTGTGCCCTGAGAAAGAGATATGTGCAGCTCCTATCGGGATTTGTCGGCACATTCGGGCGGTGTTGCTGGTTTAGTTTTGCCTTGTCGAAATGTCTTGTAACCGGGATTCCGAGTCTGATCGGGTCTTCCCGCTAGAAGGAATATCCTTCGTTGACCGTGAGAGCTTGTGATGGGCTAAGTTGGGACACCCCTGCAGGGATTTGAACTTTCGAAAGCCGTGCCCGCGGTTATGGGCAGATGGGAATTTGTTAACGTCCGGTTGTAGAAAACCTGAAGTTGACCTTAATTAAAATGCATCAACCGCGTGTGTAACCGTGATGGTCTCTTTCCGGCGGAGTCCCGGAAGTGAACATGGGGTTGGAGTTATGCTTGACGTAGGTTGTTCTAGGATCACTTCTTGATCATACTTTTATCGATCGTGCTTTGCCTTCTCTTCTCGCTCTCATTTGCGTATGTTAGACACCATATATGCTAGTCACTTGCTGCAGCTCCACCTCATACCTTTTACCTTACCCATAAGCTTAAATAGTCTTGATCGCGAGGGTGAGATTGCTGAGTCCCTGTGACTCACAGATACTTCCAAAACCAGCTTGCAGGTGCCGATGAGTCTGTGCAGATGACGCAACCAAGCTCAGGAGGAGCTCGATGAAGATCTTGTCCTTTGTGTTGTTTCGTTCTAGTTGGTCAGTAGTGGAGCCCAGTTGGGGTCGATCAGGGACCTTTGTAGCTTTTGGGGTTCTTCTTTTATTTTGGTTCCGTAGTCGGACCTTGATTGTATTTGGATGATGTAATGCTTTATTCATGTATTGTGTGAAGTGGCGATTGTAAGCCAACTATGTATCTTTTCCCCCTATTGTATTACTTGGGTTGTGTGAAGATTACCTCACTTGCGACATTGCTTTCAATGCAGTTATGCCTCTAAGTCGTGCTTCGACACGTGGGAGATATGGCCGCATCGAGGGCGTGACAAGTTGGTATCAGAGCCTTCCCTGACCTTAGGAGCCCCCATTGCTTGATCGTTTTTAGCGGCCGAGTTGTGTCTAGAAAAATGTTTTGAGTCATTTAGGAATTATATATCGGGGAGTTTAGGAATTCTTTTTACTCCCCAGTCCCTTCATCGCTCTGGTAAGGCATCCTGACGTAGAGTTTTGACTCTTCTCTTCTCAAATTTCACTAAAAAAGAATTTAGGATCACGCGGGTATCTTGGAATCGTTCCGATGGCTTTGTGACGAGAACATTGTTCTTGGTGCCTCATGTCTTTAGGGGTTGTGGCAGTGTCCCGGGGAGTTGAGCTCCGAGGTGTTGTCGTCACAATTTTATCGTTGCAGTTCTGGCATACCTGAGTTTAGTGCGCCGACATCGAAAATCTCTTTTATGCAGTTCGTTGGTGAGATAACCTCGACGCCACCCGGTACTAGGGCGGGAGTTCGGGAGTATTGCCATAACTCGTATAACGGATGCTTTTCGAAGGTTGAGGTAGATGATTTCCGAAGGTTTCTTGGTTATGTGTTGAAGGATGGATACAGCTGGATGTAGGATTTGCTAGTTTTGGGTGAGATATTATGCTTCCCCTGTATCCCCAACACCTGATTGCATAACCGGAAAATTTCAGGAGTTTATAAGTGGGAATTCAAGTAGCTCCGTGCAATGCTCACTGTTATCCCATCGATCGGCTTCAGTTAGCAGCAGTAGCAAAGGAATCATTCGATCGGGTTCAGTTAACAGCCATCAATCGCTTGCTTGGGTTCAGTAATGCGTAGCCTACAGTGCAATCGCCCAGGTTCAGTTAGATCCCAACACCTCGCTCGGGTTCAGTTAGAGCCAACGCCTCGCACACACGCGCGTACGTGTACAAGAGAAACGTGCATCGCTCGGCCCCCAACCTCCCACCGTAACCGGGAACTCCCCGAAATTTTCCTCCCCCTCGCTTCTACCACGGTTTTTTCCGTCATGGACGGCCCAAAGAATGTCATGCAGCTGCGTCTCCGGCCCGCCCAGGACGAAAAGCCCATTTTATGTCATGATTTTTTGTCATAGAAGTAGGAGCCCACCACATCTATGATGATACCGGGTTTTTTCACAATTATCGTCATAGAAGTGTCATATGTATGACAGAAAAAAAATTTGTTCGACCCAAAATGTCATGGATGTGTCTTTTTTTTTGTAGTGTTACTTGCCTTACTGACGATCTGAAAACCCTAATGGCTTGTAGTAGCACGCTTCGCACTCCGGAAACTCTATCGCAAACAAACAATAACATACATAAGCACTCAAGCAATAGATGCAAGGGTAAAACTCAAGAGAAAAGATCCAAATTGAAAGTACAAGTGAAGAGCTTTGATTTGCAAAAAGAATCAACCGAATTGGAGCTATGAAACTCAAACTGCGGTCAATAGAAATTCGAATTCAAATCTACTTGCAACCAAATTTTAAATTGTCAAAACCATGTTCAAGTTGGTTATCTGGAAAGAGGGGATTGCTACCTCTTGAGCACTGCGTTGGTTTTCCCCGAAGAGGAAGGGATGATGCAGCAAAGTAGCATAGGTATTTCCCTCAGTTTTTGAGTACCAAGGTATCAATCCAGTAGGAGCCTACGCGCGAGTCCCTCGTACCTGCACAAAACAAATAAATCCTCGCAACCAACGCGAATAGGGGTTGTCAATCCCTACACGGCCACTTACGAGAGTGAGATCTGATAGATATGATACGATAATATTTTTGGTATTTTTGTAATAAAGATGCAAAGTAAAATAAAGGCAAAGTAAAAAAGCAATGGAAATAACTAAGTAGTAGGAGATTAATATGATAAAGATAGACCCGGGGGTCATAGGTTTCACTAGTGGCTTCTCTCGAGAGCATAATTATTCTATGGTGGGTGAACAAATTACTGTTGAGCAATTGATAGAATTGAGCATAGTTATGAGAATATCTAGGTATGATCATGTATATAGGCATCACGTCCGAGACAAGTAGACCGACTCCTGCCTGCATCTACTACTATTACTCCACTCATCGACCGCTATCCAGCATGAATCTAGAGTATTAAGTTAAAAACAGAGTAACGCCTTAAGCAAGATGACATGATGTAGAGGGATAAACTCATGCAATATGATGAAAACCCCATCTTGTTATCCTCGATAGCAACAATACAATACATGCCTTGCTGCCCCTATTGTCACTTGGAAAGGACACCGCAAGATTGAACCTGAAGCTAAGCACTTCTCCCATTGCAAGAAAGATCAATCTAGTAGCCCAAACCAAACTGATAATTCGAAGAGACTTGCAAAGATAACCAATCATACATAAAAGAATTCAGAGAAGATTCAAATATTGTTCATAGATAGACTTGATCATAAACCCACAATTCATCGGTCTCAACAAACACACCACAAAAAGAATATTACATCGAATAGTTCTCCACAAGAGAGGGGGAGAACATTGTATTGAGATCCAAAAAGAGAGAAGAAGCCATCTAGCTAATAACTATGGACCCGTAGGTCTGAGGTAAACTACTCACACTTCATCGGAGGGGCTATGGTGTTGATGTAGAAGCCCTCCGTAATCGATGCCCCCTCCGGCGGAGCTCCGGAACAGGCCCCAAGATGGGATCTCGTAGATACAGAAAGTTGCGGCGGTGGAATTAGGTTTTTGGCTCCGTATCTGATCGTTTGGGGGTACGTAGGTATATATAGGAGGAAGGAGTACGTCGGTGGAGCAACAGGGGGACCACGAGGGTGGAGGGCGTGCCTGGGAGGGGTAGGCGCGCCCCCCTACCTCGTGGCCTCCTCTTTTGTGTCTTGACGTATGGTCCAAGTCTCCTGGGTCTTGTTCGTTGAGAAAATCACGTTCCCGAAGGTTTCATTCCATTTGGACTCAGTTTGATAGATGTAGGGTCCAAGTCTCCTGGGTCTTGTTTGTTGAGAAAATCACGTTCCCGAAGGTTTCATTCCGTTTGGACTCAGTTTGATATTCCTTTTCTTCGAAACCCTAAAACAAGCAAAAAAACAGCAATTCTGGGTTGGGCCTCCGGTTAATAGGTTAGTCCCAAAAGTAATATAAAAGTGGAAAATAAAGCCCAATAATGTCCAAAACAGTAGATAATATAGCATGGAGCAATCAAAAATTATAGATACGCTGGAGACGTATCAAGCATCCCCAAGCTTAATTCCTGCTCGTCCTCGAGTAGGTAAATGATAAAAACAGAATTTTTGATGCGGAGTGCTACTTGGCATAATTCTAATGTAATTCTTCTTAATTGTGGTATGAATATTCATATCCGAAAGATTCAAGACAAAAGTTTAATATTGACATAAAAATAATAATACTTCAAGCATACTAACAAAGCAATTATGTCTTCTCAAAATAGCATGGCCAAAGAAAGTTATCCCTACAACATCATATAGTCTGGCTATGCTCCATCTTCACCACACAAAATATTTAAATCATGCACAACTCCGATGACAAGCCAAGCAATTGTTTCATCATTTTTCAATCTTCACGCAATACATGAGCGTGAGTCATGGGCATAGCACTTATAGGTGGAATAGAATGGTGGTTGTGGAGAAGACAAAAAGGGAGAAGATAGTCTCACATCAACTAGGCGTATCAACGGGCTATGGAGATGCCCATCAATAGATATCAATGTGAGTGGGTATGGATTGCCATGCAACGGATGCATTGGAGCTATAAGTATATGAAAGCTCAACAAAAGAAACTAAGTGGGTGTGCATCCAACTTGCTTGCTCATGAAGATCTAGGGCATTTTGAGGAAGCCCATCATTGGAATATACAAGCCAAGTTCTATAATGAAAAATTCCCACTAGTATATGAAAGTGATGACATAGGAGACTCTCTATCATGAATATCATGGTGCTACTTTGAAGCACAAGTGGTAAAAGGATAGTAACATTGTCCCTTCTCTCTTTTTCTCTCATCATTTTTTTATTTGGGCCTTTTCTCTTTTTTATGGCCTCTTTTCTTTCTTTCTTTCTTTTTTTCATCCGGAGTCCCATCCCGACTTGCGGGGGAATCATAGTCTCCATCATCCTTTCCTCACTGGGACAATGCTCTAATAATGATGATCATCACACTTTTATTTTTCTTACAACTCAACAATTACAACTCGATACTTAGAACAAAATATGACTCTATATGAATGCCTCTGGCGGTGTACCAGGATATGCAATGAACCAAGAGTGACATGTATGAAAGAATTATGAATGGTGGCTTTGCCACAAATACGATGTCAACTACATGATCATGCTAAGCAATATGACAATGATGGAATGTGTCATAATAAACGGAATGGTGGAAAGTTGCATGGCAATATATCTCGGAATGGCTATGGAAATGCCATAATAGGTAGGTATGGTGGCTGTTTTGAGGAAGGTATATGGTGGGTGTATGATACCGGCGAAAGGTGGGCGGTATTAGAGAGGCTAACAAAGGTGGAAGGGTGGGAAAAGTGCGTATAATCCATGGACTCAACATTAGTCATAAAGAACTCATATAATTATTGCAAAAATCTAAAATTTATCGAAGCAAAGTATTACGCGCATGCTCCTAGGGGGATAGAGTGGTAGGAAAAGACCATCGCTTGTCCCTGACCGCCACTCATAAGGAAGACAATCAAAAAATAAATCATGCTCCGACTTCATCATATAACGGTTCACCATACGTGCATGCTACGGGAATCACAAACTTTAACACAATTATTCTTAAAATTCACAACTACTCAACTAGCACAACTTTAATATCACCATCTTCATATCTCAAAACAATTATCAAGCATCAAACTTCTCATAGTATTCAACACACTCATAAGAAAGTTTTATTATTAATCTTGTATACCAAGCATATTAGGATTTTAAGCAAATTACCATGCTATTTAAGACTCTCAAAATAATCTAAGTGAAGTATGAGAGATCAATAGTTTCTATAAAACAAATCCACAACTATGCTCTAAAAGATATAAGTGAAGTACTAGAGCAAAACTACATAACTCAAAAGGTATAAGCGAGGCACATAGAGTATTCTAACAAATTCCAAATCATGTATGGCTCTCTCAAAAGGTGTGTACAGCAAGGATGATTGTGGTAAACTAAAAACTAAAGACTCAAATCATACAAGACGTTGCAAGCAAAACACATATCATGTGGCGAATAAAAATATAGCTCCAAGTAAAGTTACCGATAGAAGTAGACGAAAGAGGGGATGCCTTCCGGGGCATCCCCAAGCTTTGGCTTTTAGGTGTCCTTAGATTATCTTGGGGGTGCCATGGGCATCCCCAAGCTTAGGCTCTTGCCACTCCTTGTTCCATAATCCATCAAATCTTTACCCAAAACTTGAAAACTTCACAACACAAAACTTAAAGTAGAAAATCTCGTGAGCTCCGTTAGCGAAAGAAAACAAAAGATCACTTCAAGGTACTGTAATGAACTCATTCTTTATTTATATTGGTGTTATACCTACTGTATTCCAACTTCTATATGGTTTATAAACTATTTTACTAGCCATAGATTCATCAAAATAAGCAAACAACACACGAAAAACAGAATCTGTCAAAAACATAACAGTCTGTAGTAATCTATAGCTAGCGCAAGATATGGAACCCCAAAATTCTAAAATAAATTGCTGGACGTGAAGAATTTATCTATTAATTATCTTCAAAAATAATTAACTAAATAGCACTTTCCAAATAAAAATGGCAGTAGTTCTCGTGAGCGCTAAAGTTTCTGTTTTTTACAGCAAGTGTAACAAGACTTTCCCCAAGTCTTCCCAACGGTTCTACTTAGCACAAACACTAATTAAACACAAAAAACACAACCAAAACAGAGGCTAGATAAATTATTTATTACTAAACAGGATAAAAAATCAAGGAATAAAAATAAAATTGGGTTGCCTCCCAACAGCGCTATCGTTTAATGCCCATAGCTAGGCATAACAAGCAAGGATAGATCTAGGTATTGCCATCTTTGGTAGGCAATCCATAAGTGGCTCTCATAATAGATTCATAAGGTAATTTAATTTTCTTTCTAGGAAAGTTTTCCATGCCTTTCCTTAATAGAAATTGGAGTCTAATATTTCCTTCCTTCATATCAATAATTGCACCAATCGTTCTAAGGAAAGGTCTACCAAGAATAATAGGACATGAAGGATTGCAATCTATGTCAAGAACAATAAAATCTACGGGCACATAATTCCTATTTGCAACAATAAGAATATCATTAATTCTTCCCATAGGTTTCTCAATAGTGGAATCCGCAAGGTGCAAGTTTAAAGAGCAATCATCAAAATCATGGAAACCTAACAAATCAAACAAAGTCATTGGAATCGTGGAAACACTAGCACCCAAATCACATAAAGCATATCAGTCATGATCTTTAATTTTAATTTTAATAGTTGGTTCCCACTCATTATAAACCTTTCTAGGGATAGAAACTTCCAATTCAAGTTTTTCTTCATAAGATTGCATCAAGGCATCAACGATATGTTTAGTAAACGCTTTATTTTGACTATAAGCATGAGGCGAATTTAGCACGGATTGCAACAAGGAAATACAATCAATCAAAGATCAATTTTCATAGTTAAATTCCTTGAAATCCATAATAGTGGGTTTAGCAACATCTAGGGCTTTAATTTCTTCAATCCCACTTTTATCAGTTTTAGCATCAAGATCAAAAAATTCCGAATTCTTGGAACGCCTTCTAGGTAAAGGTGGATCATATTCAGTCCCATTATCAAGATTCATATTGCAAAACAAAGATTTAATAGGGGACACATCAATAACTTTTAGATCTTCATCATTATTTTCATAGGAACTAGAAGAACACGCTCTTATAAAGGCATGTTTCTTAGCACGCATCCTAGCGGTTCTTTCTTTGCACTCATAAATGGAAATTTTCATGGATTTGAGAGACTCATTGATATCATGGTTAGGTGGAATAGATCTAAGTTTCAAAGAATCAACATCAAGAGAAATTCTATCAACGTTCCTAGCCAACTCATCAATCTTAAGCAATTTTTCTTCAATCAAAGCATTAAAATTCTTTTGCGAAGTAATAAACTCTTTAATATTAGATTAAAAATCACAGGGCATATTATTATAATTTCCATAGGAATTGTTGTAGGAATTACCATAATTATTAGAGGGATTACTAGGATAAGGCCTAGGATTAAAATTTCCTCTATACGCGTTGTTACCAAAATTGTTCCTACCAACAAAATTCACATCCATAGATTCATTATTATTCTCAATCAAAGTAGACAAGGGCATATCATTAGGATTAGAAGAAACACTCTTAATAGCAAATAATTTCATAAGCTCATCCATCTTTCCACTCAAAACATTAATTTCTTCTATCGCATGCACCTTTTTATTAGTAGATCTTTCACTATGCCATTGAGATTAATTAACCATAATATTATCTAGGAGTTTAGTAGCTTCTCCTAAAGTGATTTCCATAAAAGTGCCTCCCGCTGCCGAATCTAAAAGATTTCTAGAAGCAAAATTCAATCCGGCATAAAAATTTTGTATAATCATCCACAAATCTAAACCATGAGTAGGGCAATTACGTATCATTAGTTTCATTCTCTCCCAAGCTTGTGCAACATGTTCATGATCAAGTTGCTTAAAATTCATAATATCGTTTCTAAGAGAGATGATCTTAGCGGGAGGAAAATACTTAGAGATAAAGGCATCTTTGCACTTACTCCATGAATCAATACTATTTTTAGGCAAAGACGAAAACCAAGCTTTAGCACGATCTCTAAGTGAAAAAGGAAATAGCTTCAATTTAACAATATCATTATCCACATCTTTCTTCTTTTGCATATCACACAAATCAATGAAGCTATTTAGATGGGTAGCGGCATCTTCACTAGGAAGGCCGGAAAACAAATCTTTCATGACAAGATTCAGCAAAGCAGTATTAATTGCACAAGATTCAGCATCGATAAGAGGAGCAATCGGAGTGCTAATAAAAGCATTGTTGTTGGTATTGGTGAAGTCACATAATTTGGTATTATCTTGAGCCATCGTGACAAGCAAGCACACAAGCAAACAAAAAACACGCGGGCAAAAAGAGGCAAATAGAGAAAGAGATGGAGGATAGGGAGAGAGAGGGCGAATAAAACGGCAAGGGTGAAGTGGAGGAGAGGAAAACGAGAGGCAAATAGAAAATAATATAATGCGGGAGATAAGGGTATGTGATGGGTACTTCGTATGTTGACTTTTGCGTAGACCTCCCCGGCAATGGCGCCAGAAATCCTTCTTGCTACCTCTTGAGCACTGCGTTGGTTTTCCCCGAAGAGGAAGGGATGATGCAGCAAAGTAGCGTAAGTATTTCCCTCAGTTTTTGAGAACCAAGGTATCAATCCAGTAGGAGGCTATGCGTGAGTCCCTCGTACCTACACAAAACAAATAAATCCTCACAACCAACGCGAATAGGGGTTGTCAATCCCTACACGGCCACTTACGAGAGTGAGATCTGATAGATATGATAAGATAATATTTTTGGTATTTTTGTAATAAAGATGCAAAGTAAAATAAAGGCAAAGTAAAAAAGCAAAGGAAATAACTAAGTAGTAGGAGATTAATATGATAAAGATAGACCCGGGGGCCATAGGTTTCACTAGTGGCTTCTCTCGAGAGCATAATTATTCTACGGTGGGTGAACAAATTACTGTTGAGCAATTGACAGAATTGAGCATAGTTATGAGAATATCTAGGTATAATCATGTATATAGGCATCATGTCCGAGACAAGTAGACCGACTCCTGCCTGCATCTACTACTATTACTCCACACATTGACCGCTATCCAGCATGCATCTAGAGTATTAAGTTAATGAAAACAGAGTAACGCCTTAAGCAAGATTACATGATGTAGAGGGATAAACTCATGCAATATGATGAAAACCTCATCTTATTATCCTCGATGGCAACAATACAATACGTGCCTTGCTGCCCCTACTATCACTGGGAAAGGACACCGCGAGATTGAACCCAAAGCTAAGCACTTCTCCCATTGCAAGAAAGATCAATCTAGTAGGCCAAAGCAAACTGATAATTCGAAGAGACTTGCAAAGATAACCAATCATACATAAAAGAATTCAGAGAAGATTCAAATATTGTTCATAGATAGACTTGATCATAAACCCATAATTCATCGGTCTCAACAAACACACCGCAAAAAGAATATTACATCGAATAGTTCTCCACAAGAGAGGGGGGACATTGTATTGAGATCCAAAAAGAGAGAAGAAGCCATCTAGCTAATAACTATGGACCCGTAGGTCTGAGGTAAACTACTCACACTTCATCGGAGGGGCTATGGCGTTGATGTAGAAGCCCTTCATGAATGATGCCCCCTCCGGCGGAGCTCCGGAACAGGCCCCAAGATGGGATCTCGTAGATACAGAAAGTTGCGGCGGTGGAATTAGATTTTTGGCTCCGTATCTGATCGTTTGGGGGTACATAGGTATATATAGGAGGAAGGAGTACGTCGGTGGAGCAACAGGGGGCCCACGAGGGTGGAGGGCGCGCCTGGGGGGGTAGGCGCGCCCCCCTACCTCGTGGCCTCCTCTTTTGTGTCTTGACGTAGGGTCCAAGTCTCCTGGGTCTTGTTCGTTGAGAAAATCACGTTCCCGAAGGTTTCATTCCGTTTGGACTCCGTTTGATATTCCTTTTCTTCGAAACCCTAAAACAGGCAAAAAAATAGCAATTCTGGGCTGGGCCTCCGGTTAATAGGTTAGTCCCAAAAATAATATAAAAGTGGAAAATAAAGCCCAATAATGTCCAAAACAGTAGATAATATAGCATGGAGCAATCAAAAATTATAGATACGTTGGAGACGTATCAGGGATCGAGACAAAGATTTTGCCGTTGGTTTCACTGGATTTGGACGAGCGAGCAAAATGTTGCGAAGGTTTGAAGATTAGGGGCTAATCTGCGATAATAATAATCGCGGATAGGTCCCTGGCCGAATGTAAAATAAAAAGAAAAGGCTATCGAATGAACATTCACTATCAGGAACAAACGAGCGAATTTGTTCGCTAATAGACACGTTCGAACGAACGCTCGCCAATTAGCGAACTCGAAAAACCGATCTAAACCGATCTAGCGAAAACCCCAAAAAAATCGGGCGATGGTTCGGCGGTTTTTTACCAGTTCTTAAACAAATGGCGGTCGGCGGCGGCGGGATCCGGCGAACGGCGCGGCGGCGGCTCCGGCGGCGGCGGCATGGGGCTTCAGCAGCAGGAGGCGGCGCTAGCGGCGGCAGCTACCTCTTGAGCACTGCGTTGGTTTTCCCTTGAAGAGGAAAGGGTGATGTAGCAAAGTAGCGTAAGTATTGCCCTTAGTTTTTGAGAACCAAGGTATCAATCCAGTAGGAGACTACTCGCAAGTCCCTCGTACCTACACAAGCAAATAAGAACCTCGCAACCAACGCGATAAAGGGGTTGTCAATCCCTTCACGGTCACTTACGAGAGTGAGATCTGATAGAGATAATAATAATAAGATAAATATTTTTGGTATTTTGATATAGATTGAAAGTAAAGATTACAAAATAAAATAGATTGAAAACTTATATGATAAAAGATAGACCCGGGGGCCATAGGTTTCACTAGTGGCTTCTCTCAAGATAGCATAAGCATTACGGTGGGTGAATAAATTACTGTCAAGCAATTGATAGAAAAGTGCATAATTATGAGAATATCTAAGCATTATATGTATATAGGCATCACGTCCGCGACAAGTAGACCGAAACAATTCTGCATCTACTACTATTACTCCACATATCGACCGCTATCCAGCATGCATATAGAGTATTAAGTTCATAAGAACAGAGTAACGCATTAGGCAAGATGACATGATGTAGAGGGATAAACTCAAACAATATGATATAAAACCCATTTTTTATCCTCGATGGCAACAATACAATTCTTGCCTTGCTGCACCTGCTGTCACTGGAAAAGGACACCGCAAGATTGAACCCAAAGCTAAGCACTTCTCCCATTGCAAGAAAGATCAATATAGTAGGCCAAACCGAACTGATAATTCGAAGAGACTTGCAAAGATAACCAATCATACATAAAAGATTTCAGAGAAGAATCAAATATTATTCATAGATAAACTTGATCATAAACCCATAATTCATCGGATCTCAACAAACACACCGCAAAAAGAGTTACATCAAATAGATCTCCAAGAAATCGAGGAGAACATTGTATTGAGATCCAAAAAGAGAGAAGAAGCCACCTAGCTAATAACTATGGACCCGAAGGTCTGTGGTAAACTACTAACACATCATCGGAGAGGCTATGGTGTTGATGTAGAAGCCCTCTGTGATCGATTCCCCCTTCGGTGGAGCTCCGGAAAAGGCCCAAGATGGGATCTCTTGGGTACAGAAGGTTGCGGCGGTGAAAATAGAGTTTCATGATGCTCCTGGATGTTTTCGGGGTATATATATATATATATATATATATATATATATATATATATATATATATATATATATATATATATATAGAGAGAGAGAGAGAGGGGGGGGGGGAGGAAGCATGGCTAATGTGTTTCTTACCCGAGGGTGCTATCTGAGCCACATGCTCATGTTGGGATCTGGTCCACCCCCTTTCCCTCTATACATTTTCATCATTTTGGTTGTCTAAAGTATATTTCCTCTTTGAGTTGAAGTTGGACCACATTCACATGTGCATAGGCTATAGGCTTAGTGTGTAGACTGTCACGGCCTGCATGCTGCAGTCACCGGGCCACGCGCATAAGGTTCTGAGGCCACGGGAGGGGCTCTTCCTTTCGTTCGGTTCTATGCACAGTAAAGGTGCGAGATATTTTTTTTCTTGTTTGTTCGTCTGCATTTCGAGTCTATGTGGGTTGGTTTCGACACAGCCCGGATGGGCCTGCATGAGTAGAACATGACAGCCTCCCAGGAGCAAGTGGATGGGTTTTTTTAATGTCTCAAAAAATGTACATGGTTTTTTTTAGTTGTAAAGGACCAAGTACATGATGATGGGTTCGTCTTGCTGCATCCTCTAATGGCAAGCTGATGCACACCAGGTTGTCATGTTGCCCTAAAAACGAGGTTGTTATGCTTGCTATTGGTTTTGTCTTAAAAAATGCTTGGTTTTGGTTTGTACATATTACGTTAAAACCCCTCAAAAATTTGTTCCAAGAAAAAAACGAGCAGTATAACATTTTAAAAAATAGAGACTGTACCAAGGGAATATGTGTTGTTGGTGCATTTCTAGAAGAATAGCAAGATATATATGTTGATGTATTGGTAATTAGGTCGGCATTTAGACGCTCAACATGGGCAAGTTTCATCATATTTCATCAGTTTGGAGACATTGCAGTTATAGCTAGTGGTACCCAGAAAAATTCACGTCCTATATTTTTGTGACGAGGCAGAGAAACAAGTGAATTATTTTGTTTTTGTCAGCATCGGACCGGATGCATGCGGAAGCACTCCCATGGCTTGCCGAGTTTTTGCATGTACACAAGCCGGTCACAAGGCACACCACTTTCGAGCGCATTTTCACTGTCCACAAATCAAGATGGTAACCTGACGGCATGCATGCAATGAAAACACACCTCCCGCAGCAGCTACCAATCTGAGGCATGTCTAGCACGCAGCTGATTGACTGGCTACTTTCATGCATGCCGTAGTAGGCCATCTTTGCAGAACCCGTGGTCTACCTAAATGGCATGGTCAGCTCTCACTTTGCCCTACCTCGAACCCAGCATGTTTTTGTTCTCCGGCTTGTTCGGATGCGCTCAGATACAACGGATAGGAGAGGCATTTAGAGCCGCAACCATTTTGCTAGCCAGGACAGTGGTCATCATCCTCGAGCACAAGCCATGTCCAGCATCGTCTCTACTACCCCCGTCGTTTACGAAGACTCCATGTGACATCTTCTAGCAGATAGCCTAAGGCGCTGGTGCTCGAAGCCGCCGTTGGTGCTCGAAGCGACGGTGGACATTGCTCGGATGGATGAAGAAGCTGCCGCTGGTGATGGAATCCTAGGCTCAAGGAAGAAGAAGGGTGGGGCGGCTATAGAAATGGTTCTGCCTCTCGGTGCTCTGCTACAGTAGTTAAACGGCGGACACAAACATGATTGTGGAAACGGCTGCTCACTACAGTCCAATACACTAAAGAAGCAAGTCCACATTCATCAATCCGATGCTACACAGCGTGGCACACTCCATGCATAGCATAGAGTGCAGTCTGCGAGCAACCAAAAGGACAGTAAGCTGCATCATTAGAGCATCTTCAACCGCGCCCCCAACAAGTCCTCTTCAAAAGTTTTTTTTTGTGCCGGCGCTAGAAAATCGGCCCAGTCACGCCCTCAGAAACCCGTTTTTCTTTGGTTTGTGCCGAAACTGGCACCGGCGGACCCAGGCCGAACTCGGCACGCTGGAGGCGCCGGGGCGAGTATTTTGGGCACGAAAATGGATGCGCCCGCCGAGTCAGCGATACGCCGCTTTGTTGCCTTCATCGCCTTGGTTCCCGCAGGAATCAATGCGAAGGCTGCCGCGCTGCCACGCCGGTCAGTCTCCATTGATGCCTCACCGGCGGCGCAGTGAATGCACCACGACGCATGTCCAGCCAAACGTCGCCCAGCATGCAGCCCGTCGCCGCCCAGCTACGGATATAAAAGGCAACCTTCCCGCTGGTGGACGCCACAACTCTCATTTCCCCCCACTTCGGCGCAGAAAGCAGCACTCTCCCCTCTCCCCGCCGACGAGAAAGATAGCCGAGAGGTACCCAAGCGACGTCACGGCGGCGAACGGCTTCGGCTGCCGCCACCTCCAAGAGCAGGAGGCGCGCCTGCTGTACGAGGCCGAGTACTCGGCGCCCCGGACATGCGGGTGCTGGGGACGTCGAGGCTGAGCGTCGGCGGCGTCCCGGTGCCACGGGTGCCCGAAGGGGCGGCGCGGCGGGCAGAGATCGCCCGCATCCGCTCGTCCATGACGGAGGAACAGCGAAACGGGCCGCGCTACGCCGCCGACAGCCACGGCCTCTGGACCATATACATCCAGCGCCGCCGCGAGGAGCAGATCGCCTTCACCAATGACATCATCCCGCGGGGCCGCCTCAACGCCAACGGGCGCCGCGAGTGGTGGGGCGTACTAGGCTGCACCCTCGAGGTCATCCTCGATCACATCGAGACCGGCAACGTGCCGCGCCACGAGTACCCGCCGCGGCCGTCCTTCTCTCGCCGTCGTGGTAACTCCTGGATGCCGCGACGGATGGAGCCGAGGTCGTCCTCGTCGTCAGGCTCCGGCTCGCCCGCCACGCTCCGCCCCATCAAACCCGAGCCGGAGGAGACGCCGCTCGGGTGTCGCACCCGCAGTGGCGCCCTCGTCATCAATGAGGGTGCCCGGCCCTCCCCGTGTGGTTCCTTCCGCCTGGTCCGGCCGAAGCCGGAGCTGCTCCCGGTGAGGCCGGAGCACGTCGAGATGGCGGCCCCCGACAAGGAGTCCTCCCTTAAGTGGGCGAAGAAGGACTACGTCCGGGAGCAGGTACGCCGCCGGCGTCGGGCGTACGCGGAGCTCCAGGCCTGGCGTCACGGTCACAAGGAGGGTGGTGTCATCGTCCTCGACAGCGATGAGGAGGACGAGGTCGGGCCGTCCAGCGTGCCACCGTGCCCCGGCGACCCTGGCTAGGGCTGCAGCAGGGACGGCGCCGGCCCAAGCCAGCCGCGCGATGACGATGATGGCGACGGCGGCGACTGCACCCGCGTCTACAGGCTTCTCGGCATGTAGACGACGACGGCAGTGGCGGCTAGGCGTAGTTTAGGCGTAGTTCAGGCGTAGTTTGCATGTTTTTTGTACATATCTCCCGTCCGCCGCCGAGCTCTGCCTATCTCCCTTTCCTCCCCTTCCCTTCCCTCAGCGATGGCCGGACGCTTCTCCAGCGACGCGGCGGTGGCCAACGGTTTCGGCCGCCGCTTGCTCCAGGAATGGGAGGCGTACCTCCTCTTTGAGGCCAACATCCTGACGCCGTCGGACATGCGCGTCGGGCCGACGCGGTGGAGACTCAGCAACGGGGGCGTCCCATCCCCCCGGTGCCCGACGTCGACGCGCGCCCCGGCATCTTCGCCGCCAAGGTCGACCGCGTGCGGGCGTCCCTGACGGAGGAGCAGCACGCCCCCCAGTACGCCACCGACAACCACACGTCGTGGGCGGCGTACTTCAAGCACCGGTAGGCGCAGCGGCTGGCGCCCACAAACGGGAAGCCGGTGGTGGGCGGCATCAAGAACAGCGACGGGCGCCGCATATGGTGGGGCGTCCCCGGCCGCATGCTCCACGAGGTGCTGGCATACCTCGAGGGTGGCAATGACCCGCCGCTGGCATACCCTGCCGCGGCAGCCACCTCGCCCCCTCGTCGGAGCATCGGGCCATGGGTGCCCAGGAGGTTCGGCTCCTCCTCGTCTTCCTCCTCTCAGTCCTCCTCCCATTCCTCCTCCCACTCCTCCGGCTCGCCGGCGCTGTTCGGCGTCAAGGTTGAGCCCGCCGTGGAGACGCCGCTCGCCCGGCGCACCCGCAGCATCGGCATCGTCATTAACGAGGGCGGCAGGCGCGCCTCCTCCTCAGCTCCTCCGCGCTACGTCAAGTCGAAGACGGAGCCGGGGCTCCCCGTCGTCAAGACGGAGCCGGGACTCGCCGGCGGCGTCAAGGAGGAGGAGCTCGACGACGCGGCGGCCCTCAAATGTGCGCATGAAGATTGGTCAAGCAGCGAGCTAGAGCGCCAGTGCCTCGCCTACGAGCGGTTCGAAGCTCGGCGCCGTGGCCGGGATGAAGGAGGCGTCGTCGTCCTCGACGATAGTGACGACGACGCGTCGTTGCCACCGGTCCGCCAGGGCGACGCCGGGCAGGGGTCCAGCAGGGGCGGCCGCCGCGTCAAGAAGGAGAAGGCCGCCGACGACGACGATGATGGCAACGACGTCGGCGACTTCGCCGCACTCAGCGACTTCTTCGCCCCTTAGTTGAGTTTGTTTAAATAACTTATGTAACGTCGAACATGTCGAATATATGTCAAGTTTGTCGAACTTTGGCCGAACGTTTTGTCCAATTTACCGAAATTTGCCGAATTCCGCTTTTTTTTAAACCCGCTTCTGGCGGTGACCCTGGGACGAGCGGCCGGGAACCCGCTCGCCCCATGCCGATTTTATGTGCCCCTGAAAGGCCAACGGCTGGAGATGCTCTAATCAACGGACATTCCCATGAAACGCTCATGCATGCATGGATTTGGGCATGCATGGGGCCGCTACCACGTCCGTCCACCCGCATGCCAACGGATTTTAAAGCGTGTCCGCATGCATGTTTGGATCAAGTGCCCGGGATCCGGTAAGTGGGTGAAACGCATGAGAGAAGGTTTGATCAAGTTACCCGTCATTGGTACGTTGCATGCAAGTTTTGGTTAAAGGAAAAAACCACACATGGGTTTCAAGACGAAGTAAGACAAAGGTGTTCCTTTCCATAGAAGGGAAAACCATACACCGCCTCTGATTTTGGTTACGACGGAAAAAATTGTGTTGTTCGCCTATAATGTAAACTTGTGAGGATAAAAACATATAGTGTATCTACATTTCAAAACTTATAGCCTGGGTAATAAAACTTGGCTGCATATACTTATTTTAAATTTTGTTATTTTCCCCTACCTCTCTCTCACTCTCCCTCTTTCTCCCTCACTTTCTCTCTATAAGAATCAAAACAACACTATCATCGAACCTGTCCGTCAATTATTCGCAAAAAAAGAACCTATCCGTCAATGATTGAAGATGCACCAGGGCCAACGAAAAAAGTGCGTATGCATAACCAAAAATGTTATCGGGGATACGAAGAAGGGTGAATGATAAGCCTGACGGGTGCATGAGGGATTGGCTCGCTCCAGCGGTGAGCGGCGGCGGATGGCCACGACGTTGCGGCGCTTCGGATCGGCGGCGGCGTGTAGGGCTTTGGTGGAACTGGTCGGCTGCGAGCGTGGTTGGCCCTCCAGTCAGATCTGATCTGGCCAGAGTGGCTTGCTTGCTCTGCGGCGGCGGAGATCGGTGGTGGGTGCGCACGATGTGAGATGGAGGTTCGTCGAGCAGATCCGAGTGAAAACCTCATTCTCGGCTTGCTGTCAAGACCGACGATGACGACACTCTTTTGTGTCGTTACCTTCTTGAAGGCATCGCCGATGGCAGCATACTCTCTCTCTCTCTCTCTCTCTCTCTCTCTCTCTCTCTCTCTCTCTCTCTCTCTCTCTCTCTCTCTCTCTCTCTCCAGGCACCAACACTTGACATGGTTAAGCGGTAGTGAATGAGTATCGTCATAATAATACGGGAACCTTCATTTTCCATTGCCCAAACCTTACACAATTGTATGTGTGCACTCTTTTTTTATTGGACCAGGCACTTTTTTCTACCCACGATCGTTGTACCCATCGGAGCAGCACCCTGTTTCATCCATCGCTCTCAACCCATGTCTCTCTCTCACTCTCTCTCTCTCACGCTTTTGTGTGTGTCTGTCTAGGTGCCAACAATTGACGTGTTTAACCTCACTCAAGAGGAAACAACAATAATGAATGGCCAACTGTAATTGAAATATGCAAGTCACATCCCTCATGGTGTTCTTGTATCGTTGTATCATCATAATAACACAGGCACCTTCATTTCCCATTGCACAAACCTTACAAAATTGCTTGTGTGCACTTTTAAAATTGGATTGAGCTCCTTTTTATACCATGAGCAATGTACCCATCAGAGCACCACCTTGTTTTTGTCGACACTCCTGACCTCTCTCTCCTTTTGTGTGTGTCTAGGAGCTAATTAAGCCCATTTTAATAGGAAACTTCAATAATAAACAAACAATTATAACTGGAAACATGCAATCCACACCCTTCGTTTTCCATTTCCCAAACCTTACACAATCATACATGTGCACTCTTTTAATTGGACTGGGCACCCTTTTTATAACATGAGCATTGTACCCATCGGAGCGCCACCCTATTTCCACCGACACTCCCGACGTCTCTCTCTCTCTCTCGTGTCTAGGGACCAACACTTGACATTGTTAAAAGATACCGAATGAACATTTTGTAATTGAAAACATGCAAGTCACATCCCTCATGGTATTCATGTATCGTCGTATCGTCATAATAACACGGGAACCTTTATTTTCCATTGCCCAAACCTTACACACTTGTATGCGTGCACTCTTTTTTGATTGGACTAAGCACCTTTTTCTACCCATGATCGTTGTACCCATCGGAGCAACACCCTATTTCATCTATCGCTCTCGACCCATGTCTCTCTCTCTCTCTCACTCGCTTTTGTGTGTATCTAGATAGGTGCCAACAATTGACGTGTTTAAGCTCACTCAAGAGCAAACAACAATAATGGATGGTCAATTGTAATTGAAATATGCAAGTCACACCCCTCATGGTGTTCTTGTACCGTCGTATCATCATAATAACACGGGAACCTTCATTTCCCATTGCACAAACCTTACACAATTGCATGTGTGCACTTTTTAAATTGGACTGAGCACCTTTTTATACCATGAGCATTGTACCCATCAGAGCACCACCTTGTTTTTGTCGACGCTCCTGACCTCTCTCTCTTCTTTTGTGTGTTTCTAGGCGACAACACTTGACATGGCTAAGCTCACTAGAAAGCAAACAACAATAATGAATGGACATACATGCAAGTAACACCCCTCGTATTGTTCTTGTATCATCATATCATCATAATGACATGGAAACATTCATTTTCTGTTGCACAAACCTTACGCACTTGTATACATGCACTCTTTTTAATTGGACTGAGCACCTTTTTGTACCATGAATGTTGTACCCATCAGCGCAACACCCTCAAATTTGATGCAATTTAATGAAAAATCGCCCCTTGGTCTGGTATGCGAATGGATGGGGTCCACGTTGGAGATGCCCTCATGAGCTAAGGGCATCTCCAACCTCGACCCTCAAACCGGCTACATACCTTTATACTATGCTGTCCGAACGTGTTGTGTCATCCAATGCGGGCCAGTATCGGTCTTCAGGGCGGTCCAGACGCACTTTCTCTCACAAACCGGAGAAACCATGGGGGTGCTTTGCGGCGTCCGGACCGTAGCCATGCCCATATCTAACTGTCCTGGCCCACCCAAACCCGGTCTCTCACATGCGCACTTCCACCCGAAATGGACAGGCCACTCCAGAGCGGACGTGCTCTCTCACTGCCGCTGACATTGAAGCGGCACGCTGGTCGAGAGAGCGCCATCCGCGCCGCTTCCTGGTGTAGGCGACTGCTCCGCATTTGGAAGAGACCACACTCCTCTGTCCGTTCTTCTGTCTATCGCCCATATTAATAACACGCGGTTGCTGAGGGACCTACTCCGGCGCCGCCCGCCCGTCCATTTACCCCCACCATTAATGCCTCTCCTGCTATATAAACTGCAGCCCCGACCATAGCCACATTCATCCTCCTTCGGTCCCTTTCTCCTCTTCACACCAATCCCACCATGGCCTCCTCACGCTCCAAAGCTCTGTGGGACGAACTGTCGCCAGGGCAGAAGAAGGAGATGGCCGCCATTTGCTGCCGGCTGGCAGGCCGGCAGGCCGACAACGTCCCAATGGAGGACGCGACCGAGGACGAGTCGGCACCACCGTCCTCACAGGCGTCACCCTTCTCGCCGGTGCATTGCACCATTCCCATCGGTAAGGCATGTGCCCGTTAAATGGACATAGTGCGGGAGGAGCGGGAGGAGTGGTTCGGGGAGGCGCATGCCGACGCCGCCTACAACCTCCAGCTCCTCCAGGAGCACCAACAGGCGAAGGAGTGGCTCAACGCTACAGAGAGATCGCGTCGGACGAGCAGGTGACACTGCTCGAGTCGTACCGCTCCTCCCGCGAGATCCGCCTCGCCCGCTGGCGATACCGCCAGCGTCAGGCGGAACTCGAGGGTGCATAGAAGGAGTTCGATGAGGCGGCGGACGAGGTGTGGGACAAGACCGATGTGGAAGAGGAGGAGGACATCGCCAACTCCGCCCCGGTCGTGCCCCGCCGCTGCAAGAAGTCGGGACGTCCGCGAGCACCGCTGTCAGCGAGGAAGACTAGTGCATGGTAGGTTGCCGCCACTCGGTTTCGAAGAAGACCACCAGTCCTCCCCTCCCGCTGAAGTCGAGCTTGGTGGGCTGAACATAGTCGGTTGATTAGCCGCCTGGCGTCAATGTGGAGGCGGACAACTTCACTTCCCGGGGCTCGAAAGGCAGAGCGGGAGACTGCCAAGGCAGAACTGGAGAAGACGAAGGTTTAGTTCTCGGAGCTCATGATCGGACACGGGAACGGACGCCAGCGATCTTTTAGATTAGGTAAATTAATTATACTACTTCCAGAGTCGGATCTGAATTGAGATTTATGTTGTGTTGGTGAATATAATGATTTTAAATTTTTGGGAACATGTTTGTGCTGCCCCATAGAGCTCATATTTCTGGATTTTTTGTTGTTTTAAAGTAATATATCACAATGGTCGGGAACGCCCGCAGGTCAGACCATGCCACACGGGAAAAAGTCAAAGAAAGAAAACATCCACACCTGTGACCACGGTCTGCAGATCATGCAGAGATGACGGCAGCCGTGCTGGCAAGACGTGAACAGGCCCCGTGACCATACCATCTTCTTCCCGGAGCAGTCTGCACCCAACACAGACTCATAGTTCCCCTTCATCTCAATCTTCACAGCCAGCGTCCGGTAGGAAAAATGGAGGGGAGCGACGGTGCAGAGCACCCCCATGGTTTCGTCGACCACACAGGTTAGTTACTCACACGCACATCCGTTATTGTCCTTCTTCCCTGTCCTCTCTGAATCATGTAACAATTTCGTAACATATTCTCGGCGATAGATTCAGTAACAGGTGAAGTCCCATGGATCATATCTTTTCCACAACCAGGAGTCAGATACCTTCCGTTCAAAACCCAATCTGACGTGGATCTTGTTGAAGAAGAGAACGACAGCAAACTAGCGGGAATTTCAAGCTCTGGAACAACTGAAGTAGCCTCTCGCAGATCCCTATCTCTCTAACGTAGTCTAGCCTGAATAAACATCATAGAATAAATTATGTACATCCATACGGGGTTCAACATGTTGAATGTGACAATACATTTAAGCACACTCGCCTGCTTTTTCAGATCCAAGTGAACGTAGATGCAAGAAAGGAATTGGTGCGTGATGTCGTTGTAGTTAGTGACAATGCTGTAATATCATTTTCATTACACATGAGCAGCTGAATGGACTACACTTTGAGCGAATTACTGCCTAAGTGGTCACAGATTACTAAAAGAACCATACCTGACGGAGTATACGCATATGTGCATGCCATGAGTACCACCCCTGATACCACCATTCAGAACAATATAGTCACCATTTCTCGATTGGGAAAAGTAAACAGGAAATCCTGTAAATATGGCAACGATCATAATAGGAAGAACAAAATCAGTAGTCAGTCAAAAGGTTACTTAGTAGTGTCCATCGAACGCATGAACTCCGACTCCACTGTCCTGAAAGCAACAATTTTTGTGTCAGATCAGACCAAGGAAGGTACTTTCTTCTGACACAGAAAAATATATTTCAAGTGAATACCATATCCTGGCCTTAATTCTGCCAATACCATCATCAAAGTCAAACAGAATTTCGCTGTCCAAGTCACAGCGATTTCGCATCACACCAACGCAACGCCCCTTCGTTAAGAAACGACGTCGTTATATATTTAAAGTTTTAGTTTCTAACTGAACAGAGCTAGCTAGTGCCGTATGTTTTTCTTACAGTGCTCACAGGCATCCCATGGAGAGTCAGCGCGCCTCCATATTGCGTTGAAGGAGTGAGTAGTGTTATTTGTTTCACTGTCAGATGAACAAGGTTTGAGGAGATCAATATGCTTCATAAATCCATCAATTTAGTACCAAGTCGAACCAAAATGCAAAAAGAAAAGATGATCTATGCCTGAACGTCGCTGCACTGGACAACATTGCCTCCTCCAGCAACACTAACATCACATGGGAGCATGATGCCTTCTCCAAAATGATCTTCAAGCTTACAAGTGTTGCTGGATGAACCTCCCATGGTTCTTTTTCCATCACCGAGCCCTGCCATCTCAGAGGAAGCAACTTGTTCAAATCAAATGATCGGCTCCCGCAGTATATATTGGAGATTGAAGCTGTCCAACTAAAGGAGCACTGCAACAAAATAAATACAAACTTGTTTGGGGTGAGAATTAGATGGCCCTTTCAGCTACATAGCGGGCAATGCCTAGCAAACTTTGCAAGTCTGAAATAGATGGTTGATTCATTCAAGGTCCTCGCTGGGGTGTGCAATGGCTGATGTTCTTCAAGACCACATTAAAGAACATGGTGCCAACCGGTACAGCAAGAACAGATGCAGTACTTTCACCGTCGGAGATGGAAAAGGTTCGAAACCCTTGGTAGCTTACGCATTAGATGAATGAGACCTTTCAGACTAAAACACACTAAAAATAAACCTAGATGCATGGAACCTTTCATCACTAGCAAAGCAACAAAACCTAGACAATAGGCTTTCTCTAAATGGAGCATGCTAGCTGACACATGCTCGAAAGCAGCCACCCCCATTCCACTTATAAATCTACCATTTCAGACTATAGCTTGCCATTTTCATCCACAACCCAGTAAAGCCCCCCCCCCCCCTCCCCACATACTTTCCTCTTCTGTAAATGGGATCTCCAATAATGCAACAATTCAGAACCTTATCCAACTAGAAGTTCGGATCTTGATGCAAACCAAGGGTTCCGATAGCACCCTCTGCTGTTAGTGAGGGTAGGAAAGCCGTTCTCTCTCTCTTTCTCTCTTGAAGTAGGTCGGTGGAGCTGCGAGGGGCCCACGAGGGTGGGGGGCGCGCCCTCCTGCCTCGTTGCCACCTCATTTCTTTCTTGATGTCTACTCCAAGTCCCTTGGATCACGTTTGGTCAAAAAATAACTCTCCCGAAGGTTTCATTCTGTTTGGATTCCGTTTGATATTCCTTTTCTATGAAACACTAAAATAGGCAAAAAAAACAGCAATTTACACTGGGCCTTGGGTTAGCAGGTTAGTCCCAAAAATAATATAAAAGTGTATAAATAAGCCCATTAACATCCAAAACAGATAATATAATAGCATGGAACAATCAAAAATTATAGATACATTGGAGACGTATCGGCGCGGAGAGCAGCGGCGGCAGCAGGGCAGCGGCGGGGAGCGGGGCGGGCTGCGGTGGTGCCGCTCGACGGCGGCGGCTCCGGTGGCATGGGGTGAGGAGGAGGGGGCCGAGGCGAGGCGACGGCGGCGGCCGACTTGCGGGAGGGGTCGGGAGGCGCGGGGCGGGGCGCGCTCGAACACCTCCGGAGTCCGGCGCCGGCACGGCAGCGGGCGGCGTGGGCTGTGGCCCGGCTCGGCTGGGCCTTTGGCCCAGTCGGGGGGCGAGCAGTTTTTTTTAATAAAATCTCGCCCGAAGAAAAATCCTAATAAAATATAAAAACATTCTAAAAAATGCCAAACACAATTTTCACTGTCTAAACCTATTATTTAGAACAAAGTGAACATTTTTCTGGCCTAAAAATGCAATTTTCAAAGATGCATATATTTCTAATTCAAATAAAAACCAAATAAAATATAAATTTGATTTTAGAAATTTTCCCAATATTCCTCTCTTTTTGAAGAAGTAATATTATCTTCTCTCTTTTATATTTAATATTGGAAATACTTGGAGAGAAAAATATTAAAACCAAATTGATCCTCTTTTTAAATTTGAGAAAATTCAAATATGAAAATAAATGAAATTGCCAACTCTCTCCTTAGGTCCTTGAGTTGCTTAGGATTTCTAGGATCACCTACAAAATGCAAATAAAATATGATATGAATATGATGACGTATGTATAACATCCAAATTGAAAATTGGGATGTTACAATCGAGGAGAACTTTGTATTGAGAGAGAGAGAGAGAGAAGAATTCATCTAGCTACTAGCTATGGACCTGTAGGTCTAAAGTAAACTACTCACGCTTCATCGGAGAGGCAATCATGTTGATGTAGAAGCTCTCGGTGATCGATTCCCCCTCCGGCAGGATGCTGGAAAAGGCCCCAAGATGGGATCTCACGGGTACATAAGGTTGCGGCGGTGGGAAAGTGGTTTCATGGCTCCCATGGATGTTTCTGGGGTATAAGAGTATATATATGCGAAAGAATTATGTCAGGGGAGCAACTGGGGCGCGCCCCACCCCCTAGGCGCGCCTTCCACCCTTGTGGCCGCCTCGAGGCTCCTCTGGCTTGCACTCCAAGTCTCCTGGGTGTCTTTTGGTCCAAGAAAAATCATCGAGAAAGTTTTATTCCGTTTGGACTCCATTTGGTATTCCTTTTCTGCGAAACTCTAAGACAAGGAAAAAAACATAAACTAGCACTGGGCTCTAGGTTAATAGGTTAGTCCCAAAAATCATATAAAATAGCATATTAATGCATATAAAATATCCAAAACAGATAATATAATAGCATGGAACAATAAAAAATTATAGATACGTTGGAGACATATCAAGCAGCCCCAAGCTTAATTCCTGCTGGTCCTTGAGTAGGTAAATGATAAAAATAGAATTTTTGATGTAGAATGCTACCTAACATATTTATCCATGTAATTCTCTTTATTGTGGCATGAGTGTTCAGATCCATAAGATTCAAAACAAAAGTTTAATATTGACATAAAAACAATAATACTTCAAGAATACTAACAAAATAATTATGTCTTCTCAAAATAACATGGCCAAAGAAAGCTTATCCCTATAAATCATATAGTCTAGCTATGCTCCATCTTCATCATAGAAAATATTTAAATCATGCACAACCCCGATGACAAGCAAAGCAATTGTTTCATACTTTTGGTGTTCTCAAACTTTTTCAACTTTCACACAATACATGAGCGTGAGCCATGGATATAGCACTATAGGTGGATTAGACGGTGGTTGTGGAGAAGACAAAAGGAAGGAGATAGTCTCACATCAATAGGCTATGGAGATGCCCATTAATAGATATCAATGTGAGTGAGTAGGGATTGCCATGCAACAGATGCATTAGAGCTATAAGTTTATGAAAGCTCAAAAAGAAACTAAGTGGGTGTGCATCCAACTCGCTTGCACACGAAGACCTAGGGAAATTTTGAGGAAACCCATCACTGAAATATACAAGCCAAGTTCTATAATGAAAAATTCCCACTAGTATGTGAAAGTGATATCATAGGAGACTCTCTATCATGAAGATCATGGTGCTACTTTGAAGCACAAGTGTGGTAAAAAGGATAGTAACATTGTTCCTTCTCGTTTTTTCTCTCAATTTTTTTTATTTGGGCCTTCTCTCAATTTTTTGCCTCTTTTTTTATTTTTCATCCGGAGTCTCATCCGACTTGTGGGGGAATCATAGTCTGCATCATCCTTTCCTCACATGGGACGATGCTCTAATAATGAAGATCATCACACTTTTAGTTACTTACAACTCAAGAATTGCAACTCGATACTTAGAACAAAATATGACTCTATGTGAATGCCTCTGGCGATGTACCGGGATGTGCAATGAATCAATAGAGACATGTATAAAAAATGATGAACGGTGGCTTTGCCACAAATACGATGTCAACTAAATGATCATGCAGAGCAATATGCCAATGATGGAGCGTGTCATAATAAATAGAACGGTGAAAAGTTGCGTGGCAATATATCTCGGAATGGCTATGGAAATGTCATAATAGGTAGGTATGGTGGCTGTTTTGAGGAAGGATATGTGGTGGGTTTATGGTACCGGCGAAAGTTGCGCGGTACTACAGAGGCTAGCAATGGCGGAAAGGTGAGAGTGTGTATAATCCATGGACTCAACATTAGTCACAAAGAACTCATATACTTATTGCAAAAATCTATTAGTCATCGAAACAAAGTACTACACGCATGCTCCTAGGGGGATAGATTGGTAGGAAAGACCATCGCTCATCCCCGACCGTCACTCATAAGGAAGACAATCAAAAAATAAATCATGCTCCGACTTCATCACACAACAGTTCACCATACGTGTATGCTACGGGACTCACAAACTTTAACACAAGTATTTCTCAAATTCACAACTACTTACTAGCATGACTCTAATATCACCATCTTCATATCTCAAAACAATCATAAGGAATCAAACTTCTCATAATATTCAATGCACTTTATATGAAAGTTTTTATTATATCCCTCTTTGATGCCTATCATATTAGGACTAATTTTATAACCAAAGCAAATCACCATGTTGTTTAGAGACTCTCAAAATAATATAAGTGAAGTACGAGAGTTCATCAATTTCTATAAAATAAAACCACCGTCGTGCTCTAAAAAGATATAAGTGAAGCACTAGAGCAATTTTTGCCTATCTCAAAAGATATAAGTGAAGCACGTAGAGCATTCTAATAAATCACGATTCATGTGTGTCTCTCTCAAAAGTTGTGTACAGTAAGTATGATTGTGACAAACTAAAAAGCAAAGACTCAAATCATACAAGATGCTCCAAGCAAAACACATATCATGTGATGAATAAAAACATAGCCTCAAGTAAAGTTACCGATAGACGAAGACGAAAGAGGGGATGCCTTCCCGGGGCATCCCCGAGCTTAGGCTTTTTGACATCCTTGAATATTACCTTGGGGTTCCTTGGGCATCCCCAAGCTTACGCTCTTGCCACTCCTTATTTCATAGTCTATCAAATCCTTACCCAAAACTTGAAAACTTCACAACACAAAACTCCAACAGAAAATCTTGTAAGCTCTGTTAGTATAAGAAAATAAATCACCACTTTTGGTACTGTTGTGAACACATTATTTCTTTATATTGGTGTAATATCTACTGTATTTCAACTTTTCCATCCTTCATACCCCCCGATACTAGCCATAGATGCATCAAAATAAGCAAACAACACGCAAAAAATAGAAGCTGTCAAAAACAGAACAATCTGTAGCAATCTGGAGATTTCGAACACTTTATAACTTCAAACATTCTGAGAAATTAGGAAGTCCTAGATAATTTGTTTATTAATCATGTTCAAAAATAATTAGTATTTTATCATGCTTCTGTTAGAAATTAAAACTAATCTCCTGGGCGCAAAAGTTTCTGTTTTTCAGCAGGATCAAATTAACTACCATCGTAAGCTATCCCAAAGGTCTTACTTGGCACAAACACTAATTAACACACAAAACCACATCTAAACACAGGCTAGATGATTTATTCAAAGCCAAAAAGGACCTAAAAAGCAAGAATAAAAATAAAATTTGGTTGCCTCCCAACAAGCGCTATTGTTTAACGCCCCTAGCCAGGCATAAAAACACGAATAGAACTAAGTATTACCATCTTTGGCATGCAATCCATAAGTGGATCTCATATTTGATTCATAAGGCAATTTAATTTTCTTTCTTGGAAAGTATTCCATGCCTTTCCTTAACGGGAATTGAAATCTAATGTTTCCTTCTTTCATATCAATAATTGCACCAATCGTTCTAAGGAAAGGTCTACCAAGAATAATAGGACATGTAGGATTGCAATCTATATCAAGAACAATGAAATCTACGGGCACATAATTCCTATTTGCAACAATAAGAACATCATTAATTCTTCCCATAGGTTTCTTAATAGTGGAATCCGCAAGATGCAAATTTAAGGAATAATCATCAAATTCACGGAAACATAACACATCACATAAAGTCTTGGTATGTCTTGGCTTGGTGTAGATCTCCCCAGCAACGGCGCCAAAAATCCTTCTTGCTACCTCTTGAGCTTGCGTTGGTTTTTCCCCTGAAGAGGAAAGGGTGATGCAGCAAAGGAGCGTAAGTATTTCCCTCGGTTTTGAGAACCAAGGTATCAATCTAGTAGGAGACTATGCAACAAGCCACCGGATACCTGCACAAACGAACATCAACTTGCAACCAATGCGACAAAGGGGTTGTCAATCTCTTCACGGTTATTCGCAAAGTGAGATCTGATAGAGATGGATAAATGGTAAAGTAATATTTTTGGTATTTTTGGTTTATGGAATGGAAAGTAAAAGGTTGCAAAGTAAAGGAACGGTGACAGAAATTGGCAACTTGACGGGAAACTAATATGATGTAAAATAGACCCGGGGGTCATATGTTTCACTAGAGGCTTCTCTCAAGATAGAAGTTATTACGGTGGGTAAACAAATTACTGCCGAGCAATTGTTAGAAAAGTGCAAAGTTATGATGATATCTAAGGCAATGATCATGAATATAGGCATCACTTTTGTATCAAGTAGACCGAAACAATTCTGCATCTACTACTATTACTCCAAGTCGACCGACTCCTGCCTGCATCTAGAGTATTAAGTTCATAAGAACAGAGTAATGAATTAAGCAAGATGACATGATGTAGCAGGATTAACTCAAGCAATATGATGAAAACCACATCTTTTTATCCTCGATGGCAACAATACAATACGTGCCTTGCTTCCCCTACTGTCACTAGGAAAGGACACCGCAAGATTGAATCCAAAGCTAAGCACTTCTCCCATTGCAAGAAAAACCAATCTAGTAGGCCAAACCAAATCGATAGTTTGAAGAGACTTGCAAAGATATCAAATCATGCATATAAGAATTCAGAGGAGATTCAAATAATATTCATAGATAAGCTGATCATAAATCCACAATTCATCGGATCTCGGCAAACACACCGCAAAAGAGTATTACATCGAATAGATCTCCAAGTACATCGAGGAGAACTTTGTATTGAGAATCAAAGAGAGAGAAGAAGTCATCTAGCTACTAGCTATGGCCCCGTAGGTCTGAAGTAAACTACTCACGCTTCATTGGAGAGGCAATGGTATTGATGTAGAAGCCTTCCGTGATCGATTCCCCCTCCGGCAGGATGCCGGAAAAAGGCCCCAAGATGGGATCTCATGGGTACAGAAGGTTGCGGCGGTGGAAAAGTGGTTTTGTGGCTCCCGTGGATGTTTCTGGGGTATAATAGTATATATAGAGGAAAGAATTAGGTCAGGGGAGCTACGAGGGGCCCACAAGGTCGGGGGGCGCACCCCACCCCCTGGGCGCGCCCTCCATCCTTATGGCCGCCTCGAGGCTCCTCTCACTTGCACTCCAAGTTTCCTGGGTATCTTTTGGTCCAAGAAAAATCATCGTCAAAGTTTTTATTCTGTTTGGACTCCATTTGGTATTCCTTTTCTGCGAAACTCTAAAACAAGAAAAAAAAATAGAAACTGGCACTGGGCTCTAGGTTAATAGGTTAGTCCTAAAAATCATATAAAATAGCATATTAATGGATATCAAACATCCAAAACAGATAATATAATAGCATGGAACAATCAAAAATTATAAATAGGTTGGAGACGTATTAGTGTTGCATATTGGCATTTATGTTTCTGTCAAGTTTTTTTAGAACGAAGAGGCTAGGAGCGTCCGGCTTTAAATTAATAAAGCCCACATGTGACGCCCTCGATTCAATCGTACACTAATCATACACGCAAATGTGTACGATCAAGATCAAGGACTCACGGGAAGATATCACAACACAACTCTAGACACAAATTAAAATAATACAAGCTTTATATTACAAGCCAGGGGCCTCAAGGGCTCGAATACATCAGCTTGAATACAAACGAGTCAGCGGAAGCAACAATATCTGAGTACAGACATGAGTTAAACAAGTTTGCCTTAAGAAGGCTAGCACAAAAGCATCTACGATCGAAAAGGCAAGGCCTCCTGCCTGGGAGCCTCCTAACTACTCTTGGTCGTCGGCGTCCGTCACGTGGTAGTAGGCACCCTCGGGGTAGCAGCAGTCGTCAAAGGTGGCATCTGGCTCCTGGACTCCACCATCTGGTCGCAACAACCAGAAACAAGAAAGAAGGGGGAAAAGGGGGAGCAAAGCAACCGTGAGTACTCATCCAAAGTACTCGCAAGCAAGGATCTACCTACATATGCAACATTATCAAAGGAAGGCTGTATATGTGGACTGGGCTGCAGAAATGCCAGAATAGAGAGAAGGCCTAGTCCTATCGAAGACTAGCATCTTCTCGAACCCACCATCTTGCAGCAACAGGAGGGAGTAGAGTAGCATAAAGTAAGTAGCAGTGGTGTTATCAACCTCGGCCGGAGATCCTTTCTCGACTCCCTGCGAGAAAGAAATCCCAGAGCCATACTATCCAGTTATCATCACAATCAAATCCTCATCACCATCCAGTTCTCATCACAAGTATCCAGTTCTAGTTGTATCGATTGGGATACAACTCCAAGTGTCCGTTACCGTAGGACAGGCTATGCATAGATTAGTTCTTCCCTGCAGGGGTGCACCAACTTACCCACCACGCTCGATTGACTCCGGCCGGACACACTTTCCTGGGTCATGCCCGGCCTCGGCCAAACAATACGCCGCAACCCGACCTAGGCTTAATAGAGAGGTCAAGCACGCCGGACTAAACCTATGCCCCCAGGGGTCATGGGCCATCTCCCCGGAAACTCCTGCACGTTGCGAACGCGGCCGGTGAGCAGACCTAGCTACCTCCCTAAAAAGGCAGGAGCTTACCAGTCCAACCCGGCACGCGCCGCTCCGTCGCTGACGTCTATTAAGCTTCGGCTGATGCATACGACGCAGAACGCCCATACTATGCCCACGTGATGGTTAGTGCTATCAGGCTAGAGGCCCCTCGGATCAAATATCCAAATCGTAGTGGATTAGGAACGCGCGGTAACAAGCAGAGACTCACGAAAGATGTGACCCCGTTGCCCCGTCTCGAGGACTTGCGGCAAGGGCTAAGAATGCCCGGCCAGCCTCGTAATTATCTCTCGGGCACCTTCGAGGTCAACCCGTCTCCACATCACTTTCCAAGTAACAGTTGTAAAGTCCAAGTATCCGTGTGTCCAAACATCAAGAGGAAAACCCAAGGAATCACCCCCGGTGGGTTCCACTCAATGTAATCATCAAGGTGAACGTAGAGGAATCACCCTCGAGGTTCACACTTGAGGGGTTGCACGACAGAGCCGTATCGGAAGTGGTTAAGGAGGAAATCACCCTTGATGACCACGACCGAATAGCTACACTACAGGTTAACATCAGAAGTGCTGTAGAGGTCTCACCCTCGGCACTCGATAGTAACCCAACAGTGTCGAGCAACTAAGGGGAAAGTGATGTGCGGTGCCGGGGCCTGGTCTTCAATCCCGTTGATCGGGTCTTCAATGATGAAGCAGGGGCAACAAGGACAAGGTGGGGGTCACTGATGGATCACTAACCAACCTATACTAAGCAGATTAGGATTAGCAGGTAAGGTACAACAGTAGATACAAAAGCAGGCTATGCATCAAAATAGGAGCAAACAATAACAGTAGTAAAATCTAATGCAAGCATGAGAGAATGGAATGGGCGATATCGGGATGATCAAAGGGGGGGCTTGCCTGGTTGCTCTGGCAAGGAGGGGTCGTCGTCGACGACGTAGTCGATCACCGGGGCATCAGCGGCCTCGGGGTCTACCGGAGAGAAGAGGGGGAAGAAACAGTAAATACAAAGCAAACATAGCATCACAAAGCGTAACATGGCAATATGTTGTGCTGGGTGTGACCTAACGCATGGCTACACGATATAGGTGAAGGGGGAATTCAACCGGGAATGTATTCCCGGTTCCGGACCCGTGTCACACAGATGACCGGAGGGGAAATGTTCCATGTTCAGCATGCTAGAGGCATGTGACAGCTGAACGGACCGCATTTTCAGATTCGTTGGATTTTTCTGAGCAACTTTCATATAGAAAACATTTTCATTCGAGCTACGATTTATTTTCTATGCATTTTCAAAGATTAAAGCATTTTCAGAAACTATTAAAAAAACAGAAAAGGAATATGATGTCAGCATGACGTAGGAGTGACGTCAGCATTCAACAGTCCGGTTGACTGGTCAAAACTGACACGGGGGACCCACCTGTCAGCCTCTGTTACTTAACAGAGCTTATTTTAAACTAAACTGAGGTTAATTAGCGGATGGGCCCCACATGTTAGTGGCTAATTAGTTAAACTAATTACTTTTAATTATAAAAACCAGTTTAGTTATTATTTAAGCGGTGGGGCCGGTTCGTCAGTGGCACTGTACCGCCATGTCAGCGTGTTGACTGGGTCAACCCAGTCAACGTGGCCCCTAAGGCCCACTGGCAATGAGCCAGGGGTCGGGCCCGCCCAGCCACGTCGGCGGCGGCCGGCGTCTCGCCGCCGGCGACGTTAGAACGCGGCGGAGCCGCTCGGGCCTCGTCGGAAACGCGCTAGGGGCGGCCGTTTCGCGTGCGGTTGGCACCGTTCGAACGCGCACACGACGCCGTGTCGGGTGGTGGTGGTGGCTCGCCCGGGGACGGCCGGAATAACCATCGGCGGTGAGCATGGGCGGCGGAGGCGTTCGGAGTCACGTCGGGAATGGGATAGGGGGCACCAGAGGGCGAGAGGAAGGGCTGGCCGGGCTCCTGGGAACACCAGGAGCACGATGGAGGGCTCGGACGGGGGTCACGGCAGCGGTGGCCACGACGGTGATGGAGCAGGGCGACGGTGAGCTACGGCGGTTGCGGCGAGCGAGCTAGAGAGGGAGGCGGCCTACGTGAGGGAAGGGAGAGGGGGAGGAGCTCACTGGGTGGGCGCACGAAGGCACGGCGAGTAACAGGAGCGCAGTGGCCGTGGCCGGAGTCGAAAGCGGCGGCGACGGCGGTCCAGGAGGAAGACGGATCCGGCGCTGGGGTGGCTCCCGCCTTGAGGTTGTTGGTGCAGACGAAGCAGCAGACGGCTGCGGGGCTCGTGGACACATCGGGGCGGCGAGGAGGGCCCGGTGGACGCGGTGGCGCAGCAACGCGGCGGCGACAATGCGTCGGGGCGAGGTGGATCTGGAGAAGGGGGTGAGGCCAGAGGGAGAGAGGGGAGAGGGGGCGTCCAGGGAGAGTGAGTGGGTGAGGGGAGACGAGGGGAGCCTGAGGCGTCGCCCTTATCCTCTCCCGCTGAGGCGGCGAGGTGGTCGGGGTCGACCTTGCCCCTGTAGCGACACGGAGCAGAGGAACAGGAAGGGGAGGGAGCGACCGGTGGGGGGGGGGGTCGGTCGGCCTGCTGGGCCAGTTGGCTCGGGTGGGCCGAAGCCCAAGTGGTGCAGGGCTTTCTCTTTCTCCCCTCTACTTCTCTTTTTCTTTTCTTTAATTACCAGAGAAGGAAAAAGTTTATCTGGGGACCTTAATGGTTCAGGAAAAATGTGAAACTGGATCATAAAAGTCCAGTGCATTTTTAGGCACTGCCACAATTATTTTTGGGCGAGGTTTAGATCCATTTGGAATTTTCATAAATGAATTTGCATTTTAAATTGCTGGAATGGACTGTTATAAATGTTAGTGTCCATTTTAGCATAGGAGTGATGTTGTTTTTAATTACATCAAATTGCATTGGAATATTTGCTAAATGATGAACATTTTTCCAGCAACTTTTGTGCAACTTCAAGTTTCACTTATGATTTAAATTTGAATTCAGATGGGAGTTGAAAAGAGATATTGAACAGATGTGATTAAGCATTCTTTAGCCAAAAGATTAGGCTTAATCACAGAGGGTTACTGTAGCATGACACTAGGGGTGTTACAAATCTCCTCCACTACAAGAAATCTCGTCCCGAGATTTTAAGAGGTGGAGTAAGGGGGAAGCTATAAGGACGAATGTCTGAAAGGATCAACATCCGGTAGTTATCTCAAGGAAGGAGATTTTAGAAGCACCAGGACGTATCGAGAGTGCTACACGGAGATTCAACAAGTTTTAACCAGGTAGGCATCCAGTTGATGCCTAAAATAGGTGATGAAGAGGTTCAGAGCAAAGAAGAATAATGCTGCCTCTGATACCGAAATGAAACATGGTGAGGAGGTTAGCTCGTGTATTACATACGAAGCCGGGTGCCAAGAATATTTCGGAATCAAGGTTGTACAGGAGAGTCATGTTTCGATCCTGTGGAACTGTGGGTTATGGGCCCACCTTGTGGTTCTAAAGTAGGAAGGGCATTGACATATTGCACGGTCATGGTAGCAAGGCATGTCAGGGGATAGCCTGTCAGTTATGTTGGCAACCACGTTGGTACCAAGGGCGAGGGACGAAGAGAACCATTTTCCTGCTCGTTAAGACGAGGCGGACCAATAGGCAAAGTTCTCATCCATCGGTGGTTACCGGAATGTCAGCAACATTAGTAACAGGGTCTCACTGACAAGGTTGTACATCGGGGGTGTTTTATAAGCAAAGAATTATTTCTGCTTATATCATATAGATCATAAGAAGGTTAAACAAGACAATGGAAAGGAAAATGTGTTTAAACGCATATTTCCGGGGTATATCCTTCCCAAGGACAAGCAGAGCATGATATCCATGATAAGACAGCAAGTTCAAAAGCATTTAGATAAAGGGGGCGAAGAAGAATCATGATATTACCCATACAACGGTGTTTGGATAATAGATCAAGAAACATTTGACAATGTGCTTCCAATGTTCCTGTTGATATTCGGAATACCTCGGTCATGCTTCGAGGTAGTATTAACATGGTGTTACAAGTAAGGGTTGGAGTTGAAGATCACAAGAAATACACAAGGAACAATTGCAGGAATAGCAAGGAGTCCAAGGTTTAACCAAGGCGTGATCAAACATGTGTTGGAAAGAAGACAAGGGGGGTTGTCAATGATAACTCAAATCATCGAAGGTCACGGATGGTATTTCTCACCATGAATTCAATTGTCATCTCTGAAGAAAACAAAGTGTTGACGGTGATCACGACAAATTTTGTCGAGAGACTCTATGAAGATGTCATCGAGCAGAAAAGGAAGAATGAAGTGAAAGGCTACTAGAACCAAGGATTCGAAATCAACTCGAATCATCCTTGAGGCGAAACGATATGATGAGGAAAATCGACGTAGGCTTAGCTCATCGTCGAAAATTGTGCTCCAGGAAGAAGGACCAGGTAGCACAGTTAAAATTTAGCATGCTAATGATATTGCCGGTCAGGCTAGGAATGACTTGAAGGATTATTAAACTCGTAAGCAATGAAAATTACTTCGAGTTATTGAATCGGAGTGCAGAAGCGATTCACTTATCGGTGTTCTCGAGTGACTAACAACTCAGAACCAGAGGGAAATTTGAAATCGATGAGTAGCAATACTAGAAGAAGACTCATAGGAAGGAACATAGTTCTTTGTTATTCTCGACATAACATGAGGCAATACTTGAAGGTAGATCAAATTAGAGGTTGGACAGGTGAAATGACTTGCAGGAGACAAGTATTTTAACTTGTCCGGGAAATGGAATTAAGAAGAAACTATGGTCGGAACCACGGTTAAGAATGATCAAACCACCGATACAAGATGAACTTATAACAAGGGGTAATCATTTTTACGAGTAGCTTCCACGATAAGTTCTACATCGGGTCCATGGGCATGAACACAAGAGTTCAAGGTCGACTCCCACTTCTTCAATGCATAACCTTTCATTCACTCCTCGTTTTTCAAAGAAAATGTAGTGCAGAGGATTTATCTGGCGAAGTACCAGAAGAGTAAGACTCGTGAGAACTCTCGGGTTCCTCGGATTACGGAAGGCATAAGTTCAACCCATCGGGGCATTATTTTTTGAATCTATACAACCATCAACCAAGCAAAAGATACAAGTTCGAAAGCAGAGTATCGAAGTCAAAGCAGATGATACAATATACCGAAGATATTATGTATCATGGAAAAACTCACAAGAATTTGGATGTGAAGGACACAGTCGGATAACAACCCAGCAATGGATCTGGCGATTCTCGACAGAGTTGATGTGATTATCGGTAATCAATCAGATGAAGAAGGGGATGCAAAGGCATTGGCTTATAGAAACGTCTGAATGATTCGATGCTTGGGTACAAAGGAATTATGATTTCAAGACGAAGGATCAGAAGCAGAGGCTCTGATCAAAAGATGAGTAAGTTGAATAGACTTAGAGGTGCACCCGACCAAACCTTGATTGGGAAAGAACCAGCTCATATCCGGAGCGATGTCGGAGCCGGAAAAGAAATTTCCAAGGATTAATTGATGATTGCGAGTATTCGCTCACACGTTGAACCCATAGGAACAGAATGACAATCACAAAGAATTTTAAAGAATATTGCTAGACATATGGAATTAACCATAATGTAAGACGATAAGGAAGAACAGGAGCAATAGGCTACTAAGGATTATCGGTAGATCGAATAGTATTCCAAAGAATTTGTGAAACACATGAACAACTGGGGATAAATGGGTTCAGTGAATCATCCGTAGTGCAAAAAGAAGCCGCAAAGCAGAAGGCATAAAGGATTCTCGAAACAACGGAGAGTACATCTTGTAATAATAGGGGCAACTGGGTATGAAGGTACAAGCGGCAAGGATGTTATTTACGGGGATTATCTGTGGTCAGGAACTGCAAGGCAGTGGGCACAGGGTCTCGAGAAACCTCGAGGAATATCTGCAGAATCTTCTGGCGAAGCAAGCGATCATCGGTAATGTCGGGGCTCTCCGGGAGGAAGTGGGTACGAGAACCTAATGTCAGAGTCAGTAAAATGTCTAACCTGAATAGATGAGAGATTAGAGTCCCAGAGTATAGACGAGGAATAAAAGATCCTAATACCACCCAAATGGCGACGTGGGCCTGTAAGACACATAGCCATGTTAGTAAAAGTTTTGTAGTGACTAGACTCGACTTCAGCCAAGGAGTTGGAAGGGGGCTACCTACAGGCAGTTGGCTCTGATACCAACTTGTGACGCCCTCGATTCAATCGTACACTAATCATACACGCAAATGTGTACGATCAAGATCAAGGACTCACGGGAAGATATCACAACACAACTCTAGACACAAATTAAAATAATACAAGCTTTATATTACAAGCCAGGGGCCTCAAGGGCTCGAATACATCAGCTTGAATACAAACGAGTCATCGGAAGCAACAATATCTGAGTACAGACATGAGTTAAACAAGTTTGCCTTAAGAAGGCTAGCACAAAAGCATCTACGATCGAAAAGGCAAGGCCTCCTGCCTGGGAGCCTCCTAACTACTCTTGGTCGTCGGCGTCCGTCACGTGGTAGTAGGCACCCTCGGGGTAGCAGCAGTCGTCAAAGGTGGCATCTGGCTCCTGGACTCCACCATCTGGTTGCAACAACCAGAAAGAAGAAAGAAGGGGGAAAAGGGGGAGCAAAGCAACCGTGAGTACTCATCCAAAGTACTCGCAAGCAAGGATCTACCTACATATGCAACATTATCAAAGGAAGGCTGTATATGTGGACTGGGCTGCAGAAATGCCAGAATAGAGAGAAGGCCTAGTCCTATCGAAGACTAGCATCTTCTCGAACCCACCATCTTGCAGCAACAGGAGGGAGTAGAGTAGCATAAAGTAAGTAGCAGTGGTGTTATCAACCTCGGCCGGAGATCCTTTCTCGACTCCCTGCGAGAAAGAAATCCCAGAGCCATACTATCTAGTTATCATCACAATCAAATCCTCATCACCATCCAGTTCTCATCACAAGTATCCAGTTCTAGTTGTATCGATCGGGATACAACTCCAAGTGTCCGTTACCGTAGGACAGGCTATGCATAGATTAGTTCTTCCCTGCAGGGGTGCACCAACTTACCCACCACGCTCGATTGACTCCGGCCGGACACACTTTCCTGGGTCATGCCCGGCCTCGGCCAAACAATACGCCGCAACCCGACCTAGGCTTAATAGAGAGGTCAAGCACGCCGGACTAAACCTATGCCCCCAGGGGTCATGGGCCATCTCCCCGGAAACTCCTGCACGTTGCGAACGCGGCCGGTGAGCAGACCTAGCTACCTCCCTAAAAAGGCAGGAGCTTACCAGTCCAACCCGGCGCGCGCCGCTCCGTCGCTGACGTCTATTAAGCTTCGGCTGATGCATACGACGCAGAACGCCCATACTATGCCCACGTGATGGTTAGTGCTATCAGGCCAGAGGCCCCTCGGATCAAATATCCAAATCGTAGTGGATTAGGAACGCGCGGTAACAAGCAGAGACTCACGAAAGATGTGACCCCGTTGCCCCGTCTCGAGGACTTGCGGCAAGGGCTAAGAATGCCCGGCCAGCCTCGTAATTATCTCTCGGGCACCTTCGAGGTCAACCCGTCTCCACATCACTTTCCAAGTAACAGTTGTAAAGTCCAAGTATCCGTGTGTCCAAACATCAAGAGGAAAACCCAAGGAATCACCCCCGGTGGGTTCCACTCAATGTAATCATCAAGGTGAACGTAGAGGAATCACCCTCGAGGTTCACACTTGAGGGGTTGCACGACAGAGCCGTATCGGAAGTGGTTAAGGAGGAAATCACCCTTGATGACCACGACCGAATAGCTACACTACAGGTTAACATCAGAAGTGCTGTAGAGGTCTCACCCTCGGCACTCGATAGTAACCCAACAGTGTCGAGCAACTAAGGGGAAAGTGATGTGCGGTGCCGGGGCCTGGTCTTCAATCCCGTTGATCGGGTCTTCAATGATGAAGCAGGGGCAACAAGGACAAGGTGGGGGTCACTGATGGATCACTAACCAACCTATACTAAGCAGATTAGGATAAGCAGGTAAGGTACAACAGTAGATACAAAAGCAGGCTATGCATCAAAATAGGAGCAAACAATAACAGTAGTAAAATCTAATGTAAGCATGAGAGAATGGAATGGGCGATATCGGGATGATCAAAGGGGGGGCTTGCCTGGTTGCTCTGGCAAGGAGGGGTCGTCGTCGACGACGTAGTCGATCACCGGGGCATCAGCGGCCTCGGGGTCTACCGGAGAGAAGAGGGGGAAGAAACAGTAAATACAAAGCAAACATAGCATCACAAAGCATAACATGGCAATATGTTGTGCTGGGTGTGACCTAACGCATGGCTACACGATATAGGTGAAGGGGGAATTCAACCGGGAATGTATTCCCGGTTCCGGACCCGTGTCACACAGATGACCGGAGGGGAAATGTTCCATGTTCAGCATGCTAGAGGCATGTGACAGCTGAACGGACCGCATTTTCAGATTCGTTGGATTTTTCTGAGCAACTTTCATATAGAAAACATTTTCATTCGAGCTACGATTTATTTTCTATGCATTTTCAAAGATTAAAGCATTTTCAGAAACTATTAAAAAAACAGAAAAGGAATATGATGTCAGCGTGACGTAGGAGTGACGTCAGCATTCAACAGTCCGGTTGACTGGTCAAAACTGACACGGGGGACCCACCTGTCAGCCTATGTTACTTAACAGAGCTTATTTTAAACTAAACTGAGGTTAATTAGCGGATGGGCCCCACATGTTAGTGGCTAATTAGTTAAACTAATTACTTTTAATTATAAAAACCAGTTTAGTTATTATTTAAGCGGTGGGGCCGGTTCGTCAGTGGCACTGTACCGCCATGTCAGCGTGTTGACTGGGTCAACCCAGTCAACGTGGCCCCTAAGGCCCATTGGCAGTGAGCCAGGGGTCGGGCCCGCCCAGCCACGTCGGCGGCGGCCGGCGTCTCGCCGCCGGCGACGTTAGAACGCGGCGGAGCCGCTCGGGCCTCGTCGGAAACGCGCTAGGGGCGGCCGTTTCGCGTGCGGTTGGCACCGTTCGAACGCGCACACGACGCCGTGTCGGGTGGTGGTGGTGGCTCGCCCGGGGACGGCCGGAATAACCATCGGCGGCGAGCACGGGCGGCGGAGGCGTTCGGAGTCACGTCGGGAATGGGCTAGGGGGCACGAGAGGGTGAGAGGAAGGGCTGGCCGGGCTCCTGGGAACACCAGGAGCACGATGGAGGGCTCGGACGGGGGCCACGGCAGCGGTGGCCACGACGGTGATGGAGCAGGGCGACGGTGAGCTACGGCGGTTGCGGCGAGCGAGCTAGAGAGGGAGGCGGCCTACGTGAGGGAAGGGAGAGGGGGAGGAGCTCACTGGGTGGGCGCACGAAGGCACGGCGAGTAACAGGAGCGCAGTGGCCGTGGCCGGAGTCGAAAGCGGCGGCGACGGCGGTCCAGGAGGAAGACGGATCCGGCGCTGGGGTGGCTCCCGCCTTGAGGTTGTTGGTGCAGACGAAGCAGCAGACGGCTGCGGGGCTCGTGGACACATCGGGGCGGCGAGGAGGGCCCGGTGGACGCGGTGGCGCAGCAACGCGGCGGCGACAGTGCGTCGGGGCGAGGTGGATCTGGAGAAGGGGGCGAGGCCAGAGGGAGAGAGGGGAGAGGGGGCGTCCAGGGAGAGTGAGTGGGTGAGGGGAGACGAGGGGAGCCTGAGGCGTCGCCCTTATCCTCTCCCGCTGAGGCCGGCGAGGTGGTCGGGGTCGACCTTGCCCCTGTAGCGACACGGAGCAGAGGAACAGGAAGGGGAGGGAGCGACCGGTGGGGGGGGGGTCGGTCGGCCTGCTGGGTCAGTTGGCTCGGGTGGGCCGAAGCCCAAGTGGTGCAGGGCTTTCTCTTTCTCCCCTCTACTTCTCTTTTTCTTTTCTTTAATTACCAGAGAAGGAAAAAGTTTATCTGGGGACCTTAATGGTTCAGGAAAAATGTGAAACTGGATCATAAAAGTCCAGTGCATTTTTAGGCACTGCCACAATTATTTTTGGGAGAGGTTTAGATCCATTTGGAATTTTCATAAATGAATTTGCATTTTAAATTGCTGGAATGGACTGTTATAAATGTTAGTGTCCATTTTAGCATAGGAGTGATGTTGTTTTTAATTACATCAAATTGCATTGGAATATTTGCTAAATGATGAACATTTTTCCAGCAACTTTTGTGCAACTTCAAGTTTCACTTATGATTTAAATTTGAATTCAGATGGGAGTTGAAAAGAGATATTGAACAGATGTGATTAAGCATTCTTTAGCCAAAAGATTAGGCTTAATCACAGAGGGTTACTGTAGCATGACACTAGGGGTGTTACACCACACAACAGGCAGAGTAGCATAACCGAACAGATAAATACTAGAGTCCAAAAGCCCTAGGCACAACGAGATAACCGAAGTCTGGGGGTTCAAGCTGGGCAGCAAGCAAATTACAAGGTCGAAGCCTGAACATCAAAGCACACAGGCTCGCAAAACAAAAGTGCACTCCCACATTAGGAAGGCGTCACCGGCTCCCTTGCCGCCATGTACACTTGGTGAAGTCGTTCTTGCGCTTGCTTCAACATCTCAGAGTCCTTCCACCTTGCCAACAGACTCCACTGCCGGAGGAGGATAGAGCATTTGAATATTATGTTAGCTGGGTGCGTCGGGAAGATGCCCTCAATTGTGAATTTGTTGCGAGTAAGCCATAAGGACCAAAGCAGTGCCCCTACACTAGTCCACAACACTCTCTTGCCATGTCCCTGAATCGAATCGAGTAGGCCGACTAGTTCGCTGGAGGAGCGCGGGTCCCACTGGATCTTCAGCAGGATGCGAGCATGCCAAAGTCCTTTAAACACTGTTTGTGCCATCCCTTGGCATAGTTTATAGTATAACGACGAAACGAAAAACTTTTCGGAAGCGTTTAGGTGCCACGACACCCTGTCGGGCTCGTTGGACAGGGCTACTGGGTTAACAAGATCCAACATAGACCCCAGCCTAGCTGTCTCCTGGTTGTTTGGTTCACGACGAAAGTATACTGCCGGGGGAGTAAAGACCAAGGCGTTGGCCACCAAAAGATTGGGGTGCACCGCAATCGTGTATACATCTTGGTATTCCTCCCATGGTGGTCGGGTGCCCACCCAAAGTCGAGCCAGAAGCGGGTGGAACTACCGTTACCGGCAGGGAATTTGGCCCCTTGGGCAAAAACTGGTCTGATTGTTTGAAGATCATTCCAGAAGGGGGAGCCCCTCGCACCCCCTTTAAAGAAATTCTCGTTTGAGAAGTACTTCACTCTTAAGATGTCAACCCATAAACTAGTCGCCCCTTGCGCTAACTTCTAAATCCACTTGCACATCAAAGCAATGTTTTGGAGTCTGGTATTAGTGATCCCTAGTACTCCCAAGGACTTGGGCCTATAAACAGCAGCCCATTTAACCATATGATATTTACGATTGAGGCATGTTCCTTCCCAAAAGAAGGGGCTCTCGGAGTATCCATTTTAGCGTGTACCCCTTCCGCCAACAGGAATAGGCCCATGGCAAACATGGGAAGCGGGAAGAGGCTTGAATTGACAAGAGCATGCGCGAGACTGATATATTTTATAAACTGGTTGTTGTCGTTTGATTAGAAAAATCATTGACCAGTCCAACCTTGAACCAAATTTAAAATTAAACACAACTCTTTGGAAAAAAAATCCCAAGTTAAAATCGAGAACTCAATCCAAACTCGATGTCCTAAATTGAATGAGAGGCTTTCCAGCAAAAAAAATTGAATGAGAGGCTTTCGCCCCTATAAAGCTTAGCGATATACTAGTAGATTGTTTGTGCGGTTATTGCAAGTGTGGAATTTGGCCTCTCTTTTTTAGGATCAATACAGACACAAGCGCTCATATACACGCGCATACACTCACCCTTATGAACGCACACATGCACACCCTGTCTCTATGACCATTTTTAAGAGAGTGAGCCGGCATATCATTTTGAGATTTAGGAAGCAACTTGTAGACGTCTCGTCGTCGACGAGAACGTCTCCTTCCACTGAAAACGCATAGCTGGAAATCCTGAAATAAATTCAGGAATAAAACGACACCAGGATTTGAATCCTGATGGGTTGAGAATACTACTGTCTACTTAACCATCTTAACAAGTTGATTCGCGAATTTGGCCTTTTCGATGGTGTAGCCCATGGCTAGAGGTCGTCATTGTGTGATTGAAAGAGGAATAATATTATTCCCTCGCTTTAATTTGCTTGCCACACTCGAGTTACTTTTGCAACACGTGATACGACTCCCGATGGAAAGCAAGGGGTTTGTTCTTTTCACGTTTCAAACAAGCAGAAAAATAAGATTTTCCTTAAAGAACAAAGGGGAAATGGTAGCTCAGTGAACAGGTTGATAATTCTCCACCCGATCACTTTTTTAACCAATGTTTGACCAATGCATTTATTAGTCTGGACATCATACGCAACGCCGGAGAATGTGACTCCGCCTCACCGACGTCTGTCTTGAGGGTTGTCACGACCTCCCACACCTGCTGCCTCGCACGCCACGCCATATTTGTGGCGGGCGTGAATTGGTTGTGCTCCTCTAAATCGGCGCGCCAATGGAGCGGCTGCGCATCCGCCACAATGTTTGGACGTCTGATAGACCTCACGGTCTTCGACGAGGCAGCGGCGACTGCTCTGCGGCCGGATCCATGTGCCATTTGGGCAGACGCAATAGATTCCCGCTGGATGAAGTCCGAGCGCTACCGTCAGGCGGACTCCTCCCAGGAGAGACGGAGTGTAAGGCGGGCAACCATCTCCTCCTCGGGGCAACGTGGGATGAGTTCCGGGTCAACGAATTGGGAGGTATAGGACTCGGATCCGTTGTTTGCCATGCCAAAGAAGGTCAGAGATCGCCGGACTGAAGCTTGTGGGATGAGAGGAGTGGAGCGGAGGGGGTGGAGTGGAATGAAATGTAACTAGGGTTTCGTTCCGAGTGCGAATAGGGTTCAATTTGTATGGGATCGGATGGCCCATAGTGAACCGGATCCTATGAGATGGTTGTGTCCGAATACGCCCGGGTTTTCCCATATCCAAATATGGGCTGGATATAAGGAGTAGCGGTCAGCTCAGGTTTGGGCTGAATTTTACAGGTCCGGTTGGATAGCCATTTTCACGTTGAGTCACCGATCGGACAGCCCGGCCCGACTATACGGCGGACGTGAGAGAATCTATCAAAGCATGAAGATGGTTATGCCACCAAAACGGTATAGCACCCCTCAAAAAAAGACGGTATAGCATCCATGGTATGCAGAACATGGTTTTGGCACCGCTATTATACATCATGACGCACTCGTATGTCATTCAGTCACCTACACTATCCGTTCTATTCCCAGACGACAAAAATGCACAATCCTTTTTGTTGTTGTCCAGAAGCAACTAACTAAACCTCCATTTCGTACACCCATAAAAAAGTGCATCCTCCCAAATTCTCTCAATGCAGGAGAGATGAATACTCAACAGACTCTGGCCTCTGCTTTTGCCCCTTCCTGTGGGCCACTTTGATGCTTTCTTCTCTTTAGCCATCTTCTTCCATCCATGCAACAAGGAATCAAATCCTACCTTTTTTATTTCCTCGCACCACCATTCCTTTTCCGTTTCCATTGACCAAGATTGGGCATAAATGCCCCATGGGGCCTCCTCAAGGTCGCTGCTTCGGCGCCCCCTGGGCATGGCGAATTGGAGAGCAGAGCATGCCCTACATACGGCGCTCGCTTGACGCCATGGACGACCAGGAGGGAGGCTGGAATGGAGGAGCTGGCCTCTTATTCTCCCTCCGGTTTGATCCCATGAGGGCGGGCTTCGATCGTGCTCTGGCCAGCTTCCCTGTTTCCGCGCTGATTAGCCGCCTTCTTGGATGGGGCAAGAACAGTGGCCAAGGGAGGCCGCAGGGGGCCGTGATGGTCGCCGCCGCCGTTGCTCTTTACGCGGCTGCGCTCTTTGTTCCAGATCAGCAGCCTCGCCGGCGACGCCTGGCTGCTTCTGCTGCAGCTAGGCCAACTTCTGGTATGCGGCTTGTTTTATTAGTTGATCGCACCCTGCGCTCGTGCTCAAATTCTCATCATCTGCGATTTGATTTGCATCGATTTTTCTGCAGCAACCAGACCTCGTGCTGTGCCTGCGCCGGATGATGGCCTTAGAATTCTGTCGTCGAATGTAAGTCGTGATCCTTGGCTAGAGCTCCCGTCTCTCGATCACGGCGAATTCATGCGATCGAACTAATTGCTTGCCCTTTGTATAAAAGGATGAATATCTGGAGAACGTGATCCACAGCGTGTCGATCGGTGCCGGGGACGATGAGCCGGTTCTGGTGGCAAGAGTTCAGACCATGCCACCCGACGTGGCTGGAGCAACCTCTGCATGGGAAACGGAGCACGATAGGCTGGAGAAGGAGGAGGTCGAGCGATTCAAGCAGCTGTGGCTGTCGCTCGTGGAGCGGGAGCAGAGGCTGGAGCTCCGGCTGATGGACCTCGACGGCCTTATAGAGCAGGAGGCCACCGTGAAAGAGCTCGAGAACCGCGTGGGCCTCGCCGCCGTGGAGGCGCGGCTCCTGGAGCTCAAGGTCTTGTCGCTGGGTGAGGAGAACGAGAGGCTCAAGGCCCAGGCGTCGGAGCTGGAGGCCGTCCGGGCCCAGCTGGGTCGCGCCAAGGAGAAGCTGCGGGCGCTCAAGGAGCGGATGCAGGTGGAGCGGGAGGAGTCTCGGAGCGAGGCGGCGGCGCTCCGGGACAAGGTGATGGAGCTGGAAAAGACCGGCGAGAAGAGGGAGAGGGTGCTGGCGGCGGAGGCGGCGGAGCTACGGAGGGCCAAGGCCGCGCTGGAGGAGGAGAACAGGGAGCTTGCTCGGAGGTTGCAGGATGCAGAGCAGGTTTCCACCGCTGTTAGTCTGGTTCATGAGGTGAGTGCATTCCTAATTCTTGATTTCAATGCAACATTTTCTCCCATTTCATTCATATTTGCGAAAATCAGTAGCACATGTCAATTTCTCCAGATTTGTGTGTCGATTTTCGAATGGCTTACAGCTTTGGTCAAGTCAACAAAGACATATTCTGGGAAAGAAAAAAAGCATGGAACTGTATATTTCTTTGTCAATCAAAAAGTCCTTCTTTCTAAGCTCATGATGCTTTGAACTAGCAAATCCAACAAAATAGTTCACATTTGAAACCAGTTCTTTGGATGTCTTGATTACTTTTATGCTGGCTTTGCAGTTTTGTTGGCAAAACGCAAGATGGCCTTTTCATCTTGATTGGTTTGGAACAAAGTGGCGGCTGAAATCTCTGCCAAGTTGTTTTTGTTATATGTCACTGTCACAGCTTTGATTTGACGCTAAGGCTATGTTGAGAACCTTCTGAATTATTAAGTTGTTATTCTCATCTGGCTCTTGCGTGGTGCAATTGAACATAAGGTGACCAATTAGTTTATCTTTTTATGGTCACAGCTTGGCGATTATGACCAGAACAGCGACATTTTATCATCTTATCTTTTCTGATGTATTACTATTTAATACTTTCTCTGTTTCTAAATATTTGTCTTTTCTAAAGATGCTAACAAGTGACTACATACGAAGCAAAATAAGTGAATCTACACTCTAAAATATGTCTATATATTTGTATGTGATATTTCATTTGAATCTTAAAAAAGACAAATATTTAGGAATGGACGGAGTAGGTTGAAACAGCAATTATGCTAGTTGCGACATGTTTTGGCATTTCTTTTTTCTAGATCTTTATTCAATACCTTTCTAAAGTATGTGAACTCCAAACGAATAAGTTGCTGCATTTTTTTATCTGTTTCAGAAAAAAAGTTGATGCATTATTCCATAACATCCTATAATTCTTGAGATTCAATGGCCAATTGGCGAATTACCAAAGCAAAATGGGGAGAATTCACGTTTTGTTGATAAGCCTTGGAATATACTATATATATGCCAGTTTCTCCCTGTCCCACCGAGAAACCACGCGCACATGTGCCACTATCTTTTGAGAACATTCCTTCCCCACAAGTGCAAAGTCTGAATTTTGCTTAGATAAAACTTTGTCATGTGCTACTCTCTTTCCCTAACTGTCACATGAATTCAATATCGGCAGTCTCCGTCTATGTGGCTGAACATGCTAATTAATCTTACCTTTTTTTTCTGAATTTATTAGGACGACATGGTTGATGAGGCAAGCAACCTGAGGGAGGCGAACGATCGGCTGACGAGGCAGATCGAGCAGCTACACAGCGACCACTGCGCGCACGTCGAGGAGCTCGTCTACCTCAAGTGGGTCAACGCCTGCCTCCGCCATGACCTCCGTGGCGGCGACCACCACCCCTCGTCCGCCCAACAACATCAGGATGGGGTTGGCAGCGCCATGCCGTCGGCCATGGATCTGAGCAAGAGCATGAGCTACCGCTCCAGCGAGAAGGCCAAGGAGCTCATGCTCCAGTATGGCAGCCTCGGCCTCGACGGTTACGACCCCGCGCTCTTCTCGCCGCTCAACGAGTCGACATACGGCGACGGCGAAAGTCACCAGCGGCGCGTTGGAGATCACGACGAGCCAGGGCGGAGCCCGGTCGTGCCGTCGCCGGCCGCGGCCGCGCCCGAGCATCGGGCCGGGCATGGCAAGCTCAAGTTTCTGAGGAATATCAAGAAGCTGCTGGCGAGCAGCAGGAGGAGCCACGGCCACGACCGCAAGAGCAAGAAGGCCGCGCCGAACCACGAGCATCTGGAGAAGGCGATGCGGTGGCTGTCCTCCAGCAGCCACGACGCGCTCGGCGCAGACAGCTCGTACGAGAGCACGCCGCTGTCGTCGTGCGACCGGACGCCGCTGAGCAGCGTGACGACAGTGGACTTGCACGCCCGTGCGCGCGCCGGGGAGGCACCCTCCGCGCCGAGGCTGGAGGCGGAGACTCGGCTGGCGAGGTCCAAGAGCGACAATGGCGCGTCCTTCGGGCGGGAGGCGACCAGGTACCACGCTCTCCGGCCGGACCGCCCGGCCGGTCCGGGGACAGACGGGTTCCACTCGCCGGAGAAGATTAGAAGGTACTCAGACGGGTTGACAAGCTCCTGATCAGTATGTTGGTGCATGGGACGCTCTCCTGCAGGATGATGCTTTTGCACAATAAACTCACTAACAGCAACCGGTCTGTAAGACGAAATGCCAATTTTCTTCATGTTCCGGCATGTTGAAGGGGTGCGCTTGGATTGAGACGTTCGACAAATGGCGTTTTTATTAGCTTCAAATGTAGCATTAAAATCATAATGAATACACGGCAAAACCAAGTTCAAAAGTAGATAGAAAAAATAAAAGACATTAGGCAACAACAAAGTAAAAATAATAATAACGGACACCTGAATATATTACTCCCTCCAATCCAAAATAAATGTCGTAGCTTTGAACTAAGGTTAATTCAGAGTGAAAGTTTTACTTACAATTGTGGATCAAATCTAGAGGAGAGATATAGGTACCAAGATGTGGCATCGTCCCTTAACGTGTTTTTTTTTTAAATCTATGAAGCCAAAGCAAGAAGCGTGATTCTGAAGAGATGGTTCTTGTCAAAGATGAGTGCATTGCGTGAATCCTAAATTTTTCAAAGGATGGTAAGCGCAACAGATGGACTCTCTCTCTCTCTCTCATCATGCGTGAGTAAAATGCACAGAACCACCACTTTAGTGTCACAACTTGCGTAAAACCATCCCTTTACAAAACATGACATTTTGCACCGAACCGAAGAATTGACAGTGGCAAAAAACACTAATGAAAAATGCTAAGTGATTCGCTGATGTCACTAGTTGATTGGGCCCACCTGTCGGGCTAAGTTGGCAAAAAGAAAATTACACATAGACATGTTGACTTGGTCTTCTCTCCCCCACCATCGCGCCCTCCTCCCTTGCCTCGGCGTCCCGCTCGCAGGCGCACGACACTCCTTTGCCTGGTCCGAGCTAGCGAGTCCACCGGTGTGGCAGCGTGGATCTCGCACCTCCCAGTTCGTGGCAGATGATCGGCGTGGGAGGAGGCAGACCAAGCTCGTGCACCTAACGAGGTGTTGTTCATGTTCGTGGTAAACGCTCGCGAGAAGCGCGGTCTGTCAGCAGCTCTCCTTCAGCGACATCTTCGTCAGAAGGGCGCCAACAGAACAAGGACGCAGGAACGTCTGAAGAGCGCGCTCCTCGGCCAGCCACCAGGCCCATTTGCGCAAAGAAACGTCCCCGGTGGCTTGCAGACCCAAACTGGGCCTGCTAACGGGTGTAATGCAGGGATATATAAGAGAGAGCTTCTTCCTTGTTTTGACTTGGCTAGGTATTTTGTTGTGGCTTCGGTCGGATCAAAGATTGCTTGTAATTTCGAATTGATGTGAGGGAGGATGGGAGGAACCGCAATAATTCAGTCTAGTTTCTCTAGATTGAGTTGAATTCGTGGTCTGTAGTTTACAATTGGCATCAGAGCCGTTCGTCCTGGAGATTCCCCACCACCACTACCCCACCCGATTAAAGGAGAGAAGGCGAGAGGAGATCATGGAGGAGATGTTGGAGGAAGGGCGCTCGGTCTACAAGCTGCTCAAGGGTGACATGGCCGGAACCATCGACAAGCATCTTCGCGAGCAGAGGAACGATTTGGTTTAGGCTGCCCGCAAGATGCTCAACGAAATGTCGGCCGATTTGGAAGGGCTCCTCGCCAAGCAAGTCGATGCAATTTTGGAGGATCTCATGGGAGAGATCAATCAGATACGAGCAAAGATCAAGAAGGTTAAGGAAGGTAGTCAGGACCCGAGATCGAGCCACTCAGCCACGCCCAGAAGGTTGTTCACGACGGGGGGTTCTACGTCAGTTGAGGGTCCAAGTGTAGACAAGGAAAATAGAGGCGGGCCGCAGATAATGTATGTTCCTCTGCCAGCCAGGAGCTTGGTTACTTCTAGATCAACCCCGGTGAGACCGTTCTCTGCCCATGATACTAACAGAGTTGCAACTTCTGAAGTGAATTTCAGAGTAGAATTACCTCGATTTGATGGAACTAATCCCCGTTTGCGGCATACTCATTGCGAAGATCAATTCTAGTTAGGGGCAGTTAATCCTCAGGTGTGGGTGTCATTGGCGTCAGCTCAGTTTGGGAGCCGCGGCTCATTGGCTAGAGTCAGTGTAACATAGGGCGCCCAATGTCAATTGGGAGGAGTTTTGCAGTTTACTGCACTCCAGATTTGCCAGGAATCAGCACCAGCAACTTAGCATAAAATTGTTCCATATAGCGCAGACCAGTACTGTGGAAGATTATGTGGACAGATTCTCAAAACTGTATGATCAGTTGACTGCCTATGAATCTGCTCCAGACCCATTGCATTATGTCACCAGGTTCATGGATGGTTTGAAACCATTAGTAAGGGTGCAAGTAGCAATACAGAAACCCAAGGATTTAGACTCTGCCTATGAATTGGCTTTGTTATTAGAAGAAATTGGAAATGGCCAAACTCCTATTAATAGCCAACAATCTAGAAGGGTTACAACACTGCCATTACCTTTGCCCCCCGTTAAACAGAAAGTTTATGAAGAAAGAAGACCAACATCACTCCAAAGATCATAGACAGGAGATAGATGGACAACTTTGAGAAACTATAGGAAGGCCAAGGGGTTATGTTTCATTTGCGGAGAAAAATGGTCTAAGGACCACTAGTGCAAGGCCTCGGTGCAATTGCATGTAGTTCAAGAAATGATAGACCATCTGCAAGAATTGCACCAGTTATCTGATGAAGAACCAGAGGAACATGGACAAGTTCATATGTTGTGTGCCACAATTAACAGAGACAGTAAGACTCGGAATTATCTTGTTACCAGTAACAGCTGAAGACACTCCAATTGTATTCCTGGTAGATTCAGGAAGCACCCACTCTTTTATAAATGACAAGTTTGCAGGATTATTTCCAGCAACACGAGGCATTAGGCCCATGAAAGTGACTATTGTTGAAGGAGCCGGTTTAATTAGTAACCGGGTCATAGAAGACTGCAAGTGGGAATGTGATGGCCACCAGTTTACATCAGATTTCAGGCTGCTGGAGCTGGGAAATTATGATGGCATTTTGGATCTTGATTGGTTGGCAAGCCATAGCCCCATGCAGATAGATTGGCAGCAAAAGTGGATGGCATTTCAGCACAAGGGCAGTATGATAACTTTGCAAGGGGTAGTTCCTGATGAATTTGCTCTCACAGTTCTATCAATTTGTTTGGAACTACCAACTGCATAAGCCACTAAACTTCCAAAGGAAATCAAACAAGTTCTGGATAGGTTTGCTGAAGTTTTTACTCCTCCTAAGGAACTGCCACCTAGAAGATATTTTGATCATATTATTCCATTGATTCCTGAAGCCAGTCTTGTGGCAAAGAGACCTTATAGAAATCCACCTAATTTAAAAGATGAATTGGATAAACATATTGTAGAAATGTTGGACTTTGGTGTCATTAGCATGAGCAGTACTCATTTTTATTCTCCTGTTATTATGGTTAAAAAGAAGGATGGAACCTAGAGAATAGTAGTAGATTACAGACATCTCAATGCTCTCACTATGAAGGGCAAATTTCCTCTCCCAATTATTGATGAACTACTGGATGAGTTATCTGATGCAGCTTGGTTTTCTAAAGTGGATTTGAAAGTAGGATATCATCAAATCAGATTAGCTCCTGGAGAAGAGTATAAGACTGCTTTTTCTACTCATAATGGCCATTTTGAGTTTACTGTAGTAGGATTTGGCCTGACAGGAGCTCCAGGCACCTTTCAGGGGACAAAGAACCTTGATCTATCTCCAGTTGTTAGAAAATGTGCAGTGTGTTTCTTTGATGATATACTTATATTTAGCAAGACACTTAAGGACCACATTCCACATCTCACTCAAGTATTGAAGATTTTGGAAGAAAAACAGTGGAAGGTTAAGCTTAGCAAGTGTGATTTTGCACAGCAATAAATATCATATTTGGGACATGTTATTAGTGACAAGGGAGTTTCAACAGATCCTATTAAGATCACTGTTGTTGTCAATTGGCCAACTCCAACAAATGTTAGGGAGGTGAGGAGCTTTTTGGGATTGACTGGATACTATAGGAAATTCATCAAGTCTTATATGGAGTTATCAGTAAACCTTTGACTGATCTTCTAAGGATGGGAGTGATTTTTGTGTGGAGCTCCATGGCAGATGATGCTTTTGTTGCCTTGAAACAAGCTCTTACTACTGCACCAGTCTTAGCTCTTCCTGACTTTTCTCAACCTTTTGTTATTGAGACTGATGCATGTGAAGTCCTCATGCAGAAGGGACATCAACTTGCTTTTGTCAGCAAATCACTAGGTCCAAGGAACAGAGGCCTTTCAGTTTATGAGAAGGAATATATGGATATTTTACTAGCGATTGAGTAGTGGAGACCTTATCTACAGATACAACAGTTTGTTATTAAAACTGATCAGAAGAGCTTATCCCATTTGGTGGAACAAAAGTTGCACACACCTTGGCAGCAAAAATTATATACCAAGTTAATGGGCCCGGACTATCAAATCTTATATAAAAATGGGAGTGATAACACAGGTGCGGATGCTCTGTCTAGAAGGCCTCCTGAAAATGCTCTTTCTCTTGCTATTTCAAGCACCCAACCCAATTGGTTACATGAAATTATTCAGGGTTATGATTTTGATTCCCATTCCTTGGAAATTATTGAATAGCTAGCTGTTGATCATGCTGCTAAGCCTCACTACAAACTTGTTAATGGACTTCTGAGATACAAGGGGTGCATTTGGGTTGGCCATCAACTAGTTATACAAGACATAATTTTTCAGGCCTTGCATGACAGTCCTGTTGGTGACACTCTGGTTTTCCTGTTACTTACAAGAGGATTCACTCACTCTTCCGGTGGTTTGGTATGAAAAATTACATCAAGAAAAAAGTGCAGTCATGTATGATATGTCAAAAAGCTAAACCAAAGAGGATCAACTATCCTGGACTATTATCTCCTTTGCTAGTTCCAAGAAGAGCTTGGGAAACAGTTACCATGGACTTCGTATCTGGGTTAACCTGTTCAGAAACCTTTGACTGTCTCATGGTGGTTATTGAAAAATTTACTAAATATGGTCATTTCATTCCTATAAAACATCCTTACATAGTTGTCAAAATTGTTGAGTTGTTCCTGGACAATATCTACAAATTGCATGGAATGCCAAGATTAATTGTGTCTAACAGGGATCCAGTATTTGCTAGCGAGTTCTGGCAGCATCTTATTAGAAGATCTGGGCCACCCTGAACATGAGCATGGCCTATCATCCTGAGATTGATGGACAAACCGAGAGGGTCAACCAACAGGTGGAATGCTTCCTTAGAAGTTTCATCAGTGCTCATCCCAGGAAGTGGAAGAAATGGATACCTCTTTGTGAGTTCTGGTATAATACCAAGTGGTATTCAGCAGTGGGGAAACCACAGTTCGAGGTCCTGTATGGGCAAGATCCCAGAGTGTTTGGCATTACACCTTCAGATATTATTGACCCTCCTGATTTGAAGCGTGGTTAGCACAAAGGGAGGTGGTTAACCAATCTGTTAGGCATCACTTGCTCCGGACACAGCAGCGCATGAAGGCCTATGCCGACAAGAAGAGGACTGGAAGGGTTTTTGCAGCGGAACATGAGGTATTTCTTGTTGGGAACGTAGTAATTTCAAAATTTTCCTACGCACACGCAAGATCATGGTGATGCATAGCAACGAGAGGGGAGAGTGTGATCTACGTACCCTTGTAGACCGACAACGGAAGCGTTAGCACAACGCAGTTGATGTAGTCGTACGTCTTCACGGCCCGACCGATCAAGCACCGAAACTACGACACCTCTGAGTTTTAGCACACGTTCAGCTCGATGACGATCCCCGGACTCTGACCCAGCAAAGTGTCGGGGAAGAGTTCCGTCAGCACGACGGCGTGGTGACGATCTTGATGTACTACCGTCACAGGGCTTCGCCTAAGCACCGCTACAATATTATCGAGGATTATGGTGGAAGGGGGCACCGCACATGGCTAAGAATATGATCACGTGGATCAACTTGTGTGTCTAGGGGTGCCCCCTGCCCCCGTATATAAAGGAGAAAGGGGAGGACGCCGGCCGGCCCCTATTGGCGCGCCAGGAGGAGTCCTCCTCCTAGTAGGAGTAGGACTCCTACTAGGAGGGGGAAGGAAGTGGGGAGGGAGAAGGAAAGGGGGGCGCCGCCCCCCTCTCCTAGTCCAATTCGGACCAGGGGGAGGAGGCGCGTGACCCACCCTAGCTGCCCCTCTCTCTCTCCACTAAGGCCCATATGGCCCATTACTTCTCCCGGTAGGGTTCCGGTAACCCTCTGGCTCTCCGGTTTTCTCCGAAATCACCTGGAACACTTCTGGTGTCCGAATATAGCCGTCCAATATATCAATCTTTATGTCTCGACCATTTCGAGACTCCTCGTTATGTCCGTCATCACATTCGGGACTCCGAACTAACTTCGGTACATCAAAATTCATAAACTCATAATATAACTGTCATCGAAACCTTAAGCGTGCGGACCCTACGGGTTCGAGAACAATGTAGACATGACCGAGACACGTCTCTGGTCAATAACCAATAGCGGAACCTGGATGCTCATATTGGCTCCTACATATTCTACGAAGATCTTTATCGGTCAGACCGCATAACAACATACGTTGTTCCCTTTGTCATCGGTATTTTACTTGCCCGAGATTCGATCATCGGTATCTCAATACCTAGTTCAATCTCGTTACCGGCAAGTCTCTTTACTCGTTTCGTAATACATCATCTCGCAACTAACTCATTAGTTGCAATGCTTGCAAGGCTTATGTGATGTGCATTACCGAGAGGGCCCACAGATATCTCTCCAACAATCGGAGTGACAAATCCTAATCTCGAAATATGCCAACCCAACATGTACCTTTGGAGACACCTGTAGAGCTCCTTTATGATCACCCAGTTACGTTGTGACGTTTGGTAGCACACAAAGTGTTCCTCCGGCAAACGGGAGTTGCATAATCTCATAGTCATAGGAACATGTATAAGTCATGAAGAAAGCAATAGCAACATACTAAAGGATCGGGTGCTAAGCTAATGGAATGGGTCATGTCAATCACATCATTCTCCTAATAATGTGATCCCGTTAATCAAATGACAACACATGTCTATGGTTAGGAAACATAACCATCTTTGATTAATGAGCTAGTCAAGTAGAGGCATACTAGTGACGTTTGGTTTGTCTATGTATTCACACAAGTATTATGTTTCCGGATAATACAATTCTAGCATGAATAATAAACATTTATCATGATATAAGGAAATAAAATAATAACATTATTATTGCCTCTAGGGCATATTTCCTTCATTTCTGAAATTACAACTGTATGTCCAATCGTCAGTGGTTCACAAAGCTAACCATAAACTTGCCTTCGAGTCTTATGGGCCATATGAAATTCTGGAGCGCATTGGAGATGTTGCTTACCGCCTAAAACTTCCTAATTCCAGTAGAATACACCCAGTATTTCATGTCTCTCAGCTGAAACAATGCATCAAGAAACTTGTTCAAGTACAGTCTGCCTCGCCTTCTGATATTGCTCATCTTCAGGTTCCTGTGAAAGTTTTGCAGCGTCTTGTGTGCCGCAATGGAGATCGTACGGTAGCACAAGTGTTAGTGGAATGGAGTGGTTCTTCTCCCCAAGAGGCCACCTAGGAAGATGAAGATTCTCTGAAGCAACAATTTCCTTGGGCTCCGGCTTGGGGACAAGTCGATTTTCAACGGCGGAGGATGTCAGCGACTCTCCTTTAGCGACATCTTCGTCAGAAGGGCACCAACAGAACAAGGACGCGGGAACATCTGAAGAGCGTGCTCCCAGGCCAGCCACTAGGCCCATCCGCGCAAAGAAACTTCCCCAGTGGCTTGCAGGCTCAAACTAGGCCCTCTAACGGGTGTAATGCAGGGATATATAAGAGAGAGCTTCTCCTTGTTTCGACTTGACTAGGTATTTGACTGTGGCTTTGGCCGGATCAGAGATTGCTTGTAATTTTGAATTGTTGTGAGGAAGGATGGGAGGAACCGCAATAATTCAGTCTAGTTTCTCTAGATTAAGTTGAATTTGTTGCTTATAGTTTACACAGGCTAGTGAGCACGATCGAGATGTCGACCACGCTGACCAGGAGTGCCAAGCTCCGCATCGCTGACAAGAACCTGGAAGTGTCAGATGTGGACACCATTGGGGAAACAACGCGATGCTGAACACATGAGGGCCACGATGGAGAAGATTTGCAGTAGTATCTCGCGGCTTCGCCACTCTGCGTAGCTAGATCTGGACTCTTTTGGCGTCGATTGTGTTTTGGGGAGGCAAGGAGTGATTCTTCAGTAGGAATATGTTTTCCCATGTCTTGTCTCTTAAATTTGAACCTGGGTATGTAATGCTTGCGTGGCCAGAGGCCAGTCTGAACTTTGTGGGTGTGTAAGTTACTTCAACCTTGTGATGCTGCCAGGTGGCTTTATTAATTTAAAGTCGGACGCGACTAGCGTCTTCTTTCCAAAAAGATGAGCATGGTGGTACTCACTGGTGGTCGCCTTCTCCCTCTTCTACTTGACATGGATCTGGGCGGAGCTCTACTCCGAGGCATCACCGCGGGGTCGTGCTTGAATCGACGTAGCGCTAGGCCACATCCACCGTGTTGCGTTGAGGAACCGGGCCGGGTTGTGTTGGCACTGTCAAGGACAAGGTGTCCGGGTCGCGGCAGTATAGGATCTGGGGGAGGCAGAGGTGGATCGGGGATCTGCGTGTTCATCTCGCTTCATGTGCGCACCCATCGAAGATGGCGCCGGTGAGCTGCCCAACCTGGATCCGTTGTCCTCCGGTGACCCGCTGGACAGGGTTCGCCGCGGGCTCGACACCAACCCAGCTTGACTTGTTGGTTGTTTCTCTAGTCGTCATGCGAGCTCCACGACCGTCATAGGTGAGAAGGAGCTCGGATGCAACCAGCGGCGGCGGTGGCCTCCCATTCCGAGATCCATGGTGTGCGAGAGATGGTGCAGGGTTGTAGGTTTGAAAGTAGGTCTAGAGGGGGTGATTAGACTACTTAACCAAATAAAAATTTAGCATTGTCCCAATTTTAAGTCTTGGCAGATTTTAGCAACTTAGCACAAGTCAAGCAATCAACGTACACATGCAATTCTAAGAGTGTAGCAGCGGAAAGTAAAACATTGCATATGAAGGTAAATGGAAGGGTTTGGAGAAGGCAAACACAATGTAGACACTGAAGGAAATATGCCCTAGAGGCAATAATAAAGTTATTATTTATTTCCTTATTTCATGATAAATATTTATTATTCATGCTACAATTGTATTAACCGGAAACATAATACATGTGTGAATACATAGACAAACAGAGTGTCACTACTATGCCTCTACTTGACTAGCTCGTTGGTCAAAGATGGTTATGTTTCCTAACCATAGACATTAGTTGTCATTTGATAAACGGGATCACATCATTAGGAGAATGATGTGATTGACTTGGCCCATTCCGTTAGCTTAGCACTTGATCGTTTTAGTCTACTGCTATTGCTTTCTTCATGACTTACACATGTTCCTATGACTATGAGATTATGCAACTCCCGATTACCGGAGGAACACTTTGTGTGCTACCAAACGTCAGAACGTAACTGGGAGATTATAAAGGTGCTCTACAGGTGTCTCCGATGGTACTTGTTGAGTTGGCATAGATCGAGATTAGGATTTGTCACTCCGATTGTCGGAGAGGTATCTCTGGGCCCTCTCGGTAATGCATATCACTATAAGCCTTGCAAGCAATGCAACTAATGAGTTAGTTCCGGGATGATGCATTACGGAACGAGTAAAGAGACTTTCCGGTAATGGGATTGAGCTATGTATTGAGATACCGACGATCGAATCTCGGGCAAGTAACATACCGATGACAAAGGGAACAACGTATGTTGTTATGGGGTTTGACCAATAAAGATCTTGGTAGAATATGTAGGAGCCAATATGAGCGTCCAGGTTCCGCTATTGGTTATTGACCGGAGATGTGTCTCGGTCATGTCTATATAGTTCTCGAACCCATAGGGTCCGCACGCTTAACGTTCGGTGACGATCGATATTATGAGTTTATGTGATTTGATGTACCGAAGGTAGTTCGGAGTCCCGGATGTGATCACGGACATGACGAGGAGTCTCGAAATGGTCGAGACATAAAGATAGATATATTGGACGACTATATTCGGATACCGAAAGTGTTCCGGGTGATTTCGGAGAAAACTGGAGTGCCGCAGGGTTACCGGACCCCCCCCCCCGGGAGAAGTAGTGGGCCACATGGGCCTTAGTGGAGAGAGAGAGAGGGCCGGCCAGGGCAGGCCGCGCGCCCCCTCCCCCTATGGTTTGAATTGGAATAGGGAAGGGGGGCGGCGCCCCCCTTTCCTTCTCCTTCTCCTCCTTCCTTTACCCCTCCTAGTAGGAGTAGGAAAGGGGAGTCCTACTCCTACTAGGAGGAGGACTCCTCCACCTGGCGCGCGCTACAAGGGTCGGCCGGCCTCCCCCTTGCTCCTTTATATACGGGGGCAGGGGGCACCCTAGGACACACAAGTTGATTGTTCCAAGCCGTGTGCTTAGGCCATAATCCACCTCCCCCTTGCTTATGGTACGAAACCACCTCAAAGTTATTCTTTCCAATCAATCCGCTGGGCTATTCCTATAGGTGTCACAAACAGCCCTAGAGTTCGTACTAGAATAACACCTTAAGACACAAATCAATCAAAACCCTAATGTCACCTAGATACTCCAATGTCACCTCAAGTATCCGTGGGTATGATTATACGATATGCATCACACAATCTCAGATTCATCTATTCAACCAACACATAGAACCTCAAAGAGTGCCCCAAAGTTCCTACCGGAGAATCACGACGAAAACATGTGCCAACCCCTATGCATAGGTTCATGGGCGAAACCCGCAAGTTGATCACCAAAACATACATCAAGTGAATCACGTGGTATCCCATTGTCACCACAGATACGCACGGCAAGACATACATCAAGTGTTCTCAAATCTTTAAAGACTCAATCCGATAAGATTACTTCAAAGGGGAAACTCAATTCATTACAAGAGAGAAGAGGGGGAGGAGAAACATAAGATCCAACTATAATAGCAAAGCTCGCGATACATCAAGATCGTGCCAAATCAAGAACACGAGAGAGAGAGAGAGAGATCAAACACATAGCTACTGGTACATACCCTCAGCCCCGAGGGAGAACTACTCCCTCCTCGTCATGGAGAGCACCGGGATGATGAAGATGGCCACCGGTGAGGGTTCCCCCCTCCGACAGGGTGCCGGAACAGGGTCCCGATTGACTTTTGGTGGCTACGGAGGCTTCTAGCGGTGAAACTCCCGATCTATTGTGTGTTTTGGAAGTTTTAGGTCACGTGGGTATATATGGGTGCAGGGAGGACGTCGGAGGAGCCACAGGGGTCCCACGAGATAGGGGGCGCGCCCTAGGGGGGCACCCCCACCCTCGTGAGCACCTCGTGTCTCCCCTGGCGTGGGGTCCAAGTCCATCAGGTGTGTTTCCTTCCAAAAATAACTTCTCCGGTTGATTTCGTTCCATTTCGACTCCGTCTGATATTCCTTTTCTTCGAAACACTGAAATAGGCATAAAACAGCAAATCTGGGCTGGGCCTCTGGTTAATAGGTTAGTCCCAAAAATAAATAAAAGTGGATAATAAAGCCCAATATTGCCTAAAACAGTAGATAATATAGCATGGAGCAATAAAAAATTATAGATACATTGGAGACGTATCAAGCATCCCCAAGCATTCCTGCTCGTCCTCGAGTAGGTAAATGATAAAAAGATAATTTTTGATGTGGAATGCTAGTTGGCATAATTTCAATGTAATTCTTCCTACTTGTGATATGAATATTCAGATCCATAGGATTCAAGACAAAATTTCATATTGACATAAAAATAATAATACTTCAAGCATACTAACAAAGCAATTATGTCTTCTCAAAATAACATGGCGAAAGAAAGTTATCCCTACAAAATCATATAGTCTGGCTATGCTCCATCTTCACCACACAAAATATTTAAATCATGCACAACCCCGATGACAAGCCAAGCAATTGTTTCATACTTTTGATGTTCTCAAAATTTTTCAATCTTCATGCAATACATGAGCGTGAGCCATGGATATAGCACTATAGGTGGAATAGAATGGTGGTTGTGGAGAAGACAAAAAGGGAGAAGATAGTCTCACATTGACTAGGCGTATCAACGGGCTATGGAGATGCCCATCAATAGATATCAATGTGAGTGAGTAGGGATTGCCATGCAACGGATGTACTAGAGCTGTAAATGTATGAAAGCTCAACAAAATAAACTAGTGGTGTGCATCCAACTTGCTTGCTCACGAAGACCTAGGGCAATTTGAGGAAGCCCATCATTGGAATATACAAGCCAAGTTCTATAATGTAAAATTCCCACTAGTATATGAAAGTGACATAACGAGAGACTCTCTATATGAAGAACGTGGTGATACTTTGAAGCACAATATATGATATTCGCTATATCATGGTGCTACTTTGAAGCACAAGTGTGGAAAAAAGGATAGTAGCATTGCCCCTTTTTTATTTATTTTCTTTTTTTATTTGGCCTTTCCTTTCCTTTTTTGTCCTTTCCCTTTTTTTGCCCTTTTTTTGGGACAATGTTCTATTGAATGGTGATCATCACACTTCTATTTATTTACAACTCAAGAATTACAACTCGATACTAGAACAAAGATTACTCTATATGAATGCCTCCGGTGGTGTACCGGGATATGCAATGAATCAAGAGTGACATGTATGAAAGAATTATGAATGGTGGCTTTGCCACAAATACAATGTCAACTACATGATCATGCAAAGCAATATGACAATGATGAAGCGTGTCATAATAAACAGAACGGTGGAAAGTTGCATGGCAATATATCTCGGAATGGCTATGGAAATGCCATAATAGGTAGGTATGGTGGCTGTTTTGAGGAAGGTATATGGTGGGTTTATGGTACCGGCAAAAGTTGCGCGGTACTAGAGAGGCTAGCAAAGGTGGAAGGGTGAGAGTGTGTATAATCCATGGACTCAACATTAGTCATAAAGAACTCACATACTTATTGCAAAAATCTATTAGTTATCGAAACAAAGTACTACGCACATGCTCCTAGGGGGATAGATTGGTAGGAAAAGACCATCGCTCGTCCCCAACCGCCACTCATAAGGAAGACAATCAATAAACACCTCATGCTCCGACTTCATTACATAACGGTTCACCATACGTGCATGTTACGGGAATCACAAACTTCAACACAAGTATCTCTCAAATTCACAACTACTCAACTAGCACGACTTTGATATTATTACCTCTATATCTCAAAACAATCATCAAGCATCAAACTTCTCTTAGTATTCAACACACTCATAAGAGAATTTTTATTATTCTTGAATACCTAGCATATTAGGATTTTAAGCAAATTACCATGCTATTTAAGACTCTCAAAATAATCTAAGTGAATCATGATAGATCAATAGTTTCTATAAAACGAATCCACCACCGTGCTCTAAAAGATATAAGTGAAGTACTAGAGCAAACAACAAACTACTCCGAAGGATATAAGTGAAGATCAATGAGTAGTCGAATAATTATGCAACTATGTGAAGACTCTCTAACATTTAATAATTTCAGATCTTGGTACTTTATTCAAACAGCAAGCAAAGCAAAATAAAATGACATCTAAGAATAGCAAACATCATGTGAAGAAGCAAAAACTTAGGATCTACCGATACTAACCGATAGTTGTTGAAGAAGAAAGGTGGGATGCCAACCGGGGCATCCCCAAGCTTAGATGCTTGAGACTTCTTGAAATATTATCTTCGGGTGCCTTGGGCATCCCCAAGCTTGAGCTTTTGTGTCTCCTTAATTCCTCTCATATCACGGTCTCCCTAAATCTCAAAAGCTTCATCCACACAAAACTCAACAAGGACTCGTGAGATAAGTTAGTATAAACCATTGCAAAAACCTTATCATACTCTACTGTAGAAAATCACTAAAATTGTTATTCAACATTGCATACTAAATGCCTCTGCATATTTAATAGTCCTATCCTCAAATAGAATCATTAAAGAAGCAAACATATGCAAACAATGCAAACATAACAGCAATCTGCCTAAACAGGATAGTCTGCAAAGAATGCTGCAACATCCATACTTCCGTAGCTCCAAAAATTATGAAAGAAAATTACCACTGTAGTAAATTTATCAGAGCTTAATATGCAAAAGGTTTCAACATTTTATCACATTCTGACTTTTCTAGGGAATTATTGCAACAGCGGTAAACTTTCTGTTTTCAAACAGCAACATGTATACTTGTAACATAGGCATAGTAAAGGCTATCAATGCCACTTTTATTGAAATAAAAGATGCAATACATTACTATAAATAACAGAAAGCAAATCCTAACAAAATAAATTGATGCTCCAAGCAAAACACATATCATGTGGCGAATAAAAATATAGCTCCAAGTAAAGTTACCGATGAACGAAGACGAAAGAGGGGATGCCTTCCGGGGCATCCCCAAGCTTAGGCTCTTGGTTGTCCTTGAATATTACCTTTGGGTGCCTTGGGAATCCCCAAGCTTAGGCTCTTTCCACTCCTTATTCCATGGTCCATCGAATCCTTACCCAAAACTTGAAAACTTCACAACACAAAACTTAACAGAAAACTCGTAAGCTCCGTTAGTATAAGAAAATAAATCACCACTTCAAGGTACTGTAATGAACTCATTATTTATTTATATTGGTGTTAAAACTACTGTATTACAACTTCTCTATGGTTTATAAACTATTTTACTAGCCATAGATTCATCAAAATAAGTAAACAACACATGAAAAACAGAATCTGTTAAAAACAGAACAGTCTGTAGTAATCTGGATCAAACGTATACTTCTGGAACTCATAAAATTTCCAAATAAATTTCTGGACCTGAGGAATTTATCTATTAATCATCTTCAAAAATAATTAGCTAAATATCACTCTCCAAATAAAAATGGCAGCAATTCTCGTGAGCGCTAAAGTTTTTGTTTTTGACAGCATGATCAACAAGACTTTCCCCAAGTCTTCCCAAAGGTTCTACTTGGCACAAACACTAATTAAAAGCATAAAACCACATATAAGCAGAGGCTATATGAATTATTTATTACTAAATAGGAGCTAAAATCAAGGAATAAAAATAAAATTGGGTTGCCTCCCAACAAGCGCTATCGTTTAACGCCCCTAGCTAGGCATGATGATTTCAATGATGCTCATATAAAAGATAAGAATTGAAACATAAAGAGAGCATCATTAAGAATAGGACTAGCACATTTAAGTCTAACATACTTCCTATGCATAGGGTTTTTGTGAGCAAACAACTTATGGGAGCAATAATCAACTTGCATAGGAAGGTAAAACACGCATAACTTCAAAACTTTAAGCACATAGAGAGGAAACTTGATATTATTGCAATTCCTACAAGCATATGTTCCTCCCTCATAATAATTTTCAGTAGCATCATGAATGAATTCAACAATATAACCAGCACCTAAATCATTCTTTTCATGATCTACAAGCATGCAAAATTTACTACTCTCCACATAAGCAAAATTCTTCTCATCAATAGTAGTGGGAGCAAACTCAACGAAATAACTATCATGGGATTGAAAATTGAAATCAAGATGAGTAGTTTCATGGTTATCATTATTATTTAAAGCATATGTGTCATCACAATAATCATCATAGATAGGAGGCATGCTTTCATCATAATAAATTTGCTCATCAAAACTTGGGGGACAAAAAATATCATCTTCATCAAACATAGCTTCCCCAAGCTTGTGGCTTTGCATATCATTGGCATCATGGATATTCAAGGAATTCATACTAACAACATTGCAATCATGCTCATCATTCAAATATTTAGTGCCAAACATTTTATAGATTTCTTCTTCTAGCACTTGAGCACAATTATCCTTTCCATCATACTCATGAAAGATATTAAAAAGGTGAAGCATATGAGCCAAACTCAATTCCATTTTTTATAGTTTTCTTTTCTAAACTAAACTAGTGATAAAACAAGAAACTAAAAGACTCGATTGCAAGATCTAAAGATATTCCTTCAAGCGCTAATCTCCCCGGCAACGGCGCCAGAAAAGAGCTTGATGTCTACTACACAACCTTCTTCTTGTAGATGTTGTTGGGCCTCCAAGTGCAGAGGTTTGTAGGACAGTAGCAAATTTCCCTCAAGTGGATGACCTAAGGTTTCTCAATCCGTAGGAGGCGTAGGATGAAGATGGTCTCTCTCAAGCAACCCTGCAACCAAATAACAAAGAGTCTCTTGTGTCCCCAACACACCCAATACAATGGTAAATTGTATAGGTTCACTAGTTCGGCGAAGAGATGGTGAAACAAGTGGTATATGGATAGTAGATAAAGGTATTTGTAATCTGAAATAATAATAAAAACAGCAAGGTAACTAATGGTAAAAGTGAGCGTAAACGGTATTGCAATGCTAGGAAACAAGGCATATGGTTCATACTTTCACTAGTGTAAGTCCTCTCAACAATACTAACATAATTGAATCATAAAACTATCCCTCAACATGCAACAAAGAGTCACTCCAAAGTCACTAATAGCAGAGAACGAACGAAGAGATTATGGTAGGGTACGAAACCACCTCAAAGTTATTCTTTCCAATCAATCCGTTGGGCTATTCCTATAGGTGTCACAAACAGCCCTAGAGTTCGTACTAGAATAACACCTTAAGACACAAATCAATCAAAACCCTAATGTCACCTAGATACTCCAATGTCACCTCAAGTATCCGTGGGTATGATTATACGATATGCATCACACAATCTCAGATTCATCTATTCAACCAACACATAGAACCTCAAAGAGTGCCCCAAAGTTCCTACCGGAGAATCACGACAAAAACATGTGCCAACCCCTATGCATAGGTTCATGGGCGAAACCCGCAAGTTGATCACCAAAACATACATCAAGTGAATCACGTGGTATCCCATTGTCACCACAGATACGCACGGCAAGACATACATCAAGTGTTCTCAAATCTTTAAAGACTCAATCCGATAAGATTACTTCAAAGGGGAAACTCAATTCATTACAAGAGAGAAGAGGGGGAGGAGAAACATAAGATCCAACTATAATAGCAAAGCTCGCGATACATCAAGATCGTGCCAAATCAAGAACACGAGAGAGAGAGAGATCAAACACATAGCTACTGGTACATACCCTCAGCCCCGAGGGAGAACTACTCCCTCCTTGTCATGGAGAGCACCGGGATGATGAAGATGGCCACCGGTGAGGGTTCCCCCCTCCGGCAGGGTGCCGGAACAGGGTCCCGATTGATGTTTGGTGGCTACGGAGGCTTCTGGCGGAGGAACTCCCGATCTATTGTGTGTTCTGGAAGTTTTAGGTCACGTGGGTATATATGGGTGCAAGGAGGACGTCGGAGGAGCCACGGGGGTCCCACGAGACAGGGGGCGCACCCTAGGGGGGGGCGCCCCCCACCCTCATGAGCACCTCGTGTCTCCCCTGGCGTGGGGTCCAAGTCCATCAGGTGTGTTTCCTTCCAAAAATAACTTCTCCAGTTGATTTCGTTCCGTTTCGACTCCGTCTGATATTCCTTTTCTTCGAAACATTGAAATAGGCATAAAACAGCAAATCTGGGTTGGGCCTCCGGTTAATAGGTTAGTCCCAAAAATAATATAGAAGTGGATAATAAAGCCCAATATTGCCTAACAGTAGATAATATAGCATGGAGCAATCAAAAATTATAGATACGTTGGAGACGTATCACTATCACACCCGATCATCACGTGGTGCTTCGGAACAACGGACCTTAGCAACGGTGCACAGTTAGGGGGAACACTTTCTTGAAATTATTGCGAAGGATCATCTTATTTATGCTACCGTCGTTCTAAGCAAATAAGATGTAAAACATGATAAACATCACATGCAATCAAATAGTGACATGATATGGCCAATATCATTTTGCTCCTTTTGATCTCCATCTTTGGGGCGCCATAATCATCATTGTCACCAGCATGACACCATGACCTCCATCATCATGATCTCCATCATCGTGTCTTCATGAAGTTGTCTCGCCAACTATTACTTCTACTACTATGGCTAACAGTTAGCAATAAAGTAAAGTAATTACATGATGTTTATGTTGACACGCAGGTCATAAATAAATTAAGACAACTCCTATGGCTCCTGCCGGTTGTCATACTCATCGACATGCAAGTCGTGATTCCTATTACAAGAACATGATCAATCTCATACATCACATATATCATTCATCACATCCTTTTGGCCATATCACATCACACGGCATATGCTGCAAAAACAAGTTAGACGTCCTCTAATTGTTGTTGCAAGTTTTTGCGTGGCTGCTATAGGTTTCTAGCAAGAACGTTTCTTACCTACACCAAAACCACAACATGATATGCCAATTTCTATTTACCCTTCATAAGGACCATTTTCATCGAATCCGATCCGACTAAAGTGGGAGAGACAAACACCCTCTAGCCACCTTATGCAACTAGTGCATGTCAGTCGGTGGAACCAGTCTCACATAAGCGTACATGTAAGGTTGGTCCGGGCAGCTACATCCCACGATGCCGCCGAATCAAGATAAGACTAGTAACGGCAAGTAAATTGACAAAATCGACGGCCACAACAACTTGTGTTCTACTCGTGCATAGAAACTACGCATAGACCTAGCTCATGATGCCACTGTTGGGGATCGTAGCAGAAATTTAAAATTTTCTACGCATCACCAAGATCAATCTATGGAGTCATATAGCAACGAGAGGAAGAGGAGTGCATCTACATACCCTTGTAGATCGCGAGCGGAAGCGTTCAAGAGAACGGGGTTGATGGAGTCGTACTCGTCGTGATCCAAATCACCGATGATCCTAGCGTCGAACGGACGGCACCTCTGCGTTCAACACATGTACGGAGCGGTGACGTCTCCCGCGCCTTGATCCAGCAAGGAGGAGGGATAGGTTGAGGAAGAGAGCTCCAACAGCAGCACGACGGCGTGGTGGTGGTGGAGCAGCAGTACTCCGACAGGGCTTCGCCAAGCTCTTAACGGAGGAGGAGAGGTGTTGGGGAGGGGAGGGGCTGTGCCTTTAATGTGGTGTGCAGCCCTCCCCTTGCCCCTCTATTTATAGGGGAAGAGGGGAGGGGGCCGGCCCCCTCTAACCGAGATCTAGAGGGGGGCGGCGGCCAAGGGAAGGGGCTTGCCCCCCAAGCAAAGGGGGGCGCCCCCTCTAGGGTTTCCCCCCAACCCTAGGTGCATGGGCCCAAGGGGGGATGCGCCCAGCCCTCCAAGGGCTGGTTCCCTTTTCTCTACGGCCCATGAGGCCCTCTGAGAGAGGTGGCCCCTCCCGGTGGACCCCCAGAACCCCTCCGGTGGCCCCGGTATAATACTAATATGCCCCCGAACCTTTCCGCAACAACATTCGGTAATCACATATAAGTCTTCCTAATAACCCTAGCGTCATCGAACCTTAAGTGTGTAGACCGTACGGGTTCGGGAACCATGTAGACATGACCGAGACAACTCTCCGGCCAATAACCAACATCGGGATCCGGATACCCATGTTGGCTCCTACATGTTCCACAATGATCTCATCGGATGAACCACGATGTCGAGGATTCAAGCAATCCCGTATACAATTCCCTTTGTCAATCGGTACGTTACTTGCCCGAGATTCGATCGTTGGTATCCCAATACCTCGTTTAATCTCGCTACCGGAAAGTCACTTTACTCGTTTCGTAACACATCATCCCGTGACCAACGCTTAGTCACATTGAGATCATTACAATGATGTCTTACCGAGTGGGCCCAGAGATACCTCTCCGTCATACGGAGTGACAAATCCCAGTCTCGATTCGTGCCAACCCAACAGACACTTTTGGAGATACCCGTAGTGCACCTTTATAGTCACCCAGTTACATTGTGACGTTCGGCACACCCAAAGTATTCCTACAGTATCCGGGAGTTGCACAATCTCATGGTCTAAGGAAAAGATACTTGACATTAGAAAAGCTTTAGCAGACGAACTACACGATCTTGCGCTATGCTTAGGATTGGGTCTTGTCCATCACATCATTCTCCTAATGATGTGATCCCGTTATCAATGACATCCAATGTCCATGGTCAGGAAACCGTAACCATCTCTTGATCAACGAGCTAGTCAACTAGAGGCTCACTAGGGACATGTTGTGGTCTATGTATTCACACATGTATTACGATTTCCGGATAACACAATTATAGCATGAACAATAGACAATTATCATGAACAAGGAAATATAATAATAACCATTTTATTATTGCCTCTAGGGCATATTTCCAACAGTAAAGCGCATGAAGAAACTCCATTCTGATGGACTTTTGGAATCACTTGATTATGAATCACTTGGTACTTGCGAACCATGCCTCATGGGCAAGATGACTAAAACGATGTTCTCTGGAACTATGGAGCGAGCAACAGATTTGTTGGAAATCATACATACTGATGTATGTGGTCCGATGAATGTTGAGGCTCGCGGAAGGTATCGTCATTTTCTCACCTTCACGGATGATTTGAGAAGATATGGGTACTTGATGAAACATAAGTCTGAAACATTTGAAAAGTTCAAAGAATTTCAGTGTGAAGTGGAAAATCATCGTAACAAGAAAATAAAGTTTCTACGATCTGATCGTGGAGGAGAATATTTGAGTTACCAGTTTGGTCTTCATTTGAAACAATGCGGAATAGTTTTGCAACTCACGCCACCCGGAACACCACGGCATAATGGTGTGTCCGAACGTCGTAATCATACTTTACTAGATATGGTGCGATCTATGATGTCTCTTACTAATTTATCGCTATAGTTTTGGGGTTATGCTTTAGAGAGAGTTGCATTCACGTTAAATAGGGCACCATCTAAATCCATTGAGACGACGCCTTATGAACTACGGTTTGGCAAGAAACCAAAGTTGTCGTTTCTTAAAATTTGGGGCTGTGATGCTTATGTGAAAAAGCTTCAACCTGATAAGCTCGAACCTAAATCGGAGAAATGTGTCTTCATAGGATACCCAAAGGAGACTGTTGGGTACACCTTCTATCACAGATCCGAAGGCAAGACATTTTTTGCTTAGAATGGATCCTTTCTAGAGAGGGAGTTTCTCTCGAAAGAAGTGAGTGGGAGGAAAGTAGAACTTGATGAGGTAACTGTACCTGCTCCCTTATTGGAAAATAGTCCATCACAGAAACCAGTTCCTGTGACACCTACACCAATTAGTGAGGATGCCAATGATGATGATTGCTACGTCTTGAGCTTGCGTTGGTTTTCCCTGAAGAGGAAGGGATGATGCGGCAGAGTAGCGTAAGTATTTCCCTCAGTTTTTGAGAACCAAGGTATCAATCTAGTAGGAGCCCACGCTCAAGTCCCTCGTACCTGCACAAAGCGATAGCTACTCGCGACCAACGCGATTAGGGGTTGTCAAGCCCTTCATGGTCACTTACGAGTGAGATCTGATAGATATAATATTTTTGGTATTTTTGGTATAAAGATGCAAAGTAAAAAGTAAAGGAAAAGTAAAAGGCAAAACAATATTAAAGTAATCGAGATTGGTATGATGAGAATAGACCCGGGGGCCATAGGTTTCACTAGTGGCTTCTCTCAACAGCATAAGTATTCTATGGTGGGTGAACAAATTACTGTTGAGCAATTGACAGAATTGAGCATAGTTATGAGAATATCTAGGCATGATCATGCATATAGACATCACGTCCATGACAAGTAGATCGAAACGATTCTGCATCTACTACTATTACTCCACTCATCGACCACTATCCAGCATGCATCTAGAGTATTAAGTTAAAAACAGAGTAACGCCTTAAGCAAGATGACATGATGTAGAGAGATAAATTCATGCAATATGAAATAAACCACATCTTGTTATCCTCGATGGCAACGATACAATACGTGCCTTGCTGCCCCTTCTGTCACTGGGTAAGGACACCGCAAGATCGAACCCAAAGCTAAGCACTTCTCCCATGGCGAGAACTACCAATCTAGTTGGCCAAACCAAACAGATAATTCGAAGAGACTTGCAAAGATAACCAATCATACATAAAAAGAATTCAGAGAAGATTCAAATATTATTCATAGATAGACTTGATCATAAACCCACAATTCATCGGTCTCAACAAACACACCGTAAAAAGAAGATTACATTGAATAGATCTCCACAAGAGAGGGGGAGAACTTTGTATCGAGATTCAAAGAGAGAGAAGAAGCCATCTAGCTATTAACTATGGACCCGAAGGTCTGAGGTAAACTACTCACACTTCATCGGAGAGGCTAGGATGATGTAGAAGCCCTTTGTGATGACGGCCCTCTTCCGGCGGAGCTCCGGAACAGGCCCCAAGATGGGATCTCTTGGATACAGAAAGTTGCGGCTGTGCAATTAGGTTTTTGGCTCCTGTTCTGATCGTTTGGGGGTACGTGTGTATATATAGGAGGAAGCAGTACATCGGTGGAGCACCGAGGGGCCCACGAGGCAGGGGGCGCGCCCTAGGGGGGCGCCCACGACCCTCGTGACCTCCTCTTTGATCCCTTGCAGTAGGGTCCAAGTCTCCTGTATCATGTTCGGTGAGAAAATCACGTTCCCGAAGATTTTATTCCGTTTGGACTCCGTTTGATATTCCGTTTATCCGAAACACTGAAATAGGCAAAAAAACAGCAATTCTGGGCTGGGCCTCCGGTTAATAGGTTAGTCCCAAAAATAATATAAAGGTGGAAAATAAAGCCCAATATAGTCCAAAACAGTAGATAATATAGCATGGAGCAATCAAAAAATATAGATACATTGGAGACGTATCAATGATCATGAAACTTCATATCAAGTTACTACCGAACCTCGTAGGTCAATCAGAGTAAGATCCACACCAGAGTGGTACGGTAATCCTGTTCTGGAGGTCATGTTACTTGACCATGACGAACCTACGAACTATGAGGAAGCGATGATGAGCCCAGATTCCGCACAATGGCTTGAGGCCATGAAATCTGAGATGGGATCCATGTATGAAAACAAAGTGTGGACTTTGGTTGACTTGCCCGATGATCGGCAAGCCATCGAAAATAAATGAATATTCAAGAAGAAGACTGACGTTGACGGTAACATTACTATCTACAAAGCTCGACTTGTTGCGAAAGGTTTTCGACAAGTTTAAGGAGTTGACTACGATGAGACCTTCTCACTCGTAGCGATGCTTAAGTTCGTCCGAATCATGTTAGCAATTGCCGCATTTTATGATTACGAAATTTGGCAAATGGATGTGAAGACTGCATTCCTGAATGGATTTCTGGAAGAAGAGTTGTATATGATGCAACCTGAAGGTTTTATCGATCCAAAGGGTGCTAACAAAGTGTGCAAGCTCCAGCGATCCATTTATGGACTGGTGCAAGCCTCTCGGAGTTGGAATAAACGTTTTGATAGTGTGATCAAAGCATATGGATTTATACAGACTTTTGGAGAAGCCTGTATTTACAAGAAAGTGAGTGGGAGCTCTATAGCATTTCAAATATTATATGTGGAAGACATATTGTTGATTGGAAATGATATAGAATTTCTGGATAGCATAAAAGGATACTTGAATAAGAGTTTTCCAATGAAAGACCTCGGTGAAGCTGCTTATATATTGGGCATCAAGATCTATAGAGATAGATCAAGACGCTTAATTGGACTTTCACAAAGCACATACCTTGATAAAGTTTTCAAGAAGTTCAAGATGGATCAAGATAAGAAAGGGTTCTTGCCTGTGTTACAAGGTGTGAAGTTGAGTAAGACTCAATGCCCGACCACTGCAGAAGATAGAGAGAAAATGAAAAGTGTTCCCTATGCTTCAGCCATAGGCTCTATCATGTATGCAATGCTGTGTACCAGACCTGATGTGTGCCTTGCTATTAGTTTAGCAGGGAGGTACCAAAGTAATCCAGGAGTGGATCACTGGACAGCGGTCAAGAACATCATGAAATACCTGAAAAGGACAAAGGATATGTTTCTCGTTTATGGAGGTGACAAAGAGCTCGTCATAAATGGTTATGTCGATGCAAGCTTTGACACTGATCCAGACGATTCTAAATCGCAAACCGGATACGTGTTTATATTGAACGGGGGAGTTGTCGGTTGGAGCAGTTCTAAACAAAGCGTCGTGGCAGGATCTACGTGTGAAGCGGAGTACATAGCTACTTCGGAAGCAGCAAATGAAGGAGTCTGGATGAAGGGGTTCATATCCGATCTAGGTGTCACACCTAGTGCATCGGGTCCAATGAAAATCTTTTGTGACAATACTGGTGCAATTGCCTTGGCAAATGAATCCAAATTTCACAAGAGAACCGAACACATCAAGAGACGCTTCAATTCCATCCGCGATCTAGTCTAGGTGGGAGACATAGAGATTTGCAAGATACACATGGATCTGAATGTTGCAGACCCGTTGACTATGCCTCTCTCACGAGAAAAACATGATCAGCACCAAGGCTCCATGGGTGTTAGAATCATTACTGTGTAATCTAGATTATTGACTCTAGTGGAAGTGGGAGACTGAAGGAAATATGCCCTAGAGGCAATAATAAAGTTATTATTTATTTCCATATTTCATGATAAATATTTATTATTCATGCTAGAATTGTATCAACCAGAAACATAATACATGTGTGAATACATAGACAAACAAAGTGTCACTAGTATGCCTCTACTTGACTAGCTCGTTGGTCAAAGATGGTTATGTTTCCTAACCATAGACATGAGTTGTCATTTGATAAACGGCATCACATCATTAGGAGAATGACGTGATTGACTTGACCATTCCATTAGCTTAGCAGTTGATCGTTTTAGTTTACTACTATTGCTTTCTTCATGACTTATACATGTTCCTATGACAATGAGATTATGCAACTCCCGATTACCGGAGGAACACTTTGTGTGCTACCAAACGTCACAACGTAACTGGGTGATTATAAAGGTGCTCTACAGATGTCTCCAATGGTACTTGTTGAGTTGGCATAGATCAAGATTAGGATTTGTCACTCCGATTGTCGGAGAGGTATCTCCGGGCCCTCTTGGTAATGCACATCACTATAAGTCTTGCAAGCAATGCAACTAATGAGTTAGTTGCGGGATGATGCATTACGGAACGAGTAAAGAGACTTGCCGGTAACGAGATTGAGCTAGGTATAGAGATTTCGACGATCGAATCTCGGGCAAGTAACATACCAATGACAAAGGGAACAACGTATGTTGTTATGCGGTTTGACCGATAAAGATCTTCGTAGAATATGTAGGAGCCAATATGAGCATCCAGGTTCCGCTATTGGTTATTGACCGGAGACGTGTCTCGGTCATGTCTACATAGTTCTCGAACCCGTAGGGTCCGCACGCTTAATGTTCGGTGATGATCGGTATTATGAGTTTATGTGATTTGATGTAGTGAAGGTAGTTCGAAGTGTCGGGTGTGATCACGGACATGACAAGGAGTCTCGAAATGGTCGAGACATAAATATTGATATATTGGATGACTATATTCGGATACCAGAAGTGTTTCGGAGAAAACTGGAGTGCCAAAGGATTACCGGAACCCCCCCCCCCCCCCGGAGAAGTAATGGGCCACATGGGCCTTAGTGGAGAGAGAGAGAGGGCCGGCCAGGGCAGGCCGCGCGCCCCCTCCCCCTCTGGTCCGAATTGGACTAGGGAAGGGGGCGGCGCCCCCCTTTCCTTCTCCCTCTCCTCCTTCCTTTCCCCCTCCTAGTAGGAGCAGGAAAGGGGAGTCCTACTCCTACTAGGAGGACTCCTCCTCCTCCTGGCGCACCCTACAAGGGCCGGCCGGCCTCCCCCTTGCTCCTTTATATACGGGGGTAGGGGGGAACCCTAGGACACACAAGTTGATTGTTCCAAGCCGTGTGCGGTGCGCCCCTCCACCATAATCCACCTCGATAATATTGTAGCGGTGCTTAGGCGAAGCCCTGCGTCGGTAGCAACATCATCACCGTCATCACGCCATCCTGCTGACGGAACTCTCCTGTGAAACTCTGCTAGATCGGAGTTCGTGGGACGTCATCGAGCTGAACGTGTGCTGAACTCGGAGGTGTCGTACGTTCGGTACTTGGATCGGTCAGATCGTGAAGACGTACGACTATGATAACCCACAAGTATAGGGGATCTATCGTAGTCCTTTCGATAAGTAAGAGTGTCGAACCCAACAAGGAGCAGAAGGAAATGATAAGCGGTTTCCAGCAAGGTATTCTCTGTGAGTACTGAAATAAGTGGTAACAGATAGTTTTGTGATAGGATAATTTGTAATGAGCAACAAGTAACAAAAGTAAATAAAGTGCAGCAAGGTGGCCCAATCCTTTTTGTAGCAAAGCACAAGCCTGGACAAACTCTTATATAGATAAAAGCGCTCCCAAGGACACATGGGAATATCGTCAAGCTAGTTTTCATCACGCTCATATGATTCGCATTCGGTACTTTGATAATTTGGTATGTGGGTGGACCGGTGCTTGGGTGTTGTCCTTACTTGGACAAGCATCCCACTTATGATTAACCTCTATTGAAAGAATCCGCAACTACAGCAAAAGTATTAAGGTAAACCTAACCATAGCATGAAACATATGGATCCAAATCAGCCCCTTACGAAGCAACGCATAAACTAGGGTTTAAGCTTCTGTCACTCTAGCAACCCATCATCTACTTATTACTTCCCAATGCCTTCCTCTACGCCCAAATAATGGTGAAGTGTCATGTAGTCAACGTTCACATAACACCACTAGAGGAGAGACAACATACATCTCATCAAAATATCAAACAAATACCAAATTCACATGACTACTAATAGCAAGACTTCTCCCATGTCCTCAAGAACAAACGTAACTACTCACAAAGCATAAACATGTTCATAATCAGAGGGGTATTAATATGCATATAGGATCTGAACATATGATCTTCCACCAATTAAACCAAATAGCATTAACTACAATGAGTAATTAACACTACTAGCAACCTACTAGTACCAATCCCGGACTTGGAGACAAGAATTGGATACAAGAGATGAACTAGGGTTTTGAGAGGAGATAGTGCTGATGAAGATGTTGATGGAGATTGCCTGCTCCCGACGAGAGGAGCGTTGGTGATGACGATGGTGATGATTTCCCCCTCCGGGAGGGAAGTTTCCCCGGCAGAACAGCTCCGCCAGAGCCCTAGATTGGTTCCGCCAAGGTTCCGCCTTGTGGAGGCGGAGTTTCGTCCGAGAAGATGGCTTCTTATTTTTTCCCATCGAAAGACTTCATATAGTAGAAGATGGCCACTGGAGGGCCACCACAGGGCCCACGAGGTAGGGGGCGCGCCCAGGGGGGTAGGGCGCGCCCCCACCCTCGTGGGCAAGGTGTGGCCCCCCCTGGTGAATCTCTTTCGCTGAGTATTTTTTATATATTCTGAAAACGTCTTCCGTGAAGTTTCAGGACTTTTGGAGCTATGCAGAATAGGTCTCTAATATTTGCTCCTTTTCCAGCCGAGAATCCCAGCTGCCGGCATTCTCCCTCTTCATGTAAACCTTGTAAAATAAGAGAGAATAGGCATAAGTATTGTGACATAATGTGTAATAACAGCCCATAATGCAATAAATATTGATATAAAAGCATGATGCAAAATGGACGTATAAACTCCCCCAAGCTTAGTCCTCGCTTGTCCTCAAGCGAAAAGCCGAAATCGAAAAATATGTCCACATGTTTAGAGATAGAGGTGTCGATAAAAATAAAATACGAACATGAGGGCATCATGATCATTCTTAGAACAGCAACTTACATAATTCTTGTCATATGATTTCTTATGCTAGTGTAATAATTCAATCACAATTTCAAGTATGAATCGTAAACTTCATTGAAAACTAACAAACTATAATCTCAGTAATTGGAGCAATTGCAATTTATCATAACATAGGAAAGAGGCAATATATAAGAGCTTTTCAGCAAGTCCACATACTCAACTATCATATATTCTTTCACAATTGCTGACACTCATGCAATACTTATGGGTATGGAGTTTTAATCAGACACAAAGAAAGATAGGGGCTTATAGTTTTGCCTCCCAACGTTTTACCTCAAGGGTAATGTCAACAATAATAGTTCATGATAACTCACATCCAATTAGCCATATATACCAGGATCTTTCCAACATACTGTGCTTGCCAAAGGATAAAATGTAAAAAGGAAGGGTGAAGATCACCATGACTCTTATGCAATGTAGGAGATAAAAGTAAAAGATAGGCCCTTCGTAGAGGGAAGCAGAGGTTGTCATGCCCTTTTATGGTTTGATGCACAAAATCTTAGTGCGAAAGAACGTCACTTTATATTGACACTTGTGATATGGACCTTTATTATGCAGTCTATCACTTTTATTTCTTCCATATCACATGATCATATAAAGTTTATTTTCTCCCACACTAATAAATCATACATATTTAGAGAGCATTTTTTATTGCTTTGCACCGATGACAACTTACTTGGAGGATCTTACTCAATCCATAGGTAGGTATGGTGGACTCTCATGGCAAAACTGGTTTAAGGGTATTCGGAAGCACAAGTAGTATCTCTACTTGGTGGGATGAATTTGGCTAGCAAGGGGGGGAAGGCAAGCTCAACCATGTTGGATGATCCATGACAATATAATTTGTCTCAGATGTAAGAAAACATAACCTATTACATTGTCTTCCTTGTCCAACGTCAACTCTTTAGCATGTCATATTTTAATGAGTGCTCACAATCATAAAAGATGTCCAAGATAGTATATTTATATGTGAAGACCTCTCTTTCTTTATTACTTCCTATTAATCGCAACGATGGCCAAAACTATGCTTGTCAACCCTCAACAACTTTTATTCATCATACTTTTTTTCTATGTGAGGTCATTACTCTCCATAAGACTCACATGATCTCTTTGTTTCTTTTTATTTCTTTCTCTTTTCTTTTGTTCCCTTAGGATCATGGCAAAATAATCAAGCCCTTGACTCAACACTAATCTTTATTATATAGCTCACGGACTCGATTACATAGAAGAATTATAAAGCAAAACTCACGACTAGATCATACTAAGAAATTTTATTCTAATAGATCAAGATATTACCAAAATCGAACTAAGAAAAAGTTAAAGATAAAAGTGATGGTGATATGATACCGGGGCACTCCCCCAAACTTGGCAGTTACCAAGGGGAGTGCCCATACCCATGTGGTTATGTCTCCTTTGTTGGTGAAGAAGGTGGAGTTGTTGATGATGGATAGTCACACATCGAGCGTAGGAGGTCTTCTAACTTGCGGATAATGCCCTTGAGTGCGATGATGTGCTCCTTCAACAAAATATTTTCACGTGTGAGATACTTATTTTGTATACGAGCTAACTCAATCATCTTGAAAGCTGCGATCTCTGTTGGGGTAAGAAGATTGTGATCAAGTTGAAGGGTGTCTTCTGTTGCCGGAACTTGGTCCTCCATGGCCTTCTTGATCCTTTCATCCTTGTTGATCTCCATGGGTTCTTCTCTCTTCAGCTCTATCTTCATTAGCCAAGCATCGTTGCCCTCGTGGTTGGAGGAGGACGGAGACGACATAGTGCCTGGCCTTGATAACCCTGACAAAAAACAGCTCGAAACAAACACAGGAGATTTTTGCGTGATACAGGAGTCGAAACCCCCGGGAGATTATATAATGAATTTTTACCGACCAAAATACGTGTCGTGTACGAAAAAGGAGTTCGGAGAGCACACGAGGTGCCCACGAGGTAGGGGGCGCGCCCAGGGGGGTAGGGTGTGCCCTCCACCCTTGTGGAGCCCTCGTGTCCTTCCCGGACTACTTCTTATTTTTCTATTTTTCTAAATATTCCAAAATGGAGAAATATTGCCTTAAAAACTGTTTTGGAGTCGGTTTACTTACCGTACCACATACCTATTCCTTTTCGGAGTCTGAAACATTCCGAAAAGTGTCCCTTATGTATTCCTCCGGGGTTACGGTTTCAATAACATTGGTTTCAACATTTATGGGATTACCTGAGATATAATGTTTGATTCTTTGACCGTTCACCACCTTCAGATTCGTGCCTTCGAAGTTGTTGATTTTTATGGCACCGGAACGATAGACCTCCTTGATAACGTAAGGACCTTCCCATTTAGAGAAATGTTTTCCTGCAAAAAATCTTAAATGAGAGTTGTATAGCAATACATAATCACCTACTTTAAACTCACGCTTTTGTATCCTTTTATCATGCCATCTTTTAACTTTTTCTTTAAACAACTTGGCATTTTCATAGGCTTGGGTTCTCCATTCATCAAGTGAGCTAATATCAAATAACCTCTTCTCACCAGCAAGTTTGAAATCATAATTGAGTTCTTTAATAGCCCAATATGCCTTGTGTTCTAGTTCGAGAGGTAAGTGACATGCTTTTCCATAAACCATTTTATACGGAGACATACCCATAGGATTTTTATATGTAGTTCTATAGGCCCATAATGCATCATCAAGTTTCTTGGACCAATTCTTTCTAGATCTATTAACAGTCTTTTGCAAAATTAGTTTGAGCTCTCTATTACTCAATTCTACTTGACCACTAGATTGTGGGTGATAAGGAGATGCAATTCTATGATTAACATCATATTTAGCAAGCATTTTACGGAAAGCACCACGAATAAAATGTGAACCACCACCAGTCATTAAATATCTAGGGACTCCAAATCTTGGAAAAATAACTTCTTTAAGCATTTTAATAGAAGTGTTATGAGTAGCACTACTAGTTGGAATAGCTTCTACCCACTTAGTAACGTAATCAACAACAACTAGAATATGTGTATATCCATTAGAGGAAGGAAAAGGTCCCATATAGTCAAAGCCCCAAACATCAAATGGTTCAATGACAAGTGAATAATTCATAGGCATTTCTTGATGTCTACTAATATTACCAATTCTTTGACATTCATCACAAGATAAGACAAACTTACGGGCATCCTTGAAGAGAGTAGGCCAATAAAAACCAAATTGTAATACCTTATGTGCAGTTCTATCTCCAGCATGGTGTCCTCCATAAGCTTCGGAGTGACACTTGCGTAGGATCTATTCCTGTTCATGCTCAGGTACGCAACGTCTAATAACACCATCTACTCCTTCTTTATAAAGATGTGGGTCATCCCAAAAGTAATGCCTCAAATCATATAAGAACTTTTTCTTTTGCTGGTATGTGAAACTAGGTGGTATAAACTTAGCAACAATGTAATTAGCATAATCAGCATACCATGGAGCAGTATGAGAGGCATTTATGACATTTAATTGCTCATCCGGGAAGCTATCATCAATAGGAAGTGGGTCATCAAGCACATTTTCTAATCTAGACAAGTTGTCTGCAATAGGGTTCTCAGCTCCCTTTCTATCAATAATATGCAAATCATATTCTTGTAGCAGGAGAACCCATCTAATAAGTCTAGGTTTAGCATCTTTTTTTCATAAGATATTTAATAGCAGCATGATCAGTGTGAATAGTTACTTTAGAATCAACAATATAAGGTCTGAACTTATCACAAGCAAATGCAACTGCTAAAAATTCTTTTTCAATAGTAGCATAATTTCTTTGAGCATTTTCTAGGGTTTTACTAGCATATTGAATAACATTTAATTTCTTATCAACTCATTGCCCTAGAACAGCACCTACAGCATAATCACTGGCATCACACATAATTTCAAAGGGTAAATTCCAATCAGGTGGCTGAACGATAGGTGCAGAGATCAATGCTTTCTTAAGTATTTCAAATGCTTCTACACAATCATCATCAAAAACAAATAGTATATCTTTTTTAATAAATTAGTCAGAGGCCGAGAAATTTTTGAGAAGTCCTTAATGAACCTCCTATAAAATCCGGCATGGCCAAGGAAACTTCTTATACCTTTGATGTCCTTGGGACATGGCATATTTTCAATAGCATCAACCTTGGCTTTATCAACTTCAATACCTCTTTGAGAAACTTTATGCCCCAAGACAATACCTTCATTAACCATAAAGTGGCACTTTTCCCAATTCAAGACAATATTAGTTTCTTCACATCTCTACAAAAATCGATCAAGGTTGCTCAAGCAATCATCAAAATAAGATCCATAGACGGAGAAATCGTCCATGAAAACCTCACAAATCTTTTCACAAAAGTCAGAGAATATAGCCATCATGCATCTTTGAAAGGTAGCAGGTGCATTACATAGATCAAAAGGCATACGTCTATAAGCAAAAGTACCAAAAGGGCAAGTAAAAGTAGTCTTTGATTGATCTTTGGCTGACACGGGTATTTGAGAGAAACCAGAATAACCATCTAGAAAGCAAAAATGTGTATGTTTGGATAGTCTTTCTAGCATTTGATCGATAAAAGGTAAGGGGTAATGATCCTTTTTAGTTGCCTTATTTAATTTGCGGAAATCAATTACCATCCTATAACCTGTAATAATTCTTTGAGGAATCAATCATCTTTATCATTAGGAACGACAGTAATACCTCCCTTCTTAGGGACACAATGGACAGGACTTACCCACTGACTATCAGCAACGGGATAGATTATACCTGCCTCAAGGAGCTTTAGTATTTCTTTTCTTACCACTTCTTTCATTTTAGGATTCAGCCGTCGTTGATGATCACGAACTGGTTTAGCATCTTCTTCCAAATTAATTTTATGTTGACATAGAGTGGGACTAATGCCCTTAAGATCATCAAGAGTATACCCAATAGCAGCACGGTGCTTCTTCAGAGTTTTCAATAATCTCTCTTCCTCATGCTCTGAAAGGTTAGCACTAATAATAATAGGATATATCTTTTTCTCATCAAGATAAGCATATTTAAGAGTATCAGGTAACGGTTTAAGCTCAAACACGGGATCACCCTTGGGTGGAGGAGGATCCCCTAGGATTTCAACAGGCAAATTGTGTTTCAGAATAGGTTCCTGTTTAAAGAATACTTCATCTATTTCCCTTCTTTCATTCATAAACATGTCATTTTCATGGTCTAGCAAATATTGTTCTAAAGGATCACTAGGAGGTACGGCAATAGAAGCAAGACCAATAATTTCATCCTTACTAGGTAATTCTTCTTCACGGTGTTGTCTACTAAATTTAGAGAAATTAAATTCATGAGTCATATCATCTAAACCGATAGTAACAACATCCCTTTTGCAATCTATGGTAGCATTAACAGTGTTTAAGAAGGGTCTACCAAATATAATGGGACAAAAGCTATCTTGTGGGGAACCAAGAACAATAAAATTAGCAGGATATTTAGTTTTCCCACACAAGACTTCAACATCTCTAACAATTCCCATTGGTGAAATAGTATCTCTATTGGCAAGTTTAACTATGACATCAATATCTTCTATCTCATCAGGTGCAATATCATGCATAATTTCTTTGTATAAGGAATAAGGTATTGCACTAGCACTAGCACCCATATCACATAAGCCATGATAACAATGATCTCCTATTTTAACAGAAATAACAAGCATGCCTACCACAGGTCTGTTTTATCTTTAGCACAAGGTTTAGCAATTCTAGCAGTCTCATCAAGGAAGTGAATAACATGCCCATCAATATTATCAGACAAGGGATCTTTAACAATAGCAATATCAGGTTCAACTTTAATTTGCTCATGAGGTGTATAAGTTTTAATATTGCTTTTACGAACCACAGTTGAAGCTTTAGCATGATCCTTTATCCTAACAGGAAAAGGTGGTTTCTCAACATAAGAAGTAGGAACAATAGGATCATTATAAGTGACAATCTTTTCTTCAACTTTAATAGGTGCAGCTACTTTTACTTCTATGGGAGGATGATATTTAAACCACTTCTCCTTGGGGAGATCAACATAAGTAGCAAAAGATTCACAGAAAGAAGCTACTATCTCAGAGTCAAGTCCATATTTAGTGCTAAATTTACGGAAAACATCGGTATCCATAAAAGATTTAACACAATCAAAACTAGGTGTCATACCTGACTCCTTACCTTTGTCGAGGTCCCAATCTTCAGAGTTGCGTTTAATTCTTTCCAATAAATCCCATTTGAATTCAATAGTCTTCATCATAAAAGAGCCAGCACAAGAAGTATCAAGCATGGTGCGATTGTTATCAGAAAGCCGAGCATAAAATTTTTGAATAATCATTTTCTTGAGAGCTCATGATTGGGGCATGAATATAACATTGATTTAAGCCTCCCTCAAGATTGAGCCATGCTTTCTCCTTCGCAAGGCCAAAAATTATATATATAATTGCGATCACGATGAACAAGATGCATAGGATAAAACTTCTGATGAAATTCCAATTTCAATTGTTTGTAATTCCAAGACCCCATATCATCACATAGCCTATACCATGTCGATGCATCTCCCTTCAAAGATAAAGGGAAGACCTTCTTCTTAACAACATCTCCGGGTACACCTGCAAGCTTAAATAATCCACAAACTTCATCCACATATATTAGATGCTCATCAGGATGTTTGTTCCATCTCCTAAAAAGGGATTAGCTAGCAGTTTTTCTATCATACCCGAAGGAATTTCAAAGCAGACATTTTCATTTTTAGTAGGTTCAGTAGGTTGAGGAGCAACTCTTTGCTCTACTGGTTGGGGTGAAGATACCCCGAACAAGCCCCTCAGAGGATTACTTTCCATAGTAACAAGTGACAGTAAATTTCAGCACACTATATAAATTTTTCCTTACCAAATTCCACCTACCAAAGGCGCTTCACTCCCCGGCAACGGCGCCAGAAAAGAGTCTTGATGACCCACAAGTATAGGGGATCTATCGTAGTCCTTTCGATAAGTAAGAGTGTCGAACCCAACGAGGAGCAGAAGGAAATGATAAGCGGTTTCCAGCAAGGTATTCTCTGCAAGTACTGAAATAAGTGGTAACAGATAGTTTTGTGATAGGATAATTTGTAACGAGCAACAAGTAACAAAAGTAAATAAAGTGCAGCAAGGTGGCCCAATCCTTTTTGTAGCAAAGGACAAGCCTGGACAAACTCTTATATAGAGAAAAGCGCTCCCGAGGACACATGGGAATATCGTCAAGCTAGTTTTCATCACGCTCATATGATTCGCGTTCGGTACTTTGATAATTTGGTATGTGGGTGGACCGGTGCTTGGGTACTGTCCTTACTTGGACAAGCATCCCACTTATGATTAACCTCTATTGCAAGCATCCGCAACTACAACAAAAGTATTAAGGTAAACCTAACCATAGCATGAAACATATGGATCCAAATCAGCCCCTTACGAAGCAACGCATAAACTAGGGTTTAAGCTTCTGTCACTCTAGCAACCCATCATCTACTTATTACTTCCCAATGCCTTCCTCTAGGCCCAAATAATGGTGAAGTGTCATGTAGTCGACGTTCACATAACACCACTAGAGGAGAGACAACATACATCTCATCAAAATATCGAACGAATACCAAATTCACATGACTACTAATAGCAAGACTTCTCCCATGTCCTCAGGAACAAACGTAACTACTCACAAAGCATAAACATGTTCATAATCAGAGGGGTATTAATATGCATATAGGATCTGAACATATGATCTTCCACCAATTAAACCAACTAGCATCAACTACAAGGAGTAATTAACACTACTAGCAACCTACTAGTACCAATCCCGGACTTGGAGACAAGAATTGGATACAAGAGATGAACTAGGGTTTTGAGAGGAGATGGTGCTGATGAAGATGTTGATGGAGATTGCCCTCTCCCGATGAGAGGAGCATTGGTGATGACGATGGCGGTGATTTCCCCCTCCGGGAGGGAAGTTTCCCCGGCAGAACAGCCCCGCCAGAGTCCTAGATTGGTTCCACCAAGGTTCCGCCTCGTGGCGGCGGAGTTTCGTCCAAGAAGATGGCTTCTTATTTTTTCCCATCGAAAGACTTCATATAGCAGAAGATGGCCACCACGGGGCCCACGAGGTAGGGGGCATGCCCAGGGGGTAGGGTGCGCCCCCACCCTCGTGGGCAGGGTGTGGCCCCCCTGGTGAATCTCTTCCGCTGAGTATTTTTTATATATTCTGAAAACGTCTTCCATGAAGTTTCAGGAGTTTAGGAGCTGTGCAGAATAGGTCTCTAATATTTGCTCCTTTTCCAGCCCAGAATCCCAGTTGCCAGCATTCTCCCTCTTCATGTAAATCTTGTAAAATAAGAGAGAATAGGCATAAGTATTGTGACATAATGTGTAATAACATCCCATAATGCAATAAATATCGATATAAAAGCATGATGCAAAATGGACGTATCAGACTACATCAACCACATTCTCATAACACTTCCACTTACGGTCTACGAGGGTACGTGGACGATATTCTCCTCTCTCGTTGCATGTGCTGAAGGAAATATGCCCTAGAGGCAATAATAAAGTTATTATTTATTTCCTTATATCATGATAAATGTTTATTATTCATGCTAGAATTGTATTAACCAGAAACATAATACATGTGTGAATACATAGACGAACATAGTGTCACTAGTATGCCTCTACTTGACTAGCTCATTGATCAAAGATGGTTATGTTTCCTAACCATAGACATGAGTTGTCATTTGATTAACGGGATCACATCATTAGGAGAATGATGTGATTGACTTGACCCTTTTCGTTAGCTTAGCACTTGATCATTTAGTTTGTTGCTATTGCTTTCTTCATGACTTATACATGTTCCTATGACTATGAGATTATGCAACTCCCGTTTACCGGAGGAACACTTTGTGTGCTACCAAATGTCACAACGTAACTGGGTGATTATAAAGGTGCTCTACAGGTGTCTCCGAAGGTACTTGTTGGGTTGGCGTATTTCGAGATTAGGATTTGTCACTGCGATTGTCGGAGAGGTATCTCTGGGCCCTCTCGGTAATGCACATCACATAAGCCTTGCAAGCATTGCAACTAATAAGTTAGTTGCGGGATGATGTATTATGGAACGAGTAAAGAGACTTGCCGGTAACGAGATTGAACTAGGTATTGAGATACCGACGATCAAATCTCGGGCAAGTAATATACCGATGACAAAGGGAACAACGTATGTTGTTATGCGGTCTGGCCAATAAAAGATCTTCGTAGAATATGTGGGAGCCAATATGAGCATCCAGGTTCCGCTATTGGTTATTGACCAGAGACGTGTCTCGGTCTTGTCTACATTGTTCTCGAACCTGTAGGGTCCGCACGCTTAACGTTACGATGACAGTTTCATTATGAGTTTATATATTTTGATGTACTGAAGGTTGTTCGGAGTCCCAGATATGATCACGGACATGACGAGGAGTCTCGAAATGGTCGAGACATAAAGATCGATATATTGGACGGCTATATTCGGAAACCGGAAGTGTTTCGTGTGATTTCGGAGAAAGCCGGAGTGCCAGAAGGGTTACCGGAACCCCCCGGGGAAGTATTGGGCCTTAGTGGGCCTGAGGGGAGAGAGAGGGCAGCAGCCCAGGAGGTGGCGCGCCCCCTCCCATGGGGAGTCCGAATTGGACTAGGGGAGGGGGGCACGGCCCCTCTTTCCCGCTCCCTCTCCCTCTCTTTCCTTCCCCCTTCCCTCTTCCTAGTTGGACTAGGAAAGGGGAGTCCTACTCCTACTAGGAGGAGGACTCCCCCCTCATTGGCGTGCCTCAAGGGCCAGCCAGCCTTCCCCCTTGCTCCTTTATATACAGAGGCAGGGGGCACCTCTAGACACATAAGTTGATCTTCGTGATCGTTCTCTTAGCCGTGTGCAGTGCCCCCCTCCACCATAATCCTCGATAATATTGTAGCGGTGCTTAGGCGAAGACCTGCGACGGTAGAACATCAAGATCGTCACCACGCCATCGTGCTGATGGAACTCTTCCCCGACACTTTGCTGGATCGGAGTTCGGGGATCATCATCGAGCTGAACGTGTGCTAGAACTCGGAGGTACCGTAGTTTCGGTGCTTGATCGGTCGGGCCGTGAAGACGTACGACTACATCAACCATGTTGTGCTAACGCTTCCGCTTTCGGTCTACGAGGCTACGTAGACAACACTCTCCCCTCTCGTTGCTATGCATCACCATGATCTTGTGTGTGTGTAAGAATTTTTTTTGAAATTACTATGTTACCCAACAGTGGCATCCGAGCCTAGGTTTTATGCGTTGATGTTGTGCACGAGTAGAACACAAGTGAGTTGTGGACGATATAAGTCATACTGCTTACCAGCATGTAATACTTTGGTTCTGCGGTATTGTTGGATGAAGCGGCCCGGACCGACATTACGCGTATGCTTACGCGAGACTGGTTCTACTGACGTGCTTTGCACACAGGTGGCTGGTGGGTGTCAGTTTCTCCAACTTTAGTTGAACCAAGTGTGGCTACGCCTGGTCCTTGCGAAGGTTAAAACAGCACCAACTTGACAAACTATCATTGTGGTTTTGATGCGTAGGTAAGAACGGTTCTTGCTAAGCCCGTAGCAGCCACGTAAAACTTGCAACAACAAAGTAGAGGACGTCTAACTTGTTTTTGCAGGGCATGTTGTGATGTGATATGGTCAAGACATGATGCTAAATTTTATTGTATGAGATGATCATGTTTTGTAACTGAGTTATCGACAACTGGCAGGAGCCATATGGTTGTCGCTTTATTGTATGCAATGCAATTGCGATGTAATGCTTTACTTTATCACTAAACGGTAGTGATAGTCGTGGAAGCATAAGATTGGCGAGACGACAACGATGCTACGATGGTGATCAAGGTGTCGCGCCGGTGACGATGGTGATCATGACGGTGTTTCGAAGATGGAGATCACAAGCACAAGATGATGATGGCCATATCATATCACTTATACTGATTGCATGTGATGTTTATCTTTTATGCATCTTATCTTGCTTTGATTGACGGTAGCATTATAAGATGATCCCTCACTAAATTATCAAAGTATAAGTGTTCTCTCTGAGTATGCACCGTTGCAAAAGTTCTTCATGCTGAGACACCACGTGATGATCGGGTGTGATAGGCTCTACGTTCAAATACAACGGGTGCAAAATAGTTGCACACGCGGAATACTCAGGTTTAACTTGACGAGCCTAGCATATAACAGATATGGCCTCGGAACACGGAGACCGAAAGGTCGAGCGTGAATCATATAGTAGATATGATCAACATATTGATGTTCACCATTGATACTACTCCATCTCACGTGATGATCGGACATGGTTTAGTTGATTTGGATCACGTGATCACTTAGAGGATTAGAGGGATATCTTTCTAAGTGGGAGTTCTTAAGTAATATGATTAATTGAACTTAAATTTATCATGAACTTAGTACCTGATAGTATCTTGCTTGTCTATGTTTGATTGTAGATAGATGGCTCGTGTTGTTGTTCCATTGAATTTTAATGCGTTCCTTGAGAAAGCAAAGTTGAAAGATGATGGTAGCAGTTACACGGACTGGGTCCGTAACTTGAGGATTATCCTCATTGCTGCACAGAAGAATTACGTCCTGGAAGCACCACTGGGTGCCAAGCCTGCTGCTGGAGCAACACCAGATGTTATGAACGTCTGGCAGAGCAAAGCTGATGACTACTCGATAGTTCAGTGTGCCATGCTTTACGGCTTAGAATCAGGACTTCAACGACATTTTGAACGTCATGGAGCATATGAGATGTTCCAGGAGTTGAAGTTAATATTTCAAGCAAATGCCCGGATTGAGAGATATGAAGTCTCCAATAAGTTCTATAGCTGCAAGATGGAGGAGAATAGTTCTGTCAGTGAACATATACTCAAAATGTCTGGGTATCATAATCACTTGACTCAACTGGGGGTTAATCTTCCTGTTGATAGTGTCATTGACAGAGTTCTTCAATCACTGCCACCAAGCTACAAAAGCTTCGTGATGAACTATAATATGCAAGGGATGAATAAGACTATTCCTGAGCTCTTCGCAATGCTAAAAGCCGCGGAGGTAGAAATCAAGAAGGAGCATCAAGTGTTGATGGTCAATAAGACCACTAGTTTCAAGAAAAAGGGCAAGGGGAAGAAGAAGGGGAACTTCAAGAAGAACAGCAAGCAAGTTGTTGCTCAGGAGAAGAAACCCAAGTTTGGACCTAAGCCTAAAACTGAGTGCTTCTACTGCAAGCAGACTGGTCACTAGAAGCGGAACTGCCCCAAGTATTTGGCGGATAAGAAGGATGGCAAAGTGAACAAAGGTATATGTGATATACATGTTATTGATGTGTACCTTACTAATGCTCACAGTAGCACCTGGGTATTTGATAATGGTTCTGTTGCTAACATTTGCAACTCAAAACAGGGGTTACGGATCAAGCGAAGATTGGCTAAGGACGAGGTGACGATGCGCGTGGGAAATGGTTCCAAAGTCGATGTGATCACGGTCGGCACGCTACCTCTACATCTACCTTCGGGATTAGTATTAGACCTAAATAATTGTTATTTGGTGCCAGCGTTGAGCATGAACATTATATCTGGATCTTGTTTGATGCGAGATGGTTATTCATTTAAATCAGAGAATAATGGTTATTCTATTTATATGAGTAATATCTTTTATGGTCATGCACCCTTGAAGAGTGGTATATTTTTTATGAATCTCGATAGTAGTGATACACATATTCATAATGTTGAAATCAAAAGATGCAGAGTTGATAATGATAGTGCAACTTATTTGTGGCACTGCCGTTTAGGTCATATCGGTATAAAGCGCATGAAGAAACTCCATACTGATGGACTTTTGGAACCACTTGATTATGAATCACTTGGTACTTGCGAACCGTGCCTCATGGGTAAGATGACTAAAACGCCATTCTCCGGCACTATGGAGAGAGCAACGGATTTGTTGGAAATCATACATACAGATGTATGTGGTCCAATGAATGTTGAGGCTTGTGGCGGATATCGTTATTTTCTCACCTTCACAGATGATTTAAGCAGATATGGGTATATCTACTTAATGAAACATAAGTCTGAAACATTTGAAAAGTTCAAAGAATTTCAGAGTGATGTTGAAAATCATCATAACAAGAAAATAAAGTTTCTACGATCTGATCGTGGAGGAGAATATTTGAGTTACGAGTTTGGTCTACATTTGAAACAATGCGGAATAGTTTCGCAACTTACGCCACCCGGAACACCACAGCGTAATGGTGTGTCCGAACGTCGTAATCGTACTTTATTAGATATGGTGCCATCTATGATGTCTCTTACTGATTTACCATTATAATTTTGGGGTTATGCTTTAGAGACGGTTGCATTCACGTTAAATAGGACACCATCGAAATCCGTTGAGACGACGCCTTATGAACTGTGGTTTGGCAAGAAACCAAAGTTGTCGTTTCTGAAAGTTTGGGGCTGCGATGCTTATGTGAAAAAGCTTCAACTTGATAAGCTCGAACCCAAATCGGAGAAATGTGTCTTCATAGGATACCCAAAGGAGACTGTTGGGTACACCTTCTATCACAGATCCGAAGGCAAGACTTCTGTTGCTAAATTCGGAGTTTTTCTAGAGAAGGAGTTTCTCTCGAAAGAAGTGAGTGGGAGAAAAGTAGAACTTAATGAGGTAACTGTACCTACTCCCTTATTGGAAAGTAGTACATCACAGAAACCGGTTTCTATGACACCTACACCAATTAGTGAGGAAGCTAATGATAATGATCATGAAACTTTAGATCAAGTTACTACCGAACCTCGTAGATCAACCAGAGTAAGATCTACACCAGAGTGGTACGGTAATCCTGTTCTGGAAGTCATGCTACTAGATCATGATAAACCTACGAACTATGAAGATGCGATGGTGAGCCCAGATTCTGCAAAATGGCTAGAAGCCATGAAATCTGAGATGGGATCCATGTATGAGAACAAAGTATGGACTTTGGTTGACTTGCCTGTTGATCGGCAAGCAATTGAGAATAAATGGATCTTCAAGAAGAAGACTGATGCTGACGGTAATGTTACTGTCTATAAAGCTCGACTTGTTGCAAAAGGTTTTCAACAAGTCCAAGGGATTGACTACGATGAGACCTTCTCACCCGTAGCGATGCTTAAGTCTGTCCGAATCATGTTAGCAATTGCCGCATTTTATGATTATGAAATTTGGCAAATGGATGTTAAAACTGCATTCCTGAATGGATTTCTGGAAGAAGAGTTGTATATGATGCAACCAGAAGGTTTTGTCGATCCAAAGGGAGCTAACAAAGTGTGCAAGCTCCAGCGATCCATTTATGGACTGGTGCAAGCCTCTCGGAGTTGGAATAAACGCTTTGATAGTGTGATCAAAGCATTTGGTTTTATACAGACTTTTGGAGAAGCCTGTATTTACAAGAAAGTGAGTGGGAGCTCTGTAGCATTTCTGATATTATATGTGGATGACATATTGCTAATCGGAAATGATATAGAATTTCTGGATAGCATAAAGGGATACTTGAATAAGAGTTTTTCAATGAAAGACCTCGGTGAAGCAGCTTACATATTGGGCATTAAGATCTATAGAGATAGATCAAGACACTTAATTGGACTTTCACAAAGCACATACCTTGACAAAGTTTTGAAGAAGTTCAACATGGATCAAGCAAAGAAAGGATTCTTGCCTGTGTTACAAGGTGTGAAGTTGAGTAAGACTCAATGCCCGACCACTGCAGAAGATAGAGAGAAAATGAAAAGTGTTCCCTATGCTTCAGCCATAGGCTCTATCATGTATGCAATGTTGTGTACCAGACCTGATGTGTGCCTTGCTATAAGTCTAGCAGGGAGGTACCAAAGTAATCCAGGAGTGGATCACTGGACAGCGGTCAAGAACATCCTGAAATACCTGAAAAGGACTAAGGATATGTTTCTCATATATGGAGGTGACAAAGAGCTCATCGTAAATGGTTACGTTGATGCAAGCTTTGACACTGATCCGGACGATTCTAAATCGCAAACCGGATACGTGTTTTTACTAAACGGTGGAGCTGTCAGTTGGTGCAGTTCTAAACAAAGCGTCATGGCAGGATCTACATGTGAAGCAGAGTACATAGCTGCTTCGGAAGCAGCAAACGAAGGAGTCTGAATGAAGGAGTTCATATCTGATCTAGGTGTCATATCTAGTGCATCGGGTCCAATGAAAATCTTTTGTGACAATACTGGTGCAATTGCCATGGCAAAGGAATCCATATTTCACAAGAGAACCAAGCACATCAAGAGACGCTTCAATTCCATTCGAGATTTAGTCCAAGTGGGAGACATAGAAATTTGCAAGATACATACGGATCTGAATGTTGCAGACCCGCTGACTAAGCCTCTTCCACGAGCAAAACATGATCAGCACCAAGGCTCCATGGGTGTTAGAATCATTATTGTGTAATCTAGATTACTGACTCTAGTGCAAGTGGGAGATTGAAGGAAATATGCCCTATAGGCAATAATAAAGTTATTATTTATTTCCTTATATCATGATAAATGTTATTATTCATGCTAGAATTGTATTAACCAGAAACATAATACATGTGTGAATACATAGACGAACATAGTGTCACTAGTATGCCTCTACTTGACTAGCTCGTTGATCAAAGATGGTTATGTTTCCTAACCATAGACATGAGTTGTCATTTGATTAACGGGATCACATCATTAGGAGAATGATGTGATTGACTTGACCCTTTTCGTTAGCTTAGCACTTGATCATTTAGTTTGTTGCTATTGCTTTCTTCATGACTTATACATGTTCCTATGACTATGAGATTATGCAACTCCCGTTTACCGGAGGAACACTTTGTGTGCTACCAAATGTCACAACGTAACTGGGTGATTATAAAGGTGCTCTACAGGTGTCTCCGAAGGTACTTGTTGGGTTGGCGTATTTCGAGATTAGGATTTGTCACTGGGTGATTATAAGTTAGTTGCGGGATGATGTATTACGGAACGAGTAAAGAGACTTGCCGGTAATGAGATTGAACTAGGTATTGAGATACCGACGATCAAATCTCAGGCAAGTAATATACCGATGACAAAGGGAACAACGTATGTTGTTATGCGGTCTGACCGATAAAAGATCTTCGTAGAATATGTGGGAGCCAATATGAGCATCCAGGTTCCGCTATTGGTTATTGACCAGAGACGTGTCTCGGTCATGTCTACATTGTTCTCGAACCCGTAGGGTCCGCACGCTTAACGTTACGATGACAGTTTCATTATGAGTTTATATATTTTGATGTACCGAAGGTTGTTCGGAGTCCTAGATATGATGACGGACATGACGAGGAGTCTCGAAATGGTCGAGACATAAAGATCGATATATTGGATGGCTATATTCATACACCAGAAGTGTTTCGGGTGATTTCGGAGAAAACTGGAGTGCCGAAAGGGTTACCGGAACCCCCCGGGGAAGCATTGGGCCTTAGTGGGCCTGGGAGGAGAGAGAGGGCAGAAGCCCAGGAGGTGGCGCGCCCCCTCCCATGGGGAGTCCGAATTGGACTAGGGGAGGGGGGCGCGGCCCCTCTTTCCCTCTCCCTCTCCCTCTCTTTCCTTCCCCCTTCCCTCTTCCTAGTTGGACTAGGAAAGGGGAGTCCTACTCCTACTAGGAGGAGGACTCCCCCCTCCTTGGCGCGCCTCAAGGGCCGGCCGGCCTCCCCCCTTGCTCCTTTATATACAGGGGCAGGGGGGCACCCCTAGACAGACAAGTTGATCTTCGTGATCGTTCTCTTAGCCGTGTGCGGTGCCCCCTGCACCATAATCCTTGATAATATTGTAGCGGTGCTTAGGCGAAGCCCTACGATGATAGAACATCAAGATCGTCACCACGCTATCGTGCTGACGGAACTCTTCCCCGACACTTTGCTAGATCGGAGTCCGGGGATCGTCATCGAGCTGAACGTGTGCTAGAACTCGAAGGTACCGTTGTTTCGGTGCTTGATCGGTCGGGCCGTGAAGACGTACGACTACATCAACCGCGTTGTGCTAACGCTTCCGCTTCCGGTCTACGAGGGTACGTAGACAACACTCTCCCCTCTCGTTGCTATGCATCACCATGATCTTGCGTGTGCGTAGGAAATTTTTTGAAATTACTACGTTACCCAACATGTGTGTAGGAATTTTTTTGAAATTACTAGGTTCCCCAACACACACGAAGATTTTTGGCATGATTCTGATAGGTGGTGCTATCGTACGTCCATGTTGATGGAGACTTCAATCCACAAAGGGTAACGGTTGCGCGAGTCCACGGAGGGCTCCACCCATGAAGGGTCCACGAAGAAGCAGCCTTGTCTATCCCACCATGGCCATCACCCACGAAGGACTTGCCTCACTCGGGTAGATCTTCACGAAGTAGGTGATCTCCTTGCCCTTACAAACTCCTTGGTTCAACTCCACAATCTTGTCGAAGCCTCCCAAGTGACACCTAACCAATCTAGGAGACATCACTCTCCAAAAGGTAATAAATGGTGTGATGATGATGAACTCCTTACTCTTGTGCTTCAAATGATAGTCTCCCCAACACTCAACTCTCTCTCACAGATTTGGCTATGGTGGAAAGATGATTTGAGTGGAAAGCAACTTGGGGAAGGCTAGAGATCGAGATTCTTGTGGTTGGATTGGAATGTCTTGGTCTCAACACGTGAGTAGGTGGTTCTCTCTCAGAAAATGAGTAGTGGAAGTGTAGGAACGTTCTGATGGCTCTCTCTTGAATGGAGAAGGGGTGGAGGGGTATATATAGCCTCCACACAAAATCCAATCGTTACACACATTTGACCCAACTCGGGCAGACCGAATAGAAGAACTCGGTGAGACCGATTTAGTTCAAAATGTGAACATTAGGAATCTCGGTGGGAATGACATGATCAACTCGGTGGGGCCGATGTGCTAGGGTTAGGGAAAAACCTCATCTCGGTGAGACCGATTTCAGCAATGAGCAAACAGAGAGTTGGTCAAGCAAACTCGGTGGGACCAATTGCACATTTCGGTGAGATCGAAATAATTACAACAAGTAGCAGAGAGTTTGCAAGGCCATCTCGGTGAGACCGAGATCCCGATCGATGAGACCGAATTGACTAGGGTTTCTGGCAGTGGCTAGGTCAAATGAACTCGGTGGCACCAGATAGATCAAATCGGTGGGGCCGAGTTTGACTTTAGGTTTTCTACAAATGTGGAAATGAGAAAGTGGCTGAGGATTTTGGAGCAATATCACTAAGAACTTTGAGCAAGTAGACCATTAAGCAACACCTCATCCCCATTTAATAGTATTGGCTTTCCTATGGACTCAATGTGATCTTAGATCACTAAAATGAAAATGAAGAGTCTTGAGCTTTTGCCAATCTTTGTCCTTAGCATTTTGAGGGTTCCACATCTCTAGCCCATGCCATGTCAATCATTGAACTTTCTGAAATATTTAACTTGAATGGATATTAGTTCAATGAGCTATATGTTGTTATGAATTACCAAAACCACCTGGGGATTGGTTGCACTTTCAATCTCCCCCTTTTTGGTAATTGATGACAACATATAGATCAAAGTTTTCGACAAATGATAATATGAATGAAATACATCGTCACTTTGAGAAGTATGTGAGGAGCAAGAGCTCCCTCTAAATTTGTGCATTATTTAAAAATTTCTTTTGAATGCAAATGCACAATCGATTATGACCATGGGTCACTCTTCCATGTCACATACATCTTGGTGGAGCGCTCAAAATGATATGATATAAAGAACATGCACTCATCACCAAGGATAAACATGATTGATCATACACAAGTATCATAGATAGCATCATGCGAGCACACATTAAAGTATAGTATGATCAAACACATGATCACAAGAGTATCTCACAAACAAGCACAAATATTGTAGACTAGGAATCAAACAAGGAAACGATCAAAGCAAATGATCAAAGTAGCAAGAGAGGCAATAAAAGGCAAAATGCTCTCTCTCTCTTTCTATCTCGAAGCCTAATGATCTATACACTTTATCCCCCTTTGTCAACAAGTTACCAAAGCTTGAAAATGCATAGTGATATGCGGCACTCTAGGCACGATCTCCGGGAGCTCCTGAAGGGGTCTTCTGGCTGGTTGCTCCCGTGTGCGTAGATGGCGTGGAGAGGACAGCATCTGCAAATGCTTCTGAGGATGTCTGAGGAGCTGGAGGAGTTGAAACTGGAGGAACAATAGTGGTAGTTGCTGTCGGTGCTGAAAGTGTAGTCCTAGTGTCACTAACAATTGTCACAACTGCAGACCTTTGTGCCCTTGGCACTCTCTGAAAAGTGTTTGTGGTAGGTCTATCACTCCTGTCCTCAAGTTCTTCCTGGAGCTTCTCCATGGTAGTCTGGATCTCTGTGACCTTCACATCTAGATCATGGAATTTAGTCCCAATGATCCTCTCAAGACTCTCTTGATTCTGAGTCGGGGTGGCCAAGCCCTTCTCAATCCTCACAGTAGCCTCAAGCAGATAACTGAGTTGATCTTGCTTGGTCTTGAGCATCACTTGTGAAGCATCCGGTGCACTAGCTGCCTTTGCTGCTTTTGCAGCCTTTGCTCTCTCTCTCTCTCTCTTCTCCTGGGCTTCAGCACATGTTGGATGAGAAGCATCCATGACAATCTCATTGTCCTCAAATTCTGGCCTCATGGGAAGATGCTCTTTATCAAGAAGATATGTCCATGTTCCCATCTTGGAGTTGATCAACATCTATATATGAGGGGCATATCCACATGATCTCTTCTGATCAGCTGCAGTTCTCTTCACTGTCTCAACAATCAAAGTCATCACTTTGAACTTCTGTGGCACATCAAACATATGGAGCAAGTTGATGGAGTGACCACGGATCATTCTATGATCTCCTGACTTGGGCAACAGAGTGTGCCTCAGAATGGTGTTGATGGTGGTCAAACCTGACAGCAGATAATATATGGACCCAAGCTTGTGAGTCTCCAAGGCATCATCTGGAATAGTTTTGTACATATTTGCCATGGAGTTGTGATCCTTCCTTGGCTTGGCATATACATCCGTGTCATTCTCATCTTCCTTGGGGGCATTGATCAACTTGGCCCATTCAGAAATTGTAGATTGATATATGGTTCCTTCTATCATCCAGACAATCTTGCCATCTGGATAGAAATGAGCAGTGGAGTAGAATTGCATAATCATTTCATCGTTCCACTTTGTCAACTTTTCACCAACAAACTTATCAACTTCATTCATCCTGAAGCTCTCATGCACACCTGGGAAGTAGTCCTCATTGTCATCGATGTATGTCCAGTCAACCCATCTCATATCACTGACAATAGGCTTCTTGTCTAGTAAGACTGCCTCATAGAAGTCATGTTGTTCCTTGGTGTGGAAACGATAATCTACAGAAGTCCTTCTCCTGGTGGCATAAGGATTTGTCTATCTCCAGAGTCTCAGACCTGCATCATTTATTTCCTTCATGTTCTCAGCAACAGGAGAATCGTCACTATGATCTGGAATCTTTGGCTTCAACTTTCTAAGCACTTGTTGATCCTCATCCTCTTGAGCTTCAGGTACTGGGGCCTTGTTCTTCTCAGCAGCAGGCATGTTCCTGGTGGATCTCTTGGGTGTAGAAGGTTTTGGAGCTTGAGCTTGAGTTGGAGGCTTGGGGCTATCTTGGGCCTTGATGGAGCAGCCCCAGACTTGCTAGCATCCCCCATGAGCTTCTGAGCCTTTGGAGGCGGTGCAGCTGGCTCTTCCTCCTCCTCTTCTTCATCTGATCCTCTCATCATGGAAGGTTTGCTAATAACTCTGGCCATAGTCTCCTTGACTCTCTCCTTTCTCATCTTTCCTTCAGCAGCCTCTTCTTCTCTTGGTTCAAGAGTGAACTCCATAGTTTCTTGAGTGGAGGCACTGGATTTAGACATAGGCTTCCTCTTGGCAGGAGCTTTCTTTGGCATACCAGGTTTTGTGGCAACAGCAGCAGCATACTTCTTCTTGAGCACTTTCTTCTTCGAGGTCACCTCATCAACAACAAAGTCCTCATCCTCAGATTCCGAAGTTCTCTTCTTTCTTTGCCTAGTAGCAGCCTTAGGCAAGTTGCTTGGAGTGCTTCTGCTACCATCTTCATAACTGCTATTGGAGGGACTAGTGCCCTCACTGAGATTCACTTTCTCTTCAGACTTGTTTTGACTATCACTGCCCTCTAACATCTCTGAAATTGACCCTGTGAATAGATAGGTATAAGTAGAGTAGATGAGCATCACAAAGCACATCTATTTTGCAAAAAATATTGAGACAAAAACTTAACTTTAGTTTTCTGTAGAAAGTATTTCGGAGCTACCGATATGAAAAACTCGGTGACACTGAAGCATTAACAGAATCTAATGCAATTTCGGTCAGACCAAAATGCAGTTCGGTGACTCCGAGATGCTAGGATTTCACAGAGTAAGTGATTTCGGTCACACCGATTAGTACGCTTCGGTCAGACCGAGTTGTACTTGTGCAATGGCCTGAGCCAAATCGGTGAGACCAAGATCCTCATATCGGTCAGTCCAAGATGAGTTCGGCGGAAACCTAACCCTAAGTTTTTGCATCAAATCTATTCTAATGGAACTTTTCAGTGGATAGATTGATCTCATTTGTGGTAAGAATAATGGCAATGATCTTTGTGCAAGAATCGGGAAAAGAGAACGCACAAAGAGGTCGAGTCCGTACCCTAACTTGGCGACGAACTCGCTACGGCGACAATGGCGGTGAGATTTCCGTTGTCGGCGACGGAGACCAGCGGCAGGAGGACACTGGCGATGACGGTGACGATCTGAAGACCAAGGGGGCGGCAGAGCTGGGAGGCACAAACGAGTGATTTGGAGGAATTTCCAAAATTTCAACCTGCGGTATATATACCCAGTCACTGTCGGTGTGACCGAGTGGAACGACTTGGTGGCATTGAGATGCAAAACTGCGAGCAGTTACTGCAACTCGGTGTGACCAAATTGTTCAAATCAGTTGCACTGAGGTGAAAACCTAGATCAACTTAATGAATTCTGTGAGACCAAGTGTGATGAGTTGGTCTGACCGAGATGCATTAAGAGGTTTTGGAAGTTTAAGCCCTTGACGGATCGGTGGCTCCAAGAGCTCCTCACCCGGAGGGTCAAATTCGACTTGTTCAAACTTTGTGATGTAGCATGAATAGAGTTTGAGACGAGAAAAACATAGATATCTAGAGGGAGTACTTAGGCATTCTTGTCCATCCATTTGGCAGAGAGAGAAACCAAACAATCAAAGCAACAAATGGATGTCCTGGAATGGAGAAACTTATGCAACCAACATGCTCACACAATAAGATAGCAAATAAAATATGTGGCAAAGCATGCACAAACACTCTAGCATCTATGAAGCAATTGGCGATGACTAAGTCATCTATATATGAGTATATTGACTGAGGAGTCAGATGAGAACATTTGATCGTAGGTCATACTCATCGTTTAAGCACAAGTGCGGTTACCACTTTTACATAAAAGCATTATTGTGTTCACACCATTAGAGTTGCTTTAGCTCAATTCTTAGAGCAAAGATCCCCCTAAGTGTGATATCCCCCCTTAGAGGGATGAACTAACATTGGGTTTTGTCGATGATGACTTCATGTAGGTGTTGAATATGTGGATACTCAATGTTGATGTAGATCATTTGGAGAAATCCATTGGAGTGAGTTGCACTTTCAATACCTACATGGGTTAGTCCCACAAGGAACACAGAAGGATATCCATAGACATAGAGTGAAATACACATATGATGATGTCCATGAAAGCATTAGGTTACCTTGTCCCTTGTCTTACCAATCAAGAGGGTTTGTGACTCCTTGAACTAGTGCAAGATATGGAAGTTGATTGTACTTGTCCTTGCCAAGATGAATATGAGTGAAGTATGTTTGCGGAGTCACCCTCAAGAACTCTCTAGTTCTTATTCTTTGGGACCCACATCAGCTTGATGGGAATCCTTGGAGGTGTAGTCGTACTTGATGAAGTAGAACTTGACGTGGTCTTGGGAACCCACTTGACCAAGGCCTTTGGAGCTTCTTCAAATGAATCAATCTCTTCTTGAAGCTTGTCCTTGACTTTTAGCTTGTGGTCTTGTGGTGGAAGATCATCTTGAGCTTGTGTTCCCTTGAAAGAAGTAGGGTCATACTTCTCCTGTTGAGGAACAAACTTCGTCTTGGGGTATTGATGTTCTTCCCACTCAACTTCATTGGCATTGAATTTGCGTTCAAAACCAACACCTTGATTCTTCCGGTGCCTTCCTTGCTTGCGTACAATTTCTTCAAATTTCTTACTTTAGGCAAGGCTCTTGTAAACACCTTTCTCTATAATTCCCTTCAATAAGCTATTTTCTTGCTCAAGTGTAACTTGGCTAAGAGAATCATTAATGGAATCAAGAGAACTACCAGAAGCAACAATATTGGATTTAGCATGATTATTGTTACTACTAGAAGAAGAATCTTTCTTGCTCTTGTTGCTAGATTTTACTTGTGGCATGTAAGTAGACAAGAGTAAACGCTTGGCAATGTAAGAAGAACTTTTCTTTCAAAGATCATCATTGATTGCTTTTAAGAACCCATGCTCTTGCTCTAAATTTAGCTTCTCGAAGCGTAGCTTCTCATGAGTCTCTAAAAGCTCTCGATAATTATCTAAGGTAGTTTCATGAGCTAACTTAAGAGTGTTTAGTTCTTTAGTTAAACGCTCAATCTCCTTATTATCATTGTCATTCGTTTCATCTTGATTAGCATGATTAACAGCAATTTCATCGTAGTTTTCTCAACAAGTAAATCATCATCACCTAGCAAGTCATCTTCATCACTATTGAAATCAACATACTCGGGGTGTGATACATTAGGGCCTTTAGCCATGAAGTATCTTCCAATTCCTTCATTTGGTGAGTCAAATATGTCGTAGGAGTTGGATGACGCAAGTGCAAGACCGGCAACACCTTCATCTTGAGTATATTCAGAGTCGGAGTGATAGCTTCTCTCGGAGTAGTTATCGGAGTCGGAAGCGGATACCCATTCACCAACATGAGCTTGATGCCTTCGTCGTGTGTAGCTCTTTGATGACTTGTCCTTCCTTTCTGAATCCTTGCTTCTACGAGAGGGTCTTCGTTCATAACGATCATCTCTACTCCTTCTCTCTCTTGGTGGTGATTCATCTCTTTTACTTCTCCTTTTAGGTGACTCTTCTCTTCTCTTGTAGGGAGCCGTACACTCATTGGAGTAGTGTCCGGGTCTTCCACAATTGTAGAAATTGCGATCACGACCAGAAGATCTTTTGTCATTGTAGGACCTTGAGTTGGAACTTCTATCTTTGCTTCTACTCTTGTAGAACTTGTTGAAGTTCTTCACCATTAAGCTCAATTCTTCATTGAAGACTTGTTTCTCACTTGATGGTGTAGGAGCATCACATGAAGCTTTGTAAGCACCACTAGACTTGTTGTGGAGCTCTTCCTTATCCTTGAGTGACATCTCATGAGCAACATTTCTACCAATGACTTCCTTTGGTTTGAGATCTTTGTAATTGGGCATCATTTGGATCAAGGTATACACGGTATCATATTTTCCATCCAAGGCTCTTAGTATCTTCTTGATGATGAATTTGTCGGTCATCTCTTCGCTTCCCAAGTCGGCGATCTCATTTGTGATGAGAGCAAGCCTAGAGTACATTTCAGCGACTCCTTCACCATCCTTCATTTTGAACTTGTCAAGTTGACTTTGAAGCACGTCCAATTTGGATTCCTTGACGGACTCGGTACCTTCGTGCATATAAACCAAAGTATTCCAAATTTCCTTTGCATTCTCAAGGCGGCTGATTTTGTTGAATTCTTCGGGGCACAATCCGTTAAAAAGAATATCGCAAGCTTGAGCATTGTATTGCAACATCTTCAATTCTTCCGCGGACGCTTCACGGCCCGGTTCTCTTCCATCCTCAAATTATTCACCTTGCAAGCCAATACGCACAATAGCCCAAACAATGGGGTTATGACCAATAATATGCATTTTCATCTTGTGCTTCCAACTAGCAAAATTACTACCATCAAAGTAAGGACCTCTACAGTGGTAATTTCCCTCGCTAGACGTCATACTCTTCTAGGTTGTGAAACCAAGGCTATGATCACCAAAGCTATGGAAATCAAGGCAAATGGAGACCAAATATCTGATACCACTTGTAGGATCGAAAGTATGTCTAGAGGGGGTGATTAGACTACTTGACCAAATAAAAATCTAGCCTTTTCCCAATTTTAAGTCTTGGCAGATTTTAGCAACTTATCACAAGTCAAGCAATCAACCTACACATGCAATTCTAAGAGTGTAGTAGCGGAAAGTAAATATTGCATATGAAGGTAAAGGGAAGGGTTTGGAGAAGGCAAATGCAATGTAGACACGAAGATTTTTGGCGTGGTTCCGATAGGTGGTGCTATCGTACGTCCACGTTGATGGAGACTTCAACCCACGAAGGGTAACAGTTGCGCGAGTCCACGGAGGGCTTCACCCACGAAGGGTCCACGAAGAAGCAACCTTGTCTATCCCACCATGGCCATCGCCCATGAAGGACTTGCCTCACTTGGGTAGATCTTCCTGAAGTAGGCGATCTCCTTTCCCTTACAAACTCCTTGATTCAATTCCACAATCTTGTCGGAGGCTCCCAAGTGACACCTAACCAATCTAGGAGACACCACTCTCCAAAAGTTAATAAATGGTGTGATGATGATGATGAACTCCTTGCTCTTGTGTTTCAAATGATAGTATCCCCAACATCCAACTCTCTCTCTCTCTCTCATAGATTTGGGTATGGTGGAAAGATGATTTGAGTGGAAAGGAACTTCGGGAGCGCTAGAGATCGAGATTCTTGGGGTTGGATTGGAATGTCTTGGTCTCAACACATGAGTAGGTGGTTCTCTCTCAGAAAATGAGTAGTGGAAGTGTAGGCACGTTCTGATGGCTCTCTCTTGAATGGAGAAGGGGTGGAGGGGTATATATAGCCTCCACACAAAATCCGACCGTTACACACATTTGACCCAACTCAGTCAGACCGAATAGAAGAACTCGGTGAGACCGATTTAGTTCAAAATATGAACGTTAGGAATCTCGGTGGGACCGACATGATCAACTCGGTGGGACCGATGCGCTAGGGTTAGGGCAAAACCTCATCTCGGTGAGACCGATTGCATGAACTCGGTGAGATTGATTTCAACAATGAGCAAACAGAGAGTTACTCAAGCAAACTCGGTGGGACCGATTGCATATTTCAGTGAGACTGAAATAATTACAACAAGTAACAGAGAGTTTGCAAGGCCATCTCGGTGAGACCGAGATCCCGATCGGTGAGACCGAATTGACTAGGGTTTCTGGCGGTGGCTAGGTCAAATAAACTCGGTGGCGCCGGATAGATCAAATCAATGGGGCCGAGTTTGACTTTAGGTTTTGGACAAATGTGCAAATGAGAAAGTGGCTGGCGGTTTTGGAGCAATATCACTAAGCACTTTGAGCAAGTAGACCATTAAGCAACACCTCATCCCCTTTTAATAGTATTGGCTTTCCTATGGACTCAATGTGATCTTGGATCACTAAAATGAAAATAAAGAGTCTTGAGATTTTGCCAATCTTTGTCCTTAGCATTCTGAGGGGTCCACATCTCTAGTCCATGTCATGTCAATCATTGAACTTTCTGAAATATTTAACTTGAATGGATATTAGTTCAATGAGCTATATGTTGTTATGAATTACCAAAACCACCCGGGGATTAGTTGCATTTTCAAGGGTGCATTGCCGCCGGTGTTGTCGTCCGGCCGGTGGAGCGCCATGGCGACCCCAAGGAGCGCCGGTGGCCTTGGGTTGCTTCCTCCGTCGTCTCCTTCGTCGGGAAAAAAATATTGGAGTCGGAGTACCATACAGAGTGTGTGAGAAAGCAGGCGGGGAAGAAGAAGACCAAGTCAACATGTCCGCCAAGCACTTTTTTGCCAACTCATCATGACGGGCGGGTCCCGTTGATTAGTGACATCATCCACACGCTTAGCATCTACCATTAGTATTTTTTGCCACTGTCAAATTTTCTGTTCGATGCAAAATGTCACGTTTTGTAAAGTTTTGATTTTTTCGCAAGTCGTGACACGAAAGTGGTGGTTCTGTGCATTTAACTCCCCTAGCAGGTAGATCACGGGGCACTAAGGAGCTACTGTCGGGATATGACACCCAGGCGTTGTCAGCCAGGCGAAGGCTGGCACATAATCTCCGAGGCCTAGACATTAGCCGGTTTTCGCGCCATTTGGGATGCAGGGGAACGGACAATCCACTGATACACAACATGGTCCACCTGTAGTCCGACCCAAGCCATGTAACCCTAGCTCGACCAGGTATATAAGGGGAGCTAGGGGCCTCTCGAGAAGGATCCAAGTTATTCTATGGGCATGGCTAGATAAAAGTCGCCTGGAGAAAATTTGTGGTCAGACGATTTGGTTTATGCCGTTGGGAAATGGACGGACGGGTCACCTTCTTCAACATCCAGCCCCTCTTCTTGTTCCTTTGAACTGTCACGCCCCACTGGTCTAGCCGCCTGCTTCCGTCGCCCGCGGCGTTCCCGCACATCCTCACTGCACCGCCCTCTCCCCAACCGCAGCCCACCACCGTGCTGCCCTCCCCCATCCCTCTAGCCCCGGCGTCGACGGAGATTTTCTCCGGCGAAGTTGCACCACCGCCCCAGCCATCGTCGCTCTTCCGTCCCCACCTCCCACCCTAAGATAGATGGTGGGTAGCCCTCCGGCGAGCTCCTTCCTTCCCTCCGACCTCCCTCCGACGAAGTTCAAAATCGAAAAATCTAGCTATTGTGTTATTGTAGGGTCATCTGGTGGTAAGGTTCTCACCTACCCCTTTTTCTTCCTTAGTCATTGTCATGGCAAAAACCTTGTTATCCAAGAAACCTCTCTCCGATGATCTTCCCTATCACCGACCAACACTGGAGCAATACAATCATAAGGGCATGCACAATAGTTGATAAGACAATTTTATCTTACATATTACATTTAATTTAGAGATGACAAAAGAATAAACTGGGTTATCTCTTATGCTTATCTTTTATAACAAACTATTTGTAAAAACGTGATGAGCCATATTATGCTAAGAGATCATCTCTTAATAAATAAGAGAAGACAAGTCTTTTCTTACGTTTTCTCTCTCACCATTGTACATGCCTAATAGGCCCTAAACTAAATAGATCGCTTGTCTCTTGTACTACCAGATCCACCACTCTCACTCACATCCAAACAAATCAGCCATCACACGACAGGCCTAAATTGACACGTGACCTGACACCAACTGAACCAAACCACATCTCAATAATCACAGCACATATGCGACGCATGAGTACATAACACAACGGAGCAATTTTATTAATGAGCTGAACCATTTTCCTGTTTTCACTACTTTGAATCAAGATAGCAATGCATGAATAGAGTGGTGCCCCTGCACATTACATTTTGCATCCTTCAATGAGCGAAAAATGAACATGACCTCTTCCAATCCAGAAGAAGCCGTTGCACTTGAGGATTCAGGTGAGCAGCAGTCTCATCCAGGCTCTCCGCAAACCAGACGAGCGGTATGTAGACCCTTTTCCACACCTACAGATCCTAATCTAACCATCCGTGCAAATTCATGTATATATAGGCTAGACTAAATACATACGTACGCTCATGATTCGGTCTAAAATACAACTCATTTCTGTAACTTCTGACAGTTTGTGCGTCACGGTCACTGTGACTTTCACCTGTTGCCAGAATCCTGTATGGACCATGCTCCACAACATACCTTGGCAGTTCAGCCACACATAACCTCCACAACAGCCCTTTTCATTGTCCCAGGGCAAGGATCTCCACCAAATACCTCTGGAACCACGCTTACCGCACAGTGCTCTTGGTTAATGCAGTTCTGCAAGAAATGCCAATTCAGATTCTAGGTACAAGCACGACTAGGTAAAGAAAGGATTTTGTGATCTAACCCAACTAATGCGATGGTCGCAAACCCATTACCTTCCAAAATATGTCATACGACTTGTGTGCATGGCATCCGCCTTCTGAGTAGCTCCCGCAGGACCCCTGTGGTGTGCCGAAGCTGGCAAATTTTACTTCAGTTATTTTCCGCCCATGATCACACTGGAGGTGGACCTTAGCTTTCTCGTAGTCTTTGGTACGCCAGTTCGTCATCGACGGCTGCCATTCAGACACATCAGCACAGACACTTCCCCTAGTTCTTTTCACCATTGAAATTTCACTAGGGTCACCACCCATCTCCTCGAATATCACCAATAGGTTCCCAGTAGGATTAAGCCATGCGCGAGGAACATGGTACCTGAAGGAACATGACATAGATGTAAGAGCTTCACTTGTAAATAATGTCATGGGTGGTTCTGTAATAGTTACTTCTAAACCATGGAGTTCCTACCATCTCTGAGAAGAGTCGCCGCAGTTGGTTTGACACTTCGTCTCATCATATTCACCACGGTAATCACAGTAACCACATGTTCCGGGGGCCTTGTAGCCAGGCCAATACCGTCCAATGCCTTGACCATTTATCCAGATTTGCCCCTTCCCCATGCTATTCATGTCCAAGGCTAATGGCTCGTCACCATCTGGTGCGTTGAAAAAAGCCTGAAAAGAGGGAACTGTGGGATAAATCTTCTAAAAAATGATGGCTATACCACATGGGTAGCAACTAATCACATGCAAATTTCACATTACCTTGTACCATGTCAGCGGCTGCTTCTGCACAGGTTCTCCCCATTCTACCGATGAGCTTCCACTAAGTGAATGAAGACTCATAGCCTCACCTTTCAAACCAACCTGCCCATATACATTAGGTTTTTTATGTTAATGCTTGTGCACAAGGTTAATACTTGACGGCACATTAAAACAACATACATTACCTGATAGGTCCATTTCTGCCATGTGAGATCTCTTCTTCCCTCATTCAGGCCATAAAGTATCACCGGACCAAGAATTCCAGCATTCCAAGTCTCAAAATGTTCTCCAACATTCTGTATACAGGAATGGAAAATAAATATACGAAGGCTCAAATATTGCATGACCAAGAGTACTATGTTAGTTAGCAAACTATTCACTTACCGGGAGACCAACTGCTATACTTAAGCACGAAATAGTGTTGCTTCCTGCCCATAGTTTCACACTCCCAGTATACGTTAGTTTTGGGTCTTCTACACTGCCGTAAACAGTTCCTGTGAACAGATTGGAGAGCATTTCAAGATCAATTGCTTTTGACAGTTAAGAGATACACAATTTTTTGTCAAGCGTGGCAGAGACTTTCATAGTTACCTGTTAATTGTCCATTAACGAAAACATGCAAAGCATGACCAGCCGACATCACAGTGAGTTTTGGAGACTTCCCACTGGTGAGGAACTGCTCATTCTTCGCAACATCAACACTTGAAAATGAAACTTTTAGTACCAGTGAATTGCAAAGAGTCATATATTCATATTGTTGGTGGAGTTAGGCAACTTACTATGTTGTATACCACAAGTAGTCTGTGTTATCCCTCGTCATATTTATTTGTTCGAGTAATCCTACCGCTGTAAATGCTTCCTCCTCACTGTAGGAATTAATCTCCTCATTATATGACTGCCATGTGAGTCCTCCAGCCCATTCCATTTTCATTTGTGAAATCTGGCTGCCAACCTGTATAAGCATATCACAAAAACTTTAAATAATGATAAAAAGGCAAAAATTCAGATCAGATACAGATTTTAAATAACGTTAGTAAAAAAGAAACTACACAGATTAAGCTTGGATGAATATACGATGTAAGCAAGCCAACTAAATTAACCAGGTAGCTCAAGTGCCTAATCTCACCCTAGCGGTGTTGAAGACTGTTGTTTTGCAGTCCGGAAGAATACTGATAGACCAAGGAGGCAGGTCATAATGCATTCCGCTGAATGATACCCTTGCATAAGATAGCTTATCCTTGTTCTCAAGAAAAGCTGCACAAGCTCCTGTGCTTGACCTAAAAACGGATGACTGAACAGAAAGTTACCAAGAAGTCAGTTCTGGCTTATGAACGAAATAGTGTAGGTCTCAAGTAGAGAAAAGAACAGAATGTCATCACAACCTTCTGAGCCTTCCCAAGGGAAGATATAATGGGATCTCCTGCAACCAGGGCTGGTTCGCAAAGCTTGATGGCTCTATGCAACTCCTTCAAGTGACCCCATTTTGGTTCTCTCAATAAGCCTGAGGAAGCAAAGGGAAAAAGTTCGGTCAAATTGGTAGGGTACATAATAACAAAGTACATGCTGTATAACATCGAAAAAGAAAGAACGACAACTTTGCTGTAATGTAGCACGAAATGTTACCATTAAGATGTAGGTGATATATAAAACGATTTGTGCAATCAGACACTGCATTGTTGCTAATCCATTGTTTAGAGAAACAAATTATTTTCCATCTGTGTCTTTAAAAGGTTATGGACCTTGAGAATTGGAGTGGATGAAAATCTCTCTGTAACTCAGGCAATTAAACCCATTAAGCTACGCGTGAAGGGCGGCCAACCAGCTATGCCACGTGGTGCAAGCTGGTTGGCCGCAGTGAGAATTTTTTTAGATGAAGGTGTGGATTATTTTTTTAAATGTATTTTTTTCTTTTTAGATGGAGGTGAGGACCTCTGGTATTTTTTAAATGGAGGATTATGCAAAGTGGCACTCGCTGGTAGGCTGCGGTGGTAATTTCTTTTTCCTTTTTACTTTTTTTTAGATGAAGGTTAGGATTTTTTTTCCGAGATGTTCTTTTAGACGGAGACGAGGACTCTATGTTTTTTTTTAAATGAAAACATGAGCACAGCTTCCTCTCAAGCGGCGCCACAGGGTGGCGCCCCTACCACTAGTGGACTTGAACCTGGATACTGCAGAGTGGAATGTGGATGTTGCCACATTGCTTTGTACAATTAATTAAGGGATGAAGGTGTCAGAAAATACCTAAACTGCATCATTGTTTCATTCAAGTTCACTAGTAAGGGCAATTGCCTATACAAGGGCCGCTTCAGACAAAAATATATACAAGTGGCAGCAACCACTATATGGCATGAAATAAGTTCAAAGTACTCCCTCCGTTCACTATTTATAAGATGTTCTACTGTAACCTTTTCTGATTCGGATGTATACAGACACATTTTAGTGTGTGTATTCACTCATTTCAGTCCGTATGTACTAGTCCATATTGAAATACCCAAAACATATTATATTTGTGAATCGGAGTATATACCATGTGCCAACAGGGTTCGCTCCCTGAGCGGCCCACATGCAACCAGGGGCGATTAGGGTTTCCCCCAGAGCAGCAGCCGCCACCACCGCCTCTTGTGATCTGTCACCTCGTCGTTGTCAGGGACCGCCTCCTATCCAGCCCCTGACATCGGGGAACTCTCCCTCCTACTCGTCGTCGTCGGGTCTCCTCTGGAGGCATGGCAGCACGGATATGGGACAACTGATCCAAGAAGGCGGCGCAGCTTCTCAGATCGTAGGGCGGCCTGCTTATAAGGATCCAATGGTGATCAGTGGAGATCGCGGCAGTTCAGCTACTCCGGCAGATGGTGACGACGGCGGTCAGCTCCTCATGTGTCTCCTTTTGGAGATCTCCTTTTGCCGGTATCAGCTATCATTTCACGGTAGCCGTTTGGCAGCCGGCATGATCAGCTAGGCCGGTCCGAGGCAATCAGCTGTGGTGGTGACAGATCAAGGCACTGCATGGTGGTGCAGTCTTTAACTGGATCCGGCCATGGGGGCATCTCACAGGGCTCAGTCGGCAGCTTCTATCCAGGGTGAAAACCTAGGTCTGGCTATCTGCCTATCTAGACTTAGCAACCACGGCATTCCCTTCCTGAAGGCGTTGCTATGGTGCGCCGACCGATACATGCTGTCCGATGAAAATCCAGGATGTGGCCTTATTGGTTGAATCCGGTGACGACTATGCTAGTCCTATTTCTTGTTGGAGGCGTCGCATTGAAGACTAAGTTCCTCTACGCCTCATTGTTGTGTAGCTGGTGTTAGCGTGTGGACAATCTCTTGGTAGCCTTCAACCTTGGGATTACAAGGGACTCGGCTACGGGTTGTATTGTGTTTGTGTTTGATAATCTGCCATGATGTTTCCCTTTTTTCTTTTGCCGGTTTAATCAGATTTGTAATAATTTGGTTGTATGCATCCTTAGTTGGTACAGAGGCCGGGGGTAAGGAAGCTTCAATTTTCTACCAAAAAATGTAACATGTGCCAAAAGCAAGGCATGCATTGAAGATAAACAGAGCATGGAGAACTGAACTCACCGTATTCATCAATAGGAGCATCGTAGTCATAGCTAGTTGCAACGAATGGACCACCAGCTGTCCGCCCGAAGTTTGTCCCTCCGTGATACTGAAAAGAGGCGTCACAATTTGGTACCAAAAAGTTGGTGACATGATAAGCTTCAGTTAAACAGAAAGGATCAGTGTGACTTACCATGTAATAGTTAACAAAAGAGCCCCCCTTCTGGATAAACTTGGCAACACCATATGCTAGATCCTCTACTGGTCTATGTGGAACCGGAACACCAAAGCCTGTATACCTGCGGTAAGGAAAAAGAAGATTTACATGGAGAAAGATAAACATATAAAATATCATGTGGTACTAGCCCTTTAGAGAGAGAAGCATGGATTTACCAGGCAGTCCAAGCCTCAGTCCACATGGTAGGCTTGTGAGGTTTATTCGGAGAGAACCAGTCACAGTAAAATCCATTGCATGTATTAATCTGCCAGCAGTAAATCAACAGTGAGATCTAGCGGAGTGAAATCTCCTAGTCCAAATTATGTCATGTAAGGGTGGAAGTTCCTTTCAGAAATGAAAGGCTTGGCAGATAATCCAGTGAGTAAATATGATGGACACGTTTTCTTCCCATTCTTGGAAAATGGGGCCATGAAGGTGAATGACCCCAGCACATTAAAAGAAACAAGGAGGATGGGGGTATTGATGAAGATGTGAACCATCGAATCAAAGCCGGATGGATGAAGTGGCGCCAAGCTTCTGGCATTCTCCGTGACAAGAGAGTGCCACAAAAGCTAAAAGGCAAGTTCTACAGGACGGTAGTTCGACCCGCAATGTTGTATGGCGCTGAGTGTTGGCCGACTAAAAGGCGACATGTTCAACAGTTAGGTGTGGCGGAGATGCGTATGTTGAGATGGATGTGTGGCCACATGAGGAAGGATCGAGTCCGGAATGATGATATACGAGATAGAGTTGGGGCAGCACCAATTGAAGAGAAGCTTGTCCAACATCGTCTGAGATGGTTTGGGCATATTCAGCGCAGGCCTCCAGAAGCTCCAGTGCATAGCGGACGGCTAAAGCGTGCGGAGAATGTCAAGAGAGGGCGGGGTAGACCGAATTTGACATGGGAGGAGTCCGTTAAGAGAGACCTGAAGGATTGGAGTATCACCAAAGAGCTAGCTATGGACAGGGGTGCGTGGAAGCTTGCTATCCATGTGCCAGAGCCATGAGTTGGTTGCGAGATTTTATGGGTTTCACCTCTAGCCTACCCCAACTTGTTTGGGACTAAAGGCTTTGTTGTTGTTGTTGTTGTTGTTGTTGTTGTTGTTGTTGTTGTTGTAAGGAACTAGTGTCTATGCGGTACATATATTAAAGCCAAGGAGTGCAGAGCATACAATTGGATCTGGGGCATCGTCCTCTTTACACATGATCCATGGAACACCTGTGTTGAGCGCAATCGCCATGTTAGCTGCCCATGAAGCGTAGGCCTTGGAAGGCTCGCCCTGATCCCACTCCAAGGGGCCAAACTCGTTCTCGATCTGCAAGGACAATGAGGATTTAAAGGTGGGTCTGGTTGAAAAGAAATCCAATATGCTAGCAACAGAGGTTAAACAATTTGAAGCATACATACCTGGGAGAGGATTATTGGTCCTCCCTGCCACTCAAAGAGCCCTTCCGACTTCATCATGTCAACGATCTTGGTGGTGAACTTCTGCATCTCAAGCTGTTTGAAAGAATCATGATGGAAAATACAGACATTTTAGAAAGAAGCTAGGGATTAAAACAGAGCAGAGCTGCCAAGACGACACTTGCCTTGAATGGCTGATTATCAGTTCTAAAGCTGATGCCGGGGACATACTTGAGCCAAACAGGGAAACCACTGCAGTCAAACGGAGTGTGATTTAGCATACTCGTATTTTAAAAGAAGTCAACATCAAGACTTCTCAATATAGCAACATCCCTCGTTAGGTAAACTGAGTCCACAAAACTGTACTGAAGTAAATGATTTAGCACGAGCAGTAACTGGCACCTAGAAAATCACTACTCCCTCCGTAAAGAAATATAAGAGCGTTTACTAATCAGCCTGCTAGTGCTTATTTGGTAGAGTAACAAATGTGGAGAGCAATGCGGGTGTAGTAGGTGGTTGTTACCCGAAGTTCCACTCGGCGCAGACGTAGGGGCCAATGCGGAGGTGCACGTAGAGTCCGGCCTGCTTCACCAGCTTGATGAAGCGCACTAGATCATACCTCCCCTCGAAATAGTACTGCACAATATAATCGATTCACCCAACAGCATCAGAAAGCAAAACAAATCAACCTTTTTTTAGCATGGCATAGCATAGCAGGCGGGTGGGTTCTTGGAGAAAGCAGCAACCTGGCCAGGGGAGGGCTCGTGGCCGTTCCAGAACACGTACGTCTGCACCACGTCCAGGCCGCCGCCCTTGGCCTTCTGTATCAGATCCGGCCACATCTGCACGCGGCCGCAGAAACAAGCAAAGAAAGAAAATAGTCACGCTGGGAGCCGGCATTCTCGGGAAAGAGAGCGGGACAGGGGTTGTTGGAGAAGCAAGAAGCCGGTACCTCGGGCACGCTCCTCGGGTAGTGGATGGAGCCGGAGAGCAGGATGCGGCGCCGGCCGTTCACCACTAGTGCCTTGCGGTCGTAGGTGACGGCCGCCGACGCCGTCGCAGCGAGGGTGGCCACCGCGAACGCGACCGCGACGGCGACGGCGACGACGGACGGTGCCGGCAGCGCGGAGGACGCCATGGGAAGGACTGAAGCTGGAAAGGGAGGGAAGTGCGGTGGAAAAAAAGTAGCGGAAACGCGGCGCCTTTCGGTGCTTTCCCTCCACCGGGAGTGGGAGTGAAGTGAAGTGAAGTGAAGTGAGGCGCTCGCTGGAGGACACACGCGCTCTCTCTCTCTTTGGCTTTGTCAGGTTCACTCGTGCTTCACCGTCCAGAGTCCGCAGCTGGTTCCTTTCCCTTTTTCTTGCTTTCCCTCTGCCACTCCCGATCTGCAACGGGTGTAGTTTTGCGCTTCATTTCCTCTTTCTTGATGATGGCTTTCTCTCTCTAAACATTTATGCGGCTTAGTGTTTGGTAATGCTATTTTCTGTATTGAATAGTGCTTGTGAATATTTGCCTAGTGGAGTAGTATTTGCTTGTCGGTGATAAGGCTAGAAGAGAGGTAGAGCGAGGAATTTTTTTCTTTTGAAAGGAGAGCGAGGATATTTTTGTCTGCGAGGAGAGATGGAGCAAGGATCTAGGAGTAGTGAGAACTGGGTCAGATAGGATGGGAAATTCGGTGGAATTCGGGAGCTGGCCACACGGTGAGACGCATGTTAAAATAATCTTAGTGTCAAAAACGCTCTTATATTATGGGACAAAGGAAGTAGTATTCTGCACCTAAGATCTATGGTGTAGGCCATCGCGGACAGTGTGTATCTTGCGGCGCCGCTGAGGAATCATCGCGTAGGCTTGAGGTGCAATCTCGGCCACTGATCGCCCGCTGATCCAGTGGTCGGTCCAGAATTTGCAGCTAGTACCATTCCCGATAGTCCAGGTGATGGATGCCCGAAAGATGATCGTTGTGTGAAATATGCAGGTGGCTCCATGGCGTAGAGGGATCCGTGCGTTGGAGCCAAAGCCAGCGCGTCCAAAGGGCAATGTCTGCGCGCTGGAAGTCATGAATGCCCGACCCACCGAGGGAGAGTGGTCGACAGGCTCTCTGTCGGTTGATGAGACATTGGCCACCATTCGCCTCCTTACTCCCAGCCCAAAGAAATCCACGGATCATCTTGTTCACTTTCTTAAGGACAGACTGGTTGAGGGCGATGGCGATGAGGAAGTGGGTCGGGATGGCGCAAAGGACGTGCCGAGTAAGGGCAAGCCGATCTCCGTTGGATAACATGGACGCCCTCCATGTAGATAGCTTCCGCTCAAGCTTGTGAACGATCGGTAGAAGGCTCGTGGTGGAAGGCTTGAGGATGCAGAGTGGGGACCAAGGTACTGCACCGGGAAAGTCTTCACCGGGCATTGCATTTCGACCGTGATGGGTGGCGATGTGATCATCCGAGCACTGGATAGGCGTGGCCGAGCATTTGCCAAAGTTTGTGTGAAGGCCGGATGCCAGTCCGAAGACACGCAAAAGCTCACGAACAACCGAGATGTTGTGGTAGTCTGGGTGGCAAAATATGACGACGTCATCCACATGGAGAGATATGCTCGAGGCAGCGTGTCGAGCCGTGAGGTGCTGGATAAGGCCAAGGTCGATGGCACGGAGGAGCATCGAGTTGAGGACGTCAATGATGACGGCGAATAGCATGGGTGATATGGGGTCGCCCTGTCGCAGGCTGCAGGCATGACCAATGGGGGGGTGGGGGTGGGGTGGCCGTTTATCATGACTCTAGTGGAGGTAGTAGATAGGAGCACTGGTACAACGGGGTGTTATATAAACGGTTTTTAACCCCTTTCCGTGACGGCATTCTGAACCGTCGCCTAGTAAGTGAGAACGATAAGGGGTTCTTCCCACACGACCCAGAAACCGTCGGGGATATGCCCTCCTGGCACACACGCTCAGCAAAATGAGGTCGTGTGTGACCGGCGAGCGATCAAATACGGTTATACGTATAATTGTGCTAAAAAATACAATTATACAGGCCAAATCATTTCCGGTCATAAGTACATCCCACACAGTCAGCCCCGCTAAACATTTCCGTTCGTATGTACATTTCACACAGTCAATCCAAGAAATACGTTTCCGTTAGTATGTACTGAAGGAAATATGCCCTAGAGGCAATAATAAAGTTGTTATTTATATTTCCTTATATCATGATAAAATGTTTATTATTCATGCTATAATTGTATCAACCGGAAACTTAGTACATGTGTGAATACATAAACAAACATAGTGTCACTAGTATGCCTCTACTTGACTAGCTCGTTAATCAAAGATGGTTAAGTTTCCTAGCCATGGACAAAGAGTTGTCATTTGATAAGTGGGATCACATCATTAGAGAATGATGTGATTGACTTGACCTATCCGTTAGCTTAGCACGATGATCGTTACAGTTTCATTGCTACTGCTTTCTTCATGACTTATACATGTTCCTCAGACTATGAGATTATGCAACTCCCGAATACCGGAGGAACACCTTGTGGGCTATCAACCGTCACAACGTAACTAGATGATTATAAAGATGCTCTATAGGTGTCTCCGATGGTTTTTGTTGAGTTGGCATAGATCAAGATTAGGATTTGTCACTCCGAGTATCGGAGAGGTATCTCTGGGCCCTCTCGGTAATGCACATCAATATAAGCCTTGCAAGCAATGTAGCTAATGAGTTAGTTACGGGATGTAGCATTACGGAACGAGTAAAGAGACTTGCCGGTAACGAGATTGAACTAGGTATTGAGATACCGACGATCAAATCTCGGGCAAGTAACATACCGATGACAAAGGGAACAACGTATATCGTTATGCGGTTTGACCGATAAAGATCTTCGTAGAATATGTGGGATCCAATATGAACATCCAGGTTCCGCTATTGGTTATTGACCGGAGACATGTCTCGGTCATGTCTACATAGTTCTCGAACCCGTAGGGTCCGCATGCTTAACGTTTGGCGACGATCGGTATTACGAGTTTATGTGTTTTGATGAACCGAAGGTTGTTCGGAGTCCCGGATGTGATCACGGGCATGACGAGGAGTCTCGAAATGGTCAAGACATAAAGATCGATATATTGGAAGCCTATGTTTGGACATCGGAAAGGTTCCGAGTGAGTTTGGGCATATACCAGAGTACCGGGAGGTTACCAGAACCCCCCTGGGAGTATATGGGCCCTAATGGGCTTTAGTGGAGAGAGAGAGAGAGGCAGCCAGGGCAGGCCGCGCGTCCCCTCCCCCTCTGGTCCGAATTGGACTAGGAAGGGGGAGCGGCGCCCCCCTTTCCTCCCTTCCTCCCTCCCCCTTCCTTCTCTCCTAGTCCAACTAGGGAAAGGGGGATCCTACTCCCGGAGGGAGTAGGAATCCTCCAGGGCGCGCCATAGAGGGCCGGCCCTCCCCCCTCCTCCACTCCTTTATATACGGGGGAGGGGGGCACCCCATAGACACACAAGTTGATTGTTTCCAGCCGTGTGCGGTGCCCCCTCCACCATAATCCACCTCGGTCATATCGTAGCGGTGCTTAGGCGAAGCCCTGTTCCGGTAGCATCATCATCACCGTCATCACGCCGTCGTGCTGACGAAGCTCTCCCTCGACACTCTGCTGGATCGTGAGTTCGTGGGATGTCACCGAGCTGAACGTGTGCAGATCGCGGAGGTGTCGTACTTTCGGTACTAGGATCGGTCGATCATGAAGACGTACGACTACATCATCCGCGTTGTCATAATGCTTCGTGAAACGTCTCCATCGTATCTATAATTTTTGATTGTTCCATGCCAATATTATTCAACTTTCATATACTTTTTGGCAACTTTTTATATTATTTTTGGGACTAACATATTGAGCCAGTGCCCAGTGCCAGTTCCCGTTTGTTGCATGTTTTTGGTTTCGCAGAATATCCATATCAAACGGAGTCCAAACGGGATAAAAACAGATGGAGCTTATTTTTGGAAAATATGGAAAATTCGGAAGGAAAATCAACACGAACCAGTGCCCGAGGTGGTCACGAGGCAGGGGAGCGCCCCCCTTAGGGCGCGCCCCTACCCTCGTGAGCTCACCATAAGGCGGTTGACGTTCTTCTTTTGCCGCAAGAAAGCTAATATTCGGAAAAAAATCACGGCGAAGGTTTCAGGCCAATCGGAGTTACGGATCTCCATATATATACGAAACGGTGAAACAGAGCCAGGAGAGAACGCAGAACCAGCGAGAAACAGAGAGATAGATCCAATCTCGGAGGGGCTCTCGCCCCTCCCACGCCATGGGAGCCAAGGACCAGAGGGGAAACCCTTCTCCCATCCAGGGAGGAGGTCAAGGAAGAATAAGAAGAAGAAGGGGGCCCTCTCCCCCTTGCTTCCGGTGGCGCCGGAGCGCTGCCGGGGCCATCATCATCACCGCCATCTTCACCAACAACTTCACCGTCATCATCACCAACTCTTCCCCCCTCTATGCAGCGGTGTAACCTCTCTCTTACCCGCTGTAATCTCTACTTAAACATGGTTCTCAACGCTATATACCAATGATGTATGTCTATCCTATGATGTTTGAGTAGATCTGTTTTGTCCTAATGGCTATTTGATGATCAAGATTGGTTTGAGTTGTATGTTTTATTATTGGTGTTGTCCTATGGTGCTCTCCGTGTTGCGCAAGCGTGAGGGATTCCCGCTGTAGGGTTTGCAATATGTTCATGATTTGCTTATGGTGGGTGGCGTGAGTGACAGAAGCACAGACCCGAGTAAGTAGGTTGTTTGCATATGGGATAAAGGGGACTTGATACTTTAATGCTATGGTTGGGTTTTACCTTAATGAATCTTTAGTAGTTGCGGATGCTTGCTAGAGTTCCAATCATAAGTGCATATGATCCAAATAGAGAAAGTATGTTAGCTTATGCCTCTCCCTCAAATAAAATTGCAATAATAATTACCGGTCTAGTTATCGATTGCCTAGGGACAAATAACTTTCTTGTTGACAAAAGCTCTCTACTAAAACTAATTTAGTTGTGTCTTTATCTAAACAGCCCCTAGCTTTTATTTTTGTGTTCTTTACTTTCTTGCAAGCTTACCCAAAAACACCTACAAAGTACTTCTAGTTTCATACTTGTTCTAGGTAAAGCGAACGTCAAGCGTGCGTAGAGTTGTATCGGTGGTCGATAGAACTTGAGGGAATATTTGTTCTACCTTTATCTCCTCGTTGGGTTCGACACTCTTACTTATCTAAAGAGCCTACAATTGATCCCCTATACTTGTGGGTTATCAAGACCTTTTTCTGGAGCCGTTGCCGGGGAGCAATAGCGTGGGGTGAATATTCTCGTGTGTGCTTGTTTGCTTTATCACTAAGTAATTTTTATTTGCTATTCTTAGTTGTTTTCTATCTTTAGTTATGGGTAGGAAACGCAAAATACAAAAAAAATTAGTTGTACCTACTAAACCAATGGTTGAAGAACCACTCAAAATTTATCACACTGCTGAAGCTTATTACTTGGATCATCTTTGATCCCTATGTGCTCGTGCAGAAACCCCAACTAGCTTAGTTGAGGGCAAATCTTTAGATGAGCATGCTTGTTATGTGCGACACCGAATATCTGAAAAAGGAAAAACTTTACTGGATCAAATTCATCGTTTGCAATGCTATGCTTGGAATTTATGTGAAATATATGATTATACTTGTTGTTCTGAAGACCCTAAGAAACACCTTCCCTACCAATGTTTGTTTAGTGATAATGGAATCGTATCCTCTTATGCTAAGGGTGTTTATAGTTACTATGATGTTCAACAAATTGAAGAATTTGTTGCTTTTAAGGGTGCTTACGAAATTGTTTCTTTGATTGAAAAGTATGATGCTACTCTTTACAAATCTGAAAATTTTGCCATACTTAAATATTTCTATGATAATTATGCTTCTAATGCCTATGTTAAACCATATATCGAGGTCTACTCCGCTGTCCAAGAAGAGACTAATATTTTGCAGGAGTCTATGGAAGAAGAAATTGATGAAACTATGAGCTCATTGGATGAAAAAGATGAGGAGGAGAGCGAAGAACAAAAGGAGGAAGAGCGGATTAGCTACCCGTGCCCACCTTCTAATGAGAGTAACTCTTCAACTCATACATTGTTTAATTTCTCTTCGTGCTTACCGGAGGATGATTGCTATGATGATTGTTATGATCCTGTTGATTCTTTTGAAATATCCCTTTTTGATGATGCTTGCTATGCTTGTGGCCAAGATGCCAATATGAATTATGCTTATGGAGATGAACTTGCTATAGTTCCTTACGTTAAACATGAAATTGTTGCTATTGCACCCACGCATGATAGTCCTATTATCTTTTTGAATTCTCCCAACTACACTATACCGGAGAAGTTTGCACTTATTAAGGATTATATTGATGGGTTGCCTTTTACCGTTGCACATGATGATTTTGATAGATATAATATGCATGTGCTTGCTGCTCCTACTTGCAATTATTATGAGAGAGGAACTATATCTCCACCTCTCTATGTTTCCAATACGATAAAATTGCAAGAAACTGTTTATACTATGCATTGGCCTTTACTAGGTGTGCATGAATTGTTCTTTTATGACATGTCGATGCATAGAAAGAGAGTTAGACTTCGCCATTGCTTGATATATGTTGCTTTGTGCTCACTACTAAATCCCAAATCATTGCTAATTAAAATTGGCTTTGATATACCTTGGGATCCGGGTGGATTCACTACTTGAGCACTATATGCCTAGCTTAACGGCTTTAAAGAAAGCGCTGCCAGGGAGACAACCCGGAAGTTTTAGAGAGTCATTTATTTCTGTTGAGTGCTTTCATATAGTTTAAAAACAACAAAAATAAAGAGGGGAACCCAAAGCTTTTTCAAAAAAAAGTGAAAGTGAGAAAGACAAACATTGTTGAAGTGGGAGCTAGCCTTGAACTTTGTTCATGCTCACAGAAACTTTGTGAATCTTGATTACAGAAACTTTTAAATAAAAATAATTATCCCCTTGTACAAGGTTTGCCTTTAGGATGTTTACAATTCTTGTTGGTTTGTGCGGTGCAGGACAGAAACTTTGGCTGTAGTCTCCTTGAATATTTACCGATACTTGTTGAAGAAAGAGGGGATGCCTTCCGGGGCATCCCCAAGCTTAGACGCTTGAGTCTCCTTGAATTTACTTGGGGTTAGTTGGGCATCCCCAAGCTTGACCTCTTGCCTCTCTTCCTTCTTCTCACATCGAGACCTTCTCGATCATCGAACACTTCATCCACACAAAACTTCAATAGAAAACTCGGTGAGACCCGTTAGTATAATAAAGCAAACCACTACTCTAAGTACTGTTGCAAACTAATTCATATTTTGTTTTTGCATTGTGTCTACTGTAATATAGCTTTTGCATGGCTTAATCCATAGATATGAATTGATAGTTTCATCAAAACGAGCAAACTATGCATCAAAAACAGAACAGTCTGTAATAATCTGAACATTCACCATACTTATGATACTTGAAAAATTCTGCCAAAATTATGAAAAATAAAAAATTGTTATAGAAAGTCAGTGCAAAAAGAATCAGAACCATTTGTCATTCCATCTAAAAACGTAAAAGCATGCACTACAGCCAAAGTTTCTGTCCTGCACCGTACAAACCATCAAGCAAATGTAAACATCCTAAAGGCAAACCTTGGCACGTTATTTTTATAATACAATGGAATTGTACAAGGAGATAATTATTTTTGTTGAAAATTTTCTGTAATCAAGATTCACAAAGTTGCCGTGAGCATGAACAAAGTTCAAGGAGCTCTCCCACTTCAACAATGCTTGTCTTTCTCACTTTCACTTTCCTTTTTGAAAAAGTTTTGGGTTCCCCTCTTTATTTTTGTTGTTTTAAAACTATATGAAAGCACTCAACAGAAATAAATGACTCTCTAAACTTCTGGGTTGTCTCTCCGGCAGCGCTTTCTTTAAAGCCGTTAAGCTAGGCATATAGTGCTCAAGTAGTGAATCCACCCGGATCCCAAGGTATATCAAAGCCAATTTTAATTAGCAATGATTTGTAATTTAGTAGTGAGCACAAAGCAACATATATCATGTAATGATGAAGTCTAACTCTCTTCCTATGCATCGGCATGTCATAAAAGAACAATTCTTGCACACATAGTAAAGGCCAATGCATAGTATAAATAGTTTCTTGTAATTTATCGTATTGGAAACATAGAGAGGTGGGTATATAGTTCATCTCTCATAATAATTGCAAGTAGGAGCAGCAAGCACATGCATATTATATCTATCAAAATCATCATGTGTAGTAGTAAAAGGCAACCCATCAATATAATCCTTAATAAGTGCAAACTTCTCCGATATAGTGTAGTTGGGAGAATTCAAAAAGATAATAGGACTATCATGCGTGGGTGCAATAGCAACAATTTCATGTTTAACGTAAGGAACTATAGCAAGTTCATCTCCATAAGCATAATTCATATTGGCATCTTGGCCACAAGCATAGCAAGCATCATCAAAAAGGGATATTTCAAAAGAATCAACGGGATCATAGCAATTATCATAGCATTCATCCTTCGGTAAGCACGAAGGGGAATTAAACAATGTATGAGTTGAAGAGTTACTCTCATTAGAAGGTGGGCACGGGTGGTCAATCCGCTCTTCCTCCTTTGGTTCTTCGCTCTCATCCTCATCTTTTTCATCCAATGAGCTCACAGTTTCATCAACTTCTTCTTCCATAGATTCCTGCAAAATAGTAGTCTCTTCTTGGACAGCGGAGACTTTCTCAATAAGTGCATTAATATCGGAATTGTATTCATAATTCTCATAGCAATATTTAAGGATAGCTAAATTTTCAGGTCTATAAACCGAATCATCAAAATCTTCAAACTCTTTAAACATATATTCAATTTCATAAGCACCCATAAAAGCAACAAATTCTTCTATTTGTTCCACATCATAGTAATCATATATACCATTAGCATAAGAAGCTAAGGTTTTATTATCATTAAATTCGCATAAAAAGGGAAGGTGTGGAGCCTTCATCCTAGAGCAACAAGTATAATTATATCTCAAGCATAGTTGCCTAGCATACCAATTTAATATATGAATTTGATCCCATAATAGTTTCCCTTTTTGTGTCAAGCGGTAATCCCTAAAGTATTCACGTTGATCCAACGTTACTCCCATTACATAATTGAATGAGGTTTTCTCAGGATTATTAAAGTAGTACATAATATCTGTCACATAACAAGCATCGAGGGTTTTAGGAGGTTCCTCATCTCCATGAGCAGCAAGTACACCTAATTTTTTTGGTATTTCGTGTTCCATATCCATAACTAAAGATAAAGAACAACTAAGAACAGCAAATTAAAATTACTTAGTGATCAAGCAAACAAGCACACACGAGAATATTCACCCCACGCTATTGCTCCCCGGCAACGGCGCCAGAAAAAGGTCTTGATAACCCACAAGTATAGGGGATCGCAACAGTTTTCATAAGTAAGAGTGTCGAACCCAACGAGGAGCTAAAGGCAGAGCAAATATTCCCTCAAGTTCTATCGACCACCGATACAACTCTACGCACGCTTGATGTTCGCTTTACCTAGAACAAGTATGAAACTAGAAGTACTTTGTAGGTGTTGTTGGATAGGTTTGCAAGGTAATAAAGAGCAAGTAAATAAAAGTAGGGGCTGTTTAGATAAAGACACAACTAAGTTAGTTTTAGTAAAGAGCTTTTTGTTACGAGAAAGTTATTTGTCCCTAGGCAATCGATAACTAGACCGGTAATCATCATTGCAATTTTATATGAGGGAGAGGCATAAGCTAACATACTTTCTCTACTTGGATCAAATGCACTTATGATTGGAACTCTAGCAAGCATCCGCAACTACTAAAGATCATTAAGGTAAAACCCAACCATAGCATTAAAGCATCAAGTCCTCTTTATCCCATACGCAACAACCCCCTTACTCGGGTTTGTGTTTCAGTCACTCACGCAACCCACTATAAGCGAATCATGAACATATTGCAACACCCTACAACAGGGATCCCTCACGCTTGCGCGACACGGAGAGCACCATAGGACAGCACCAATTATAAAACATGCAACTCAAACCAATCACGATCATCAAATAACCCATAGGACAAAACGGATCTACTCAAACATCATAGGATAGCCATACATCATTGGGAAATAATATATAGCGTTGAGCATCATGTCTAAGTAGAGATTACAGCAGGTAAGAGAGAGGTTACACCGCTGCATAGAGGGGGGAAGAGTTGGTGATGATGGCGGTGAAGTTGTTGGTGAAGATTGCGATGATGATGATGGTCCCCGGTGGCACTCCGGTGCCACCGGAAGCGAGGGGGAGAGAGCCCCCCTCCTTATTCTTCTTCCTTGACCTCCTCCCTAGATGGGAGAAGGGTTTCCCCTCTGGTCCATGGCCTCCATGGCGTGGGAGGGGCGAGAGCCCCTCCGAGATTGGATCTGTCTCTTTGTCTCTCTCTGTTTCTGCGTTCTCAGATTCTACCCTTTCACCATTTCTTATATTCCCGGAGATCCGTAACTCCGATTGGGCTGAAATTTTAACACGATCTCTATCTGGATATTAGCTTTCTTGCAGCGAAAGAAGGGCACCAACCGCCTTACGGGGTGGCCACAAGGGTCAGGGGCGCGCCCCCTGCCTCGTGGCCCCCTCAGGCATCGTCTTGCGTGGATTTTTCTTCCCAAAAATCATATATATTCCAAAAAATCTCCTTCAGTTTATCCCGTTTGGACTCCGTTTGATATGGATATTCTGCGAAAATAAAAAACATGCAACAAACAGGAACTGGCACTGGGCACTGGATCAATATGTTAGTCCCAAAAATAGTATAAAAAGTTGCCAAAAGTATATGAAAGTTGTAGAATATTGGCATGGAACAATCAAAAATAATATATATGACGGAGACGTAGCATCATCCCAAGCTTAATTCCTGCTCGTCCTCGAGTAGGTAAATGATAAAAAAGATAATTTTTGATGTGGAATGCTACCTAGCATAATCTTGATCACATATATAATCATGGCATGAATATTAAGATACAAGTGATTCAAAGCAATAGTCTATCATTTGACATAAAAACAATAATACTTCAAGCCTACTAATAAAGCAATCATGTCTTTTCAAAATAACATGGCCAAAGAAAGTTATCCCTACAAAATCATATATTCTGGCTATGCTCCATCTTCACCACACAAAATATTCACATCATGCACAAACCCGATGACAAGCCAAGCAATTGTTTCATACTTTTGACGTTCTCAAACCTTTTCAACTTCCACGCAATACATGAGCGTGAGCCATGGACATAGCACTATAGGTGGAATAGAATGGTGGTTGTGGAGGAGACAAAAAGGAGAGGATAGTCTCACATCAACTAGGCGTATCAACGGGCTATGGAGATGCCCATCAATAGATATCAATGTGAGTGAGTAGGGATTGCCATGCAACGGATGCATTAGAGCTATAAGTGTATGAAAGCTCAAATTGAAACTAAGTGGGTGTGCATCCAACTTGCTTGCTCATGAAGACCTCGAGCGTTTGAGGAAGCCCATCATCGGAATATACAAGCCAAGTTCTATAATGAAAATTCCCACTAGTATATGAAAGTGATAACTCAAGAGACTCTCTATATGAAGAACATGGTGCTACTTTGAAGCACAAGTGTGGTAAAAGGATAGTAACAGTGCCCCTACTCTCTTTTTCTCTCATTTTTTTATTTTTTTATTAATTTTTTGGGCCTTCTCTTTTTTTGGCCTTTCTCTCTTTTTTTTCGTTCGGAGTTTCATCCTGACTTGTGGGGGAATCATAGTCTCCATCATCCTTTCCTCACTGGGGCAATGCTCTAATAATGATGATCATCACACTTTTATTTACTTACAACTCGATACTAGAACAAAGATATGACTCTATATGAATGCCTCCGACGGTGTACTGGGATGTGCAATGATCTAGCGTAGCAATGACATCAAAAAACGGACAAGCCATGAAAACATCATGCTAGCTATCTTACGATCATGCAAGGCAATATGACAATGAATGCTCAAGTCATGTATATGATGATGATGAAGTTACATGGCAATATATCTCGGAATGGCTATGGAAATGCCATGATAGGTAGGTATGGTGGCTGTTTTGAGGAAGGTATATGGTGGATTTAAGGTACCGGCGAAAGTTGCACGGTACTAGAGAGGCTAGCAATGGTGGAAGGGTGAGAGTGCGTATAATCCATGGACTCAACATTAGTCATAAAGAACTCACATACTTATTGCAAAAATATATTAGTCATCGAAACAAAGTACTACACGCATGCTCCTAGGGGGGTAGATTGGTAGGAAAAGACCATCGCTCATCCCCGACCGCCACTCATAAGGAAGACAATCAATAAATAAATCATGCTCCAACTTCGTTACATAACGGTTCACCATACGTGCATGCTACGGGAATCACAAACCTCAACACATGTATTTCTACAATCCACAACTACCCACTAGCATGACTTTAATATCACCATCTTTATATCGCAAAACTATTGCAAGGAATCAAACATATCATATTCAGTGATCTACAAGTTTTATGTAGGAATTTATGACTAACCATGTCAAAGACCAATTCCTGTTATCTCTCTAAATAGATATAAGTGAAGCAAGAGGGTTTAATTCTTTCTACAAAATATATGCCCACGCTCTAACAAGTATAAGTGAAGCAAAGGAACATTCTACAAATGGCGGTTTTCTATGTAAAGAGAAACAGGCAATCCAAACTTCAAATGATATAAGTGAAGCACATGATGCATTATATAAAGCCATACTCAAAAGATATAAGTGAAGTGCAAAGAGCATTCTATAAATCAACCAAGGACTATCTCATACAAGCATGGTGCATAATATAAAAGTGAAAACTAAATGCAAAAGACGCTCCAAGATTGCACATATCGCATGAACGAAATGAATCCGAAAACATACCGATACTTGTTGAAGAAAGAGGGGATGCCTTCCGGGGCATCCCCAAGCTTAGATGCTTGAGTCTCCTTGAATATTTACTTGGGGTTACTTGGGCATCCCCAAGCTTGAGCTCTTGCCTCTCTTCCTTCTTCTCACATCGAGACCTTCTCGATCATCGAACACTTCATCCACACAAAACTTCAACAGAAAACTCGGTGAGACCCGTTAGTATAATAAAGCAAACCACTACTCTAAGTACTGTTGCAAACCAATTCATATTTTGTTTTTGCATTGTGTCTACTGTAATATAGCTTTTTCATGGCTTAATCCACAGATATGAATTGATAGTTTCATCAAAATGAGCAAACTATGCATCAAAAACATAATCTGTCTAAAACAGTACAGTATGTAATAATCTGAACATTCACCATACTTATGATACTTGAAAAATTCTGCCAAATTAGGAAAAATAAACAATTTGTATAGAAAGACACTGCAAAAAGAATCAGAACCATTTGACGTTCCATCTAAAAATGTAAAATCGTGCACTACAGCCAAAGTTTCTGTCCTGCACCGTACAAACCATCAAGCAAATGTAAACATCCTAAAGGCAAACCTTGGCACATTATTTTTATAATACAATGGAATTGTACAAGGACATAATTATTTTTGTTAAAAAATTTCTGTAATCAAGATTCACAAAGTTGCCGTGAGCATGAACAAAGTTCAAGGAGCTCTCCCACTTCAACAATGCTTGTCTTTCTCACTTTCACTTTCCTTTTTGAAAAAGTTTTGGGTTCCCCTCTTTATTTTTGTTGTTTTTAAACTATATGAAAGCACTCAATAGAAATAAATGACTCTCTAAAACTTCCGGGTTGTCTCCCAGGCTGCGCTTTCTTTAAAGCCATTAAGCTAGGCATACGGTGCTCAAGTAATGAATCCACCCGGATCCCAAGGTATATCAAAGCCAATTTTAATTAGCAATGATTTGTAATTTACTAGTGAGCACAAAGCAACATATATCATGTAATGATGAAGTCTAACTCTCTTCCTATGCATCGGCATGTCATAAAAGAACAATTCTTGCACACATAGTAAAGGCCAATGCATAGCATAGATATTTTCTTGCAATTTATCGTATTGGAAACATAGAGAGGTGGATATATAGTTCCTCTCTCATAATAATTGCAAGTAGGAGCAGCAAGCACATGCATATTATATCTATCAAAATCATCATGTGTAGTAGTAAAAGGCAACCCATCAATATAATCCTTAATAAGTGCAAACTTCTCCGATATAGTGTAGTTGGGAGAATTCAAAAAGATAATAGGACTATCATGCGTGGGTGCAATAGCAACAATTTCATGTTTAACGTAAGGAACTATAGCAAGTTCATCTCCATAAGCATAATTCATATTGGCATCTTGGCCACAAGCATAGCAAGCATCATCAAAAAGGGATATTTCAAAAGAATCAACGGGATCATAGCAATTATCATAGCATTCATCCTTCGGTAAGCACGAAGGGGAATTAAACAATGTATGAGTTGAAGAGTTACTCTCATTAGAAGGTGGGCACGGGTGATCAATCCGCTCTTCCTCCTTTTGTTCTTCGCTCTCCTCCTCATCTTTTTCATCCAATGAGCTCACAGTTTCATCAACTTCTTCTTCCATAGATTCCTGCAAAATATTAGTCTCTTCTTGGACAGCGGAGACTTTCTCAATAAGTGCATTAATATCGGAATTGTATTCATAATTCTCATAGCAATATTTAAGGATAGCTAAATTTTCAGGTCTATAAACCGAATCATCAAAATCTTCAAACTCTTTAAACATAGATTCAATTTCATAAGCACCCATAAAAGCAACAAATTCTTCTATTTGTTCCACATCATAGTAATCATATATACCATTAGCATAAGAAGCTAAGGTTTTATTATCATTAAATTCGCATAAAAAGGGAAGGTGTGGAGCCTTCATCCTAGAGCAACAAGTATAATCATATCTCAAGCATAGTTGCCTAGCATACCAATTCAATATATGAATTTGATCCCATAATAGTTTCCCTTTTTGTGTCAAGCGGTAATCCCTAAAGTATTCACGTTGATCCAACGTTACTCCCATTACATAATTGAATGGGGTTTTCTCAGGATTATTAAAGTAGTACATAATATCTTTCACATAACCAGCATCGAGGGTTTTAGGAGGTTCCCCATCTCCATGAGCAGCAAGTACACCTAATTTTTTTGGTATTTCGTGTTCCATATCCATAACTAAAGATAAAGAACAACTAAGAACAGCAAATTAAAATTACTTAGTGATCAAGCAAACAAGCACACACGAGAATATTCACCCCACGCTATTGCTCCCCGGCAACGGCGCCAGAAAAAGGTCTTGATAACCCACAAGTATAGGGGATCGCAACAGTTTTCATAAGTAAGAGTGTCGAACCCAACGAGGAGCTAAAGGCAGAGCAAATATTCCCTCAAGTTCTATCGACCACCGATACAACTCTACGCACGCTTGATGTTCGCTTTACCTAGAACAAGTATGAAACTAGAAGTACTTTGTAGGTGTTGTTGGATAGGTTTGCAAGGTAATAAAGAGCAAGTAAATAAAAGCTAGGGGCTGTTTAAATAAAGACACAACTAAGTTAATTTTAGTAAATAGCTTTTTGTTACGAGAAAGTTATTTGTCCCTAGGCAATCGATAACTAGACCGGTAATCATCATTGCAATTTTATATGAGGGAGAGGCATAAGCTAACATACTTTCTCTACTTGGATCATATGCACTTATGATTGGAACTCTAGCAAGCATCCGCAACTACTAAAGATCATTAAGGTAAAACCCAACCATAGCATTAAAGCATCAAGTCCTCTTTATCCCATACGCAACAACCCCCTTACTCGGGTTTGTGTTTCAGTCACTCACGCAACCCACTATAAGCGAATCATGAACATATTGCAACACCCTACAGCTGGGATCCCTCAGGCTTGCGCGACACGGAGAGCACCATAGGACAGCACCAATAATAAAACATGCAACTCAAACCAATCACGATCATCAAATAACCCATAGGACAAAACGGATCTACTCAAACACCATAGGATAGCCGTACATTATTGGGAAATAATATATAGCGTTGAGCACCATGTTTAAGTAGAGGTTACAATGGGTAAGAGAGAGGTTACACCGCTGCATATAGAGGGGAAGAGTTGGTGATGATGGCGGTGAAGTTGTTGGTGAAGATTGCGATGATGATGATGGCCCCCGGTGGCACTCCGGTGCCACCGGAAGTGAGGGGGAGAGAGCCCCCTCCTTCTTCTTCTTCCTTGACCTCCTTCCTAGATGGGAGAAGGGTTTCCCCTCTGGTCCATGGCCTCCATGGCGTGGGAGGGGCGAGAGCCCCTCCGAGATTGGATCTCTCTCTCTCTCTCTCTCTCTCTCTCTCTCTCTCTCTCTCTCTATTTCCGCGTTCTCAAATTCTACCCTTTCACCGTTTCTTATATTCCCGGAGATCCATAACTCCGATTGGGCTGAAATTTTAACACGATCTCTATCCGGATATTAGCTTTCTTGCTGCGGAAGAAGGGCACCAACCGCCTTACGGGACAAGGGTCAGGGGCGCGCCTACCACCCTGGGGTGCACCCCCCTGCCTCGTGGCCCCCTCAGGCATCGTCTCGTGTGGATTTTTATTGCCAAAAATCATATATATTCCAAAAAAAATCTCTGTCAGTTTTTATCCCGTTTGGACTCCGTTTGATATGGATATTCTACGAAACAAAAAACATGCAACAAACAGGAACTGGCACTGGGCACCGGATCAATATGTTAGTCCCAAAAATAGTATAAAAAGTTGCCAAAAGTATATGAAAGTTGTAGAATATTGGCATGGAACAATGAAACATTATAGATACGACGGAGACGTATCAGTGACAGACCTACTGCAAGAGCAGATGCAGACGTTATGAATGTTTGACAAGCTCGGTATGATGACTACTTGATAGTTTAGTGCACCATGGTTTACGGCTTAGAACCGGGAATTCAAAAATGTTTTAAACTCCACAAAGCATATAAGATGTTCCAAGAGTTGAAATTGGTATCTCATACTCATGCCCGTGTCAAGAGGTATGAGACCTCTGACTGTACTTTGCCTACAAGATGGAGGAGAATAGATGAACGAGTGAGCATGAGCTCAGAATGTCTAAGTACTACAATCACTTGAATCAAGTGGGAGTTAATCTTCCCGATAAGATAGTGATTGACAGAGTTCTCTAGTCATTATCACCAAGTTACTAGAACTTCGTGATGAACTATAATATGCAAGGGATAACGGAAATGATTCCCAAAGCTCTTCACGATGCTGAAATCGGCAAAGGTAGAAATCAAGAAAAAACATCAAGTGTTGATGGTTGACAAGACCAGTAGTTTCAAGTAAAAGGGCAAGGGAAAGAAAGGGAACTTCAAGAAGAATGGCAAGCAAGTTTCCACTCCCATGAAGAATCCCAAAGCCAGACCCAAGCCTGAAACTGAGTACTTCTACTGCAAATGAAATGGTCACTGGAAGTGGAATTGCCCTAGATACTTGGCGGAAAAGAAGGATGGCAAAGTGAACAAAGGTATATTTGATATACATGTTATTGATGTGTAATTTACTAGTGTTTATAGCAAACCCCTCGGTATTTGATACTAGTTCAGTTGCTAAGAGTAGTAACTCGAAACGGGAGTTGCAAAATAAAAAAATACTAGTTGAGGACGAGGTGACGATGTGTGTTGGAAATGATTCCAAGGTTGATAAGATCACCATCGCACACTCCCTTTACCTTCGGGATTAGTGTTGAACCTAAAATAAATGTTATTTGTTGTTTGCGTTGAGCATAATATGATTGGATCATGTTTATTTCAATACGGTTATTCATTTAAGTCAAAGAATAATTGGTATTCTGTTTACATGAATAAAACCTTCTGTGGTCATACACCCAAGGTGAATGGTTTATTGAATCTCGATCGTAGTGATACACATGTTCATAGTATTGAAGCCAAAAGATGCAGAGTTGATAATGATAGTGCAACTTATTTGTGGCACTATCGTTTAGGTCATATTGGTGTAAAGCGCATGAAGAAACCCCATTCTAATGGACTTCCGAAATCACTTGATTATGAATCACTTGGTACTTGCGAACCATGCCTCATGGGCAAGATGACTAAAACTCTGTTCTCTGGAACAATGGAGCGAGCAACAGAGTTATTGGAAATCATACAAACTGATGTATGTGGTCCAATGAACATTGAAGCTCGCGTCGGATATCGTTATTTTCTCACCTTCACAGATGATTTGAGTAGATATGGGTATATCTACTTAATGAAACATAAGTCCGAAACATTTGAAAAGTTCAAAGAATTTCAGAGTGAAGTGGAAAATCATCGTAACAAGAAAATTAAGTTCCTAAAATCTGATCATGGAGGTGAATATTTGAGTTATGAGTTTGGACTTCATTTGAAACAATGCGGAATAGTTTCGCAACTCACGCCACCTGGAACACCACAACGTAATGGTGTGTCCGAACGTCGTAACCGCACTTTATTTGATATGGTGCGATCTATGATGTCTCTCACTGATTTACCGCTACCGTTTTGGGGCTATGCATTAGAGACAGCTGCATTCACGTTAAATAGGGCAACATCTAAATCCGTTGAGATGACACCGTATGAACCATGGTTTGGCAAGAAACCATAGCTATCGTTTCTTAAAGTTTGGGGTTGCGATGCTTATGTGAAAAAGTTTCAAACTGATAAGGTCGAACCCAAATCAGAGTAGTGCGTCTTCATAGGATACCCAAAAGAAACTATTGGTTACACCTTCTATCACAGATCCAAAGGCAAGATATTTTGTTGCTAAGAATGGATCCTTTCTAGATAAGGAGTTTCTCTCGAAAGAAGTGAGTGGGAGGAAAGTAGAACTTGATGAGGTAATTGTACCTTCTCCCGAATTGGAAAGTAGTTCATCACGGAAATCAGTTCCAGTGATTCCTACACCAATTAGCGAGGAAGCTAATGATGATGATCATCAAGTTACTACTGAACCTCGTAGGTCAACGAGAGTATGGTCTGCACCAAAGTGGTATGGTAATCCTATTCTGGAAGTCATGCTACTAGACCATGATGGACCTACGAACTATGAGGACAATGATGAGCCCAGATTCCGCAAAATGGCTTGAGGCCATGAAATCCGAGATGGGATTCATGTATGAGAACAAAGTATGGACTTTGATTGACTTGCTCGATGATCGGTGAGTCATTGAGGATAAATGGATCTTCAAGAGAAAGACAGACGATGATAGTAGTGTTACTATCTACAAAGCTCGAATTGTCGCAAAATGTTTTCGATAAGATCAAGGTGTTGACTACGATGAGATTTTCTCACTCATATCGATGCTTAAAAGTCTGTCTGAATCATGTTAGCAATTGCCGCATTTTATGAAATCTAGAAAATGGATATCAAAACTGCATTCCTTTATGGATTTCTTAAAGAAGAGTTGTATATGATGCAACCAGAAGGTTTTGTCAATCCTAAAGGTGCTAACAAAGTGAGCAAGCTCCAGCGATCCATCTATGGACTGGTGCAAGCATCTCGGAGTTGGAATATATGCTTTGATAAAGTGATCAAAGCATATGGTTTTATACAGACTTGAGGTGAAGCCTGTATTTACAAGAAAGTGAGTGGGAGCACTACAACATTTCTGATAAGTATATGTGAATGACATATCGTTGATCGGAAATAATGTATAATTTTCTAGAAAGCATAAAGGAGTGTTTGAAAGGAGTTTTTCAAAGAAAGACCTCGGTGAGGCTACTTACATATTGACCATCAAGATCTATAGAGATAGATCAAGATGCTTGATATATTTTCAATGAGTACATACCTTGACAAGATTTTGAAGTAGTTCAAAATAGAACAGTCAAAGAAGGAGTTCTTGCCTGTGTTGCAAGGTGTGTAGTTGAGTAAAGACTCAAAACCCGACCACGACAGAAAATAGAAAGAGAATGAAAAGTCATTCCCTATGCCTCAGTCATAGGTTCTATAAAATATGCTATGTTGTGTACCAGACCTATTGTGTACCTCACCATAAGATTGGCAAGAGGGTACAATAGTGATCCAGGAGTGGATCACTGGACAACGGTCAAAAATATCCTTAGTGGAATAAGGAAATGTTTCTCGGTTATGGAGGTGACAAAGAGTTCGTCGTAAAGAGTTACGTCGATGCAAGCTTTAACACCGATCTGGATGACTCTAAGTCTCGATCTAGATACATATTAAAAGTGGGAGCAATTAGCTAGAGTAGCTCCGTGCAAAGCATTGTAGACATAGAAAATTTGCAAAATACATACAGCTCTGTATGTGGCAGACCCGTTGACTAAATTTCTCTCACAAGCAAAACATGATCACTCTTTGGGTGTTAATCACATAGCAATGTGAACTAGATTATCGACTCTAGTAAACCCTTTGGGTGTTAGTCACATGGAGATGTGAACTAATTACATAAAGATGTGAACTATTGATGTTAAATCACATGACGATGTGACCTAGATTATTGACTCTAGTGCAAGTGGGAGACTAAAGGAAATATGCCCTAGAGGCAATAATAAAGTTGTTATTTATATTTCCTTATATCATGATAAAATGTTTATTATTCATGCTATAATTGTATCAACCGGAAACTTAGTACATGTGTGAATACATAAACAAACAGAGTGTCACTAGTATGCCTCTACTTGACTAGCTCGTTAATCAAAGATGGTTAAGTTTCCTAGCCATGGACAAAGAGTTGTCATTTGATAAGTGGGATCACATCATTAGAGAATGATGTGATTGACTTGACCCATCCGTTAGCTTAGCACGATGATCGTTACAATTTCATTGCTACTGCTTTCTTCATGACTTATACATGTTCCTCAAACTATGAGATTATGCAACTCCCGAATACCGGAGGAACACCTTGTGTGCTATCAACCGTCACAACGTAACTAGATGATTATAAAGATGCTCTACAGGTGTCTCCGATGGTTTTTGTTGAGTTGGCATAGATCAAGATTAGGATTTGTCACTCCGAGTATCGGAGAGGTATCTCTGGGCCCTCTCGGTAATGCACATCAATATAAGCCTTGCAAGCAATGTAGCTAATGAGTTAGTTACGGGATGTAGCATTACGGAACGAGTAAAGAGACTTGTCGGTAACGAGATTGAACTAGGTATTGAGATACCGACGATTGAATCTCGGGCAAGTAACATACCGATGACAAAGGGAACAACGTATATCATTATGTGGTTTGACCGATAAAGATCTTCGTAGAATATGTGGGAGCCAATATGAACATCCAGGTTCTGCTATTGGTTATTGACCAGAGACATGTCTCGGTCATGTCTACATAGTTCTCGAACCCGTAGGGTCCGCATGCTTAACGTTCGGTGACGGTCGGTATTATGAGTTTATGTGTTTCGATGAACTGAAGGTTGTTCAGAGTCCCGGATGTGATCACGGGAATGACAAGGAGTCTCGAAATGGTCGAGACATAAAGATCGATATATTGGAAGCATATGTTTGGACATCGGAAAGGTTTCGAGTGAGTTTGGGCATATACCGGAGTACCGAGGTGTTACCAGAAGCCCCCGGGGAGTATATGGGCCCTAATGGGCTTTAGTGGAGAGAGAGAGGCAGCCAGGGCAGGACGTGCGCCCCCTATCAGTGTCAAAACCGGCGGATCTCGGGTAGGGGGTCCCAAACTGTGCATCTGAGGTTGATGGTAACAGGAGACAGGGAACACAATGTTTACCCAGGTTTGGGCCCTCTCGATGGAGGTAAAACCCTACGTCCTGCTAGATTAATACTGATGAGTATGGGGGTTACAAGAGTTGATCTACCATGAGATCGTAATGGCTAAAACCCTAGAAGTCTAGCCTATCTGATTATGATTGTCTCTGCGGACTAAACCCTCCAGTTTATATAGACACTAGAGGGGACTAGGGTTATACAAATTCGGTTACATAGAAAGGAAATAGTATATCCGGCCGCCTGACTTGCCATCCACACAAAGGAGAGTCCTATCCGGACATGGAAAAAAGTCTTCCATCTTGTATCTTCATGGCCCAATAATCCGGCCCATGTGCAACAGGCCGGACGCCCGAGGACCCCTTAGTCCAAGACTCCCTCAATAGCCCCCGAACCAAACTTCAATGACGAGGTGCCCAGCGCGCAGATTGTCTTCGACATTACAAGGCGGGTTCCCCCTCTGATTACTTCAAAGTCCATGACTTAAAGAGCGGTATTCGGCTTTTCCATTTAATGTCGCGCCCATCGGCTTCCACGCCTTCCTGACTTTAGCTTCCACGTAGTGAGCGAATACGAGAGGTCAGGGTATTTTTGCACATACCACCCTGACCATACCGGAGAGGTGCCTATTTAAAGAGAATAGATCTCAGATCCATTCCACATCTTGCGAAAAAAATCCCCAGATCTCACTAAGCGGAACCACCCCAACATGGCTAGCTCTCCTAGCTCTTCCTCTCGTCCCCACGGCTCCGAAAAGGGTGATTGGGATAGATGTTCCGTATCTCACGGTCAGCTAACGAAGCTGCAGAAACATGGCTTTCTTCCTCCCGCAGATCTAGTCTCCGTTCGTGCAGGATTGACGTCTTCCAATGGCGGGGCTTAGGTGGAGAACTTCCCCAATCCGTCCAGGGGGGAACGAGTATGCTTCGTTCCCTTCTTACTAAGAGGCGTCGGATTTCCAATCCATCCCTTACTCCAAGGACTTCTGGAGTATTATGGCCTCCAACTGCACAGTTTCACCCCCGCCTCCATCGTGCACATCGTGGGTTACGTTGCTCTATGCGAGCTATTCCTAGGCTGCGAGGCCCATTTTGAATTATGGAGAAAACTGTTCTGCCTCGTCCCTCGTAATCAAGGGGGGTCAATATTCGAAGTGGGAGGAGCCGAAGTGTGGCGTATCACCGGGACTGGATACCTGTCCGGCACACCAAAGAAGGCTTCCGAAGAGTGGCCTTACGAATGGTTCTATATTGATGACGTCGCTCTTCCCGACCCAGCCCGAATGGGCCTTCCCGAATTTTCAAGTGCTCTGTAGAAGAAACACCACAGCTAGTGTCCCCGGAGCCTCGAGGAGGAGGATAGCACAGAAGTCAGTCAGTTGATGGGCAAGATTAAGACGCTCGCCCAGTCCGGATTGTCGATAATCGAGGTAATGTCGATCTCCATAGGGGGGGGGGGTCCAACCACTCCAATACATAGGGCTTCCCATGTGGCACTATAATGGGGAAGATGACACCTCATGCTGCCGTCGGAAGGGTCTGAAAACCCCCGCCGCTTTGGCCAAAATATTGGCTGAACTGTACAAAGGGGAGAAGGAGGAGTTCACTCGTCTCCAATATCGAGATGGATTTTCCATGTATAATCCTCCTAGATGGGTAAGCTCCGATCCCACCATTTTACTCTTCTCCCTGAATCTTTTTTGATGGACAGTAACCTATCCACTCGCAATAGGAATGGTGGAAGGCTATCGAGGGGATCCATAGCCCCGCCCCCAGCCAGAGGGTCACAACCGGGACCTTGACCCCGGATTCGAAGAAGATCCGGACATATTTGTGGAGCTCGAGGATGGAGTATTCTATCAGACGAGCTATGATGGTACAGAAGTACCCATCACCGCCGATTACCCCAGCCTCCTTCCTGCTTCGCATGTAAGTAATTTAAAAGACACCTTCCTCAAAAGATTTTCTTTACTATGCCTCACCCACCGCACTATTTCATGTTCCAAAGGGGAGGCGCTCAGCATCACAACGTGCACCAGAAGCGTCTCTGAGGAGAGCGGCGCCCGTGCTGAGCACATCTTCGAAGAGAAAGGCAAATGATAATATGGCATAACCCTCGTCAAAGAGGTAAGGCTTTCTTTTGAAGAATCCATTTTCTAATCACCACATCAAATTGTGATGCCATTCGCCGCATTCTATCAGGAAAAGTGTCCGCCGGACTATGTCCAGGGATCCTGTCGGTCGTGCCTCCACTAGTCAGGTTCCGGACCCTGCGCTAAGGACGGGGGCTGACACGGGAGTGGCGCCGAACTGTCCTTCCGCAGAGGATTCGGACAATATGTCCATCACGAACTCTGAAGTGGAGAGCACCATGAATCATCATCGTCGGAGGGCCGCTCTCTGTGACCCCGGCTTTTCAAATGAGGCATTTGATGCCTTCAGCTCGGCCGATGCGTACATCCGAGCTGCTCGAGATGGGCTTGTAAGAGCCACAGACCAGCATCTAAAAGATATGCGGGTAAGCTTATATCGTACCAAGCTGATAGTTATATACCAGTAGCCCCCGAGACTTGAAGCAGTTGATCCAACTGATTGAAGGATCATTGTATAACCAGGTACTTATGAAGAAGAACAGCCTGTTATCTCGGGAACTAGAAAAGTATCGGACCCAGCTAACTGCTATCAATGCCGAACTGGAGAAATCCAAGAAGGCGTCACCCGGTAATGTTCCCCTCCATCGAGAAAACATAATGGTATACCAATAATGCTAACACAGTTGCTCACCTCTTAATAGGATCATCATATCAACTGCAAGAGCAACTGAAAGCCGCTCAAGGGGGGGGAATGAGAAGCCAAAAAACTACTATCCACGGGCGAGCGTGTGCTAACACGAGTCGTGGAGGAGAAAAACAAGCTCCAGGATTCCCATAACCAACTGGGTGAGGAACTGAAAGACGTACGGGCCCAACTGGCTGACTCCGTGAAGGAAAATAAGAGGCTTCGAGGCGGCATATTTAGTATGTGGTCAAACTTTCCTCCGTGTAATTCGGAAATGAAGGGGACTAACAGATTTATGCCTGTAGGTATGCTGACTACCCGTCTCGAACAGGAGGTGTCCAGATTCTCGGGCGATCTGCTAGAAGAGCTGTCGCAAGTGCACGAGCAAGCTCGGCAGGCGATGCAACGTGTTGCCAAGGCTTTATGGCCATCCGCCTCCCCTCCAGGAAGAATGGAGGAGCTTATACAGCTATTCAGGGGAGTGTGGCGGCGTTTTTGATTATGGAAGATATCGGCCTGCCGGGAAGGTGCATGAGTAGCCTGAGCCATGGTGAAAACACGGTATACCAAGATCGATCCAAATCATATGGCTCGGGTCGGACCTCTAGGGTCAAATGGAAAATAAATTCCCATTAGTTTGGTATATGACCAAGGCGAAGTAGCTGCCCGATATTCCCAACAGGATTGCAAGTTAGACAGCTTGTTAGACGGTATAGATGAGGAAATTTTTGAGTCTGATTGACTATGTACTTTCCTTGACATATTTGTCCCTAGCCGGATTTGTAAAACGATTGTCATGTCAGACCTTTTCGCTTCAACCTCTGGACCCGAAGGTGCGGAGTGTTTCCGAATACCTGAGCGGCAAAAAATAGACCAAGGTATGCGTGGAAACTAGGCGTAGGGATCATAGTTGCTTGAACAGACAAGTTGTATCCGACTAGCTATGTTATATTACATTGTGATGGTAAAAAATATCTTCCAGAGAGAATAGTTCCGTTAAGGGTTCCTTTCCCTGGGTAGTCATGCATTAATGTGCATGTCTGAACTGTGATTTGCAGAAATCATAGTGTTCGTAACATCTGGGGTGCTCACCATGGGGTGAATGAAAAAAACATCTTTTGTCCGCCGACCGAATATTCCCTTAAGAACGCTAGCTTTCGACTTCACCCAGTCTGAGGTACACATCCGGATGACCCGGTAGTAACAATCGCAGAGGTTCTCCCTTTATGCCCTAGCCGAACTAATGGGAACGTAGGGCATAAGCACAGGAGCCAGGCAACCCAGCTTGGCCAAAATTTAAGTCATATCGATTCATATAATGGCGAAGAAAAGGTACATATGAGGGGAACACACATATGAGACGATCTTGATGCTCGGAAAAAACAATAATAAGCTTCTGTCCAAGAAGCCCCCCAGGTATAATGGACGTACATATTTGAGTATGCGTATGTCACAGGTGCACGGTTGAGCCACGAGAAGAGCTTTAAAGCTAAAAAGGAAAAAGCGAAAAGAGAGGAAAAAGTATGGGAAACAATAAGTAGAAGGAAACGAACAAAGAGTTCGGCACTAGGCATAGAATCTTCGGAGTCTGGCCGCGTTCTAGGGTTTCGGCTCTAGGCGATTGTCAGATGCATCACGCAGGCGGTACGCTCCCCCAGTGAGAACTTCGTCAATGATGAAGGGACCCTCCCACTTTGGCTTGAGTTTGTCCTTTTTCCTCTCTGGGAGGTGTAGAACAAGTTCGCCAATGTTGTAAGTCTTGGCCCGTACTTCTCTGCTTTGATATCTGCGGGCCTGCTGTTGATAAAATGTGGAACAGGCTTTTGCGACATCGCGCTCCTCCTCCAAGGCATCTAAGTTGTCTTGCCGATCGAGCTCGGCCTCTCTCTCTTCGTACTTGCGCACTCGAGGTGAGTCATGAAAAATGTTGCAGGGTAACACAGCCTCTGCGCCGTACACCATAAAGAAAGGTGTGTATCCGGTAGTGCGATTGGGTGTGGTCCGCAGCCCCGAGAGTATGGAGTCGAGCTCCTCAAACCAGTGCTTGTCTGATTCTTTTAAAGACCGCACTAGTCTGGGTTTGATGCCGCTCATAATAAGACCATTGGCTCGTTCGACTTGACCGTTTGTTTGCGGATGATATACGGAGGCGTAATCGAGCTTAATGCCGAGGTTAGCACACTAGTTTTTCACCTCGTCGGCTGTAAAGTTAGAGCCGTTGTCCGTGATGATGCTGTGTGGAACATCGTAACGGTGCACAACACCGGATATAAAGTCTATCACTAGTCCGGCTTCGGCCATTTTAACTGGTTTGGCCTCTATGCACTTAGTGAACTTAACTACCATAACTAGCAGATATTTTTTCTTATGGGTGCCTCCTTTAAGGGGTCCAACCATGTCAAGCCCCCAGACCGCGAAAGGACAAGTGATGGGGATTGTTTGTAGAGCAGTGGGTGGCATATGGCTTGGTTGGCGAAAAGCTGGCATCCGATGCAACGTTGGACAAGGTCATGTGCATCTGCTCGGGTCGTCGGCCAGTAGAAACCCGTACGAAAGGCCTTTCTTACAAGGGCCCGAGCTGCGGCGTGGTGACCTCCGAGACCGGCATGAATTTCAGCCAAAAGCTGTCGCCCCTCCTCCTCGGAGATACATCTTTGAACCACTCCGGTAGCGCTTTTCTTGTAGAGTTCTCCTTCATGGACCTTATAGGCTTTCGAACGCCGAACAATGCGGCGGGCCTCATTCCGATCCCCGGGGAGCTCTCGCCTATTGAAGTAGGCCAAGAATGGTTCGGTCCATGGGGCAATGACTGTCATTACAAGATGGGCCGATGATGTTGTTTCGGTGGCTGAGCCTCCGGTGATGTCGGTATGTTCGGCATCTGGGGTTATGGTCGGGTCAGGACTGACATTGCTGCTCTCCCCTTGCCACACCACGGATGGCTTGAAGAGCCTTTCCAAGAAGATGTTAGGTGGGACGGGGTCGCGTTTGGCGCCAATGCGAGCAAGGACGTCCACCGCTTGGTTACTCTCTCGAGCCACATGGTGAAACTCGAGCCCCTCGAACCGAGCCGACATTTTGAGAACGGCGTTATGGTAAGCCACCATCTTCGGATCCTTGGCATCAAAATCTCCATTTATTTGAGATATCGTGAGGTTCGAGTCCCCGTGCACTTCCAGGCGTTGTATGCCCATGGAGACAGCTATCCAAAGACCATGCAATAAAGCCTCGTATTCGGCCGCATTGTTGGAGTTCGGGTATAATATTTGGAGTACGTACTGAACTATATCTCCAGTGGGGGATGTTAGGACAACGCCTTCCCCTAATCCCGCCAGTATTTTGGAACCATCGAAATGCATGACCCAGTTGGAATATGTGCCATACTCTTTAGGGAGTTCGGCTTCTGTCCATTCGGCGATGAAGTCTGCCAGTACTTGGGATTTGATGGCCCGACGTGGCTTATATGTTATATTGAATGGTAGGAGCTCAATGGCCCACTTGGAAATCCGGCCCGTTGCATCTCGATTGTTTATTATGTCGTTCAGTGGAACTTCGGAAGCCACTATGATCGAGCACTCTTGGAAATAGTGTCGTAGATTTTGGGATGCCATGAAGACCGCGTATGCTATCTTTTGATAATGAGGGTACCGGGATTTGCATGGAGTTAGGACGGTGGATACGTATTATACCGGCTTCTGGAGCGGGAATTTGTGTCTGTCCTCTTCTCGTTCGACGACGAGTACTACGCTCACCACCTGATGTGTTGCAGATATGTATAACAGCATTGGTTCGCTAGCGCTTGGCGCGGCTAGGATTGGGTTGCTTGCTAAAAGAGCCTTTATTTCTTCCAATCCTGCCATTGCTGCATCTCTCCACTCGAAGTGATCGGTGCGTCGGAGCAGCCGATAAAGTGGCAATGCTTTTTCTCCTAGTCTGGAGATAAAGCGGCTTAAAGCTGCCATGCATCCAGCTAGCTTTTGGACCTATTTAAGGTCTGTTGGTGTAGCCAATTGTGATAAAGCTCGGATTTTGGCTGGATTTGCCTCGATTCCTCTACTGGAAACAATGAAGCCTGGTAGTTTTCCCGAGGGGACGCCGAATACACATTTTTCCGGATTGAGCTTAATGTCATATGTCCAGAGATTGTCGAATGTGAGGCGTAAGTTATCTATTAATGATTCGATGCACTTATTCTTGATAACGACGTCGTCCACAGATGCTTCAACTGTTTTACCGATTTGTTTCTCCAGGCATGTTTGAATCATGCGTTGGTAGGTGGCACCAGCGTTTTTGAACCCAAAGGGCATAGTGTTGAAGCAGAAATGCCCGTATGGGGTAATAAATGCCATTGCGGCTTGGTCGGATTCCTTCATTTTAATTTGATGGTATCCGGAATATGCGTCAAGGAAACATAGTGAATCATGTGCTGCAGTGGCGTCAATAATTTGATCAATGCGGGGCAGCGGGAATGGATCCTTAGGTCAAGCTTTGTTGAGGTCTTTGAAATTGACACACAAGCACCAGTATTTATCCTTCTTTGGCACCATCACCAGGTTTGCTAGCTAGTCCGGATGTTTTATTTATCTGATGAATCCGGCCTCGATTAGCTTGGCTAGCTCCTCCCCCATGGCTTGTCGTTTGGATTCGGAAAAGCGACGCAGTGTTTGCTTAACTAGCTTGTATCCCTTCAATTGTTGAGGTTGTGCTTAGCCAACCTGCATGTGATTGCTGGCATATCAAAAGGGTGCCAGGCGAATATGTCCCAATTCTCGCGTAGGAACACTCGTAGTGCGGCGTCCACCGTTGAGTCCAGCTATGCACCGATGGAGGCTATTTTCTTTGGGTTCGCCGGGTGGACTTGAAATTTGACTATTTCATCTGCTGGTTTGAAGGAGGTGGATTTAGAGCGCTTGTCGAGGATTATGTCGTCCCTATCCACCGTTGAGCGCAGCGCGTTTAACTCTTCGGCCACAAGGGCCTCAGAGAGTGCCTCAAGGGCCAGGGAGGCTGTTTTGTTTTTGGCGCGGAGGGCTATATCCGAATCACTTGCTAGAGTGATAATACCATTGGACCCGGGCATTTTGAGCTTCATATACCCGTAATGAGGCATGGCTTGAAAGTGTGTGAATGTGTCTCGCCCCAACAGGGCATGGTATCCACTATTGAAAGAGGCCACTTGGAAGGTTATTTCTTCGGACCGGTAGTTATCCGGCGTGCCGAATACCACATCAAGTGTGATTTTTCCCACGCATCGTGCCTCTCGGCTGGGAATAATTCCTCGGAAGGTCATGCTACTTTGCTCAATACGGCTACTTTCTATGTCCATTTTACTGAGTGTATCCTCGTAGATGAGGTTTAACCCGCTGCCGCCGTCCATGAGCACTTTGGTAAGTCGAAAACCGTCGACAATTGGATTGAGGACCAAGGCCGCTGGTGCTCGGACTGACCGGGCTTTTGGTTCATCACTGGCATTGAAAGTTATGGCCGTGTCGTTCCAAGGATTTATTGTTGCGATTTGACAGACTTCGGCGAGGTCGCGGAGTGCCCTCTTGCGCCGATTGTTTGAAGCGAAAGTCTCGAAGGCTGTCAATACTCTGCGGTCGTTGTGTTTCGGGGGGAGTTATTCCAAGGTATGTTTTGTGAGGATATCCTCGCCACTCTTGGCCACTTGCCAGAGTATCCAACATGCTCTAAGGTTGTGGGTGTGTATTGTATCCGGTGTTGTGTATATTTTGCACGGCCTGTCGAGCCATCCTTCCAGGACAGTTCCACGCCCCGTAATGGGTTTGGATTTCTTTACTGCTGTGTTGGGCGCCTCTCGAGGGTGTATCCTTTTTGTCCGAACGAAAGGTTGAGTGGGAGCTGGCGGCTCCCAATGAGATGCCTGAGTTTTCCAGGCGCTTTCCATTACGCAGTACTTCTGTACTATGGCTGTCAAATCAGCGAAGTGTAATACGTGACGGCGGTTGATAGCGTTGAGGATTCCTTCGTCCATACAATTACTGTGGAATATTGAGATTGCATCTTCGTCGCGGCAATCTTTGATCTTGTTCTTGACAAGGAGGAATCTGGCCCAAAAGTGATGGACTGTTTCCTGAGACTGCTGCCGTAGGTAGGTGAGATCGCGTTATCTAGGTGGGTGGGTGGATTTAAATCCGAACCTGATACGTCCATTTTGCATCATGCTTTTATATCGATATTTATTGCATTATGGGCTGTTATTACACATTATATCACAATACTTATGCCTATTCTCTCTTATTTTACAAGGTTTACATGAAGAGGGAGAATGCCTACAGCTGGGATTCTGGGCTGGAAAAGGAGCAAATATTAGAGACCTATTCTTCATAGCTCCAAAAGTCCTGAAACTTCACGGAAGCTATTTCCAGAATATATAAAAAATACTGAGCGCAAGAAGTTCCAGAGGGGGGCCAGACCCTGGCCACGAGGGTAGGGGTGCGCCCTACCCCCCTGGGCGCGCCCCTGCCTTGTGGGCCCCCTGGTGGCCCCCTGATGTCCATCTTCTGCTACATCGAGTCTTTCGTTGAGGAAAAAAATGATAAGCAAGCTTTCGAGACGAGACTCCGCCGCCACGAGGCGGAACCTTGGCGGAACCAATCTAGGGCTCTGGCGGAGCTGTTTTGCCGGGGAAACTTCCCTCCGGGAGGGGGAAATCATCACCATCGTCATCACCAACGATCCTCTCGTCGGGAGGGGGTCAATCTCCATCAACATCTTCACCAGCACCATCTCATCTCAAACCCTAGTTCATCTCTTGTATCCAATCTTTGTATCCAAACCTCAGATTGGTACCTGTGGGTTGCTAGTAGTGTTGATTACTCCTTGTAGTTGATGCTAGTTAGTTTACTTGGTGGAAGATCATATGCTCAGATCCATTATGCATATTAATACCCCTCTGATTATGAACATGAATACGCTTTTTGAGTAGTTACGTTTGTTCCTGAGGACATGGGAGAAGTCTTGCTATTAGTAGTCATGTGAATTTGGTATTCGTTCGATATTTTGATGAGATGTATGTTGTCATCCCTCTAGTGGTGTCATGTGAACGTCGACTACATGACATTTCACCATTGTTTGGGCCTAGAGGGAGGCATTGGGAAGTAATAAGTAGATGATGGGTTGCTAGAGTGACAGAAGCTTAAACCCTAGTTTATGCGTTGCTTCGTAAGGGGCTGATTTGGATCCATATGTTTCATGCTATGGTTAGGTTTACCTTAATACTTCTATTGTAGTTGCGGATGCTTGCAATGGGGGTTAATCATAAGTGGGATGCTTGTCCAAGTAGGGAAAGTACCCAAGCACCGGTCCACCCACATACCAGATTATCAAAGTACCGGACAGGAATCATATGATCGTGATGAAAACTAGCTTGACGGTAATTCCCATGTGTCCTCGGGAGCGCTTTCCTTCATATAAGAGTTTTTTCAGGCTTGTCCTTTGCTACAAAAAGGATTGGGCCATCTTGCTGCACCTTATTTACTTTTATTACTTGATACTCGTTACAAATTACCTTATCAAAAAACTATCTGTTACCGATAATTTCAGTGCTTGCAGACAATACCTTGCTGAAAACCGCTTATCATTTCCTTCTGCTCCTCGTTGGGTTCATCACTCTTACTTATCGAAAGGACTACGATAGATCCCCCATACTTGTGGGTCATCAAGACTCTTTTCTGGCACCGTTGCCGGGGAGTGAAGCGCCTTTGGTAGGTGGAATTTGGTAAGGAAAAAATTTATATAGTGTGCTAAAATTTACTGTCACTTGTTACTATGGAAAGTAATCCTTTGAGGGGTTTGTTCGGGGTATCTTCACCTTGTCCGGAACCACAATTAGTTACTCCTCAACCTACTGAACCTACTGAAAATGAAAATGTTTACTTCGAAATTCCTTCGGGTATGATAGAGAAACTGCTAGCTAATCCTTTTGCAGGAGATGGAACATTGCATCCCGACTTACACTTAATCTATGTGGATGAAGTTTGTGGATTATTTAAGCTTGCAGGTATGCCTGATGATGTTATCAAGAAGAAGATCTTCCCTTTATCTTCGAAGGGAGATGCATTGACGTGGTATAGGCTATGTGATGCAGGGCCGGGCCGGCAAAATTCGGGGCCCTGTGCGAAACTAAATAATAGGGCCCTATGTCATTAAAATACACTAACAAGCAGTTATGATGTAGTTCCTCCATTCCAAAATATAGTGCGCCTGCGCTTCCCGAGGTCCAACTTTGACCATAAATTTAACCAACAAGACCGACTGCGGCGAAAGAAAAAATTATATAGTTGAAAACTTCTTTTGAGTACGAATTCATTGGTATAATGTTTGCTCCTGCCGCAGTCGGTCTCGTTGATTATGGTCAAAGTTGAAGCACGGAAATAGAGGAAGCACTACATTTTGGAATGGAGGGAGTATATGATATAGTGTCTTACATAACAATTGGATATGTAAAAAATAATACCTATCCAACTCCCGGTTGCCTGATATTTATTTGAACAAAATCATTCTTTTAGTATTCTTTGAAATGAAATCTTCAATGATATCCTCACTAAAACATGATCCTAGGGAACGCTCAATTGCCTGACGTCTCAACTGCAATGGTGAACTCAGTGACATACACTGAAATGGATTGCATCTATTGTTCCAAACAAGGCTGATATTAGCATAAAAGCCCTTCCATGCAATTTCTTGCTTCGCTCTACAGACGAAAGTGCGGCAGAGAAGCCACGCTGCCGGGGCGGCCCTGTCAGCTCTAGCTGAGCTCTCCAGTTCTTCTCCATCAGTGAGTTGCAATGGGAGCATCTCAACATCCTCTGGCGTGGCGGTTGTATGCCACAAGGTCCCTATAGACAAGGGGACAAGTGAATCATCGCTTTTGGGCGCAGGCAGCCCTCTACCATCCATCCCATTGCATTCCTCTCGTAGAGTACTGTACCGTCTCAGACGTCGGCGGCTAAGCTTTCTTTCTAATGGTAAGCCGGGGATCTAATAGTCAATCTTCTTCAATAAAATAATACCTATCCAACTCACGTGATCAATCTTCTTCAACACTTTGCTATCAAGTGCAGGAGCGGAGCCAGAATTTAAATATGAGCGGGGTGACGAAAGAGAATGACCACACAATAGATAAAACTTCATGGAAAATGATCCTTGTGAATCTTCGGTATTATATGAACTTTAGAGCATGGGGTCTTCTCTAGCAATTTCATTTGGATTAAGTGATCACGTGATTTGCCAAATTAATCAAAGCATCTCCAATAGAATAGTGGCATGACTAATTGTTGAATTAACCAGTTGTCTTATATGCAAGTAAACAAAATCACTAGACTACTAAATTGAAATCCACCAACATAATACAAACTAGTACTTAATATACATACCTTTAGATTCAAGTGCTCAAGGAACGGATATGATGATACAATACAACGATCTGCACTAGAATACTCTATGTGGCATCGCACTGCTGTGAGAGTAGGATCGGTAGAGACATTGTAAGTTATCGGCTAGCATCAAACCATGTCAGCGATGTGTAGGTGGCATATCCGGCGACTCACAAGGCAACCGGCATAACAACGACGGTGGCGTGAAATAGATCGGCCTGAGCGGCTAGGAATAGACGCTAGGTCTTGCCAAACATACAAACGAAACTGGGCAATCTACCACGGTGGCCTAAATACAGGATAATGGGCGTGGGCTCTTTTGGGCTTCAGTACACACCACATTAAGGTAATTATGGCTGGGCCTAAACTAATTATATCTCCGGCTAGAGTAAAAATCTTAGCCCTATTTAGCGCTACCTGAATCAAATCTTAGCCCTATTTAGCGCTACCTGAATCTTTTGAGGGGGCCTATCGTTGGTAGGCTCTGGATGCAATCGATCACGTTCGGGGTATGGAGCAGGCCGGGACGCGCGCTCAGGAAGAAAATATACATAGGCCTTATACAAATTTGGGGCCCCCAAAAATCTATGGGCCCTGTGCGGGCCGCACAGCATATACAACTATTGGCCCGACCCTGATGTGATGACATGGGATCATGGGACTACAAACGGTTGAAATTGGAATTCCATCAGAAGTTTTATCCTATGCATCTTGTTCATCGTGATCATAATTATATATATAATTTTTGGCCTCGCGAAGGAGAAAGCATCGCTCAAGCTTGGGGAGGCTTAAGTCAATGTTATATTCATGCCCCAATCATGAGCTCTCAAGATAAATGATTATTCAAAATTTTATGCTCGGCTTTCTGACAACAATCCCTCCATGCTCGATACTTCTTGTACTGGTTCCTTTATGATGAAGACTATTGAATACAAATGGAATTTATTGGAGAGAATTAAATGCAACTCTGAAGATTGGGATCTCGACGAAGGTAAAGAGTCAGGTATAACACCTAAGTTTGATTGTGTTAAATCTTTTATGGATACCGATGTTTTCCGTAAATTTAGCACTAAATGTGGACTTGACTCTAAGATAGTAGCTTCTTTATGCGAATCTTTTGGTACTCATGTTGATCTCCCTAAGGAGATGTGGTTTAAATATAATCCTCCTATTGAAGTAAAAGTAGTTGCACCTATTAAAGTTGAAGAAAAGACTATCACTTATAATGATCCTGTTGTTCCTACTGCTTATGTTGAGAAACCACCTTTCCCTGTTAGAATAAAGAATCATGCTAAATCTTCAACTGTGGTCAACAAAATTAATATTAAGACACCTAAACCCCTTGAGAAAATTAAAGTTGAACCTAAAATTTCTGTGGTCTAAGATCTCTTGGCCGATAATATCGATGGGCATGTTATTTACTTCTGTGATGAAGCTGCTAGAATTGCTAGGCCTGATGCTAAAAATAAACACAGAACTGTTGTAGGCATGCTTGTTATTTCTATTAAAATAGGAGATCACTGTTATCATGGCTTATGTGATATGGGTGCTAGTGCTAGTGCAATACCTATTTCCTTATACAAAGAAATTATGCATGATATTGCATCAGCTGAGATAGAAGATATCGATGTTACCATTAAGATTTCCAATAGAGATACTGTTTCACACGTTGAGGTTGTTAGAGATGTTGAAGTCTTGTGTGGGAAGGTTAAATATCCTGCTGATTTTCTTGTTCTTGGTTCCCCACAAGATAGCTTTTGTCCCATTATATTTGGTAGACCATTCTTAAATACTATCAATGCTAAGATAGACTACAATAAGGATATTGTTTCTGTTGGTTTAGGGGATATGTCTCATGAGTTTAATTTTGCTAAATTTCATAGACAACCCCATGATAAAGAATTGCCTAGTAAATATGAAATTATTGGTCTTGCTTCTATTGTCGTGCCTCCTACTGATCCATTAGAACAATATTTGCTAGACCATGAAAATGATATGTTCATGAATGAAAGAAGGTAAATAGATGAAGTATTATTTAAACAGGGACCTATTCTGAAACACAATTTGTCTGTTGAAATCCTAGGGGATCCTCCTTCACCCAAGGGTGATCCCGTGTTTGAGCTTAAACCATTACCCGATACTCTTAAATATGCTTATCTTGATGAAAAGAAAATGTATCCAATTATTATTAGTGCTAACCTTTCAGAGAAGGAGGAAGAGAAATTATTGAAAACTCTGAAGAAGCACCGTGCTGCTATTGGATATACTCTTGATGATCTTAAGGGCATTAGTCCCACTCTATGCCAACACAAAATAAATTTGGAGGAAGACGCCAAACCAGTTATTGATCACCAACAACGGCTGAATCCTAAGATGAAAGAAGTGGTAAGAAAGGAAATATTAAAGCTCCTTGAGGCAGGTATAATTTATCCCGTTGCTGATAGTAAGTGGGTAAGTCATGTCCATTGTGTCCCTAAGAAGGGAGGTATTACTGTTGTTCCTAATGATAAAGATGAATTGATCCCGCAAAGAATTATTACAGGCTATAGGATGGTAATTGATTTCCGCAAATTAAATAAGGCTACTAAAAAGGATCATTACCCTTTGCCTTTTATTGATCAAATGCTATAAAGATTATCCAAATATACACATTTTTGCTTTCTAGATGGTTACTCTGGCTTCTCTCAAATACCTGTGTCAGCTGATGAACAATCAAAGACCAGTTTTACTTGCCCTTTCGGTACTTTTGGTTATAGACGTGTGCCTTTTGGTTTATGTAATGCACCTGCTACCTTTCAAAGATGCATGATGGCTATATTTTTTGAACTTTGTGAAAAGATATGTGAGGTTTTCATGGACGATTTCTCTGTTTATGGATCCTCTTTTGATGATTGCTTAAGCAACCTTGATCGAGTTTTGCAGAGATGTGAAGAAACTAATCTTGTTCTGAATTGGGAGAAATGCCATTTTATGGTTAATGAAGGTATTGTCCTGGGTCATAAAATTTCTGAAAGAGGCATTGAAGTTGATAAAGCTAAAGTTGATGCTATTGAAAAGATGCCATGTCCCAAGGACATCAAAGGTATAAGAAGTTTCCTTGGTCATGCCGGTTTTTATAGGAGGTTCATTAAGGACTTCTCGAAAATTTCTCGGCCTCTGACTAATCTATTACAAAAAGATATTCCTTTTTGTCTTTGATGATGATTGTGTAGAAGCATTTGAAATACTTCAGAACGCATTGATTTCTGCACCTATTGTTCAGCCACTTGATTGGAATTTACCCTTTGAAATTATGTGTGATGCTAGTGATTATAATCTAGGTGCTGTTCTAGGGCAAAGAGTTGATAAGAAATTAAATGTTATTCAATATGCTAGTAAAACTCTAGACAATGCCCAGAGAAATTATGCTACTACTGAAAAGGAATTCTTAGCAGTTGTATTTGCTTGTGATAAGTTCAGACCTTATATTGTTGATTCTAAAGTAACTATTCACGCTGATCATGCTGCTATTAAATACCTTATGGAAAAGAAAGATGCTAAACCTAGACTTATTAGATGGGTTCTCCTTCTACAAGAATTTGATTTGCATATTATTGATAGAAAGGGAGCTGAGAACCCTGTTGCAGACAACCTGTCTAGGTTAGAAAATGTTCTTGATGACCCACTACCTATTGATGATAGCTTTCCTGATGAACAATTAAATGTCATAAATGCTTCCCGTACCGCTCCATGGTATGCTGATTATGCTAATTATATTGTTGCTAAATTTATACCACCTAGTTTCACATACCAGCAATAGAAAAAATTCTTCTATGATTTGAGACATTACTTTTGGGATGACCCACATCTTTATAAAGAAGGAGTAGATGGTATTATTAGATGTTGTGTGCCTGAGCATGAACAGGAACAGATCCTACGCTAGTGTCACTCCGACGCTTATGGAGGACACCATGCTGGAGATAGAACTGCACACAAGGTATTGCAATCCGGTTTTTATTGGCCTACTCTCTTCAAGGATGCCCGTAAGTTTGTCTTGTCTTGTGATGAATGTCAAAGAATTGGTAATATTAGTAGACGTCAAGAAATGCCTATGAATTATTCACTTGTTATTGAACCATTTGATGTTTGGGGCTTTGATTATATGGGACCTTTTCCTTCCTCTAATGGGTATACACATATCTTAGTTGCTGTTGATTACGTTACTAAGTTGGTAGAAGCTATTCCAACTAGTAGTGCTGATCATAACACCTCTATTAAGATGCTTAAAGAAGTTATTTTCCCAAGGTTTGGAGTCCCTAGATATTTAATGACTGATGGTGGTTCACATTTTATTCATGGTGCCTTTCTTAAAATGCTTTCTAAGTATGACATTAATCATGGAATTGCATCTCCTTATCACCCACAGTCTAGTGGTCAAGTAGAATTGAGTAACAGAGAGCTCAAATTAATTTTGCAAAAGACTGTTTATAGATCTAGAAAGAATTGGTCCAAGAAACTTGATGATGCATTATGGGCCTATAGAACAGCATATAAAAATCCTATGGGTATGTCTCCGTATAAAATGGTTTATGGTAAAGCATGCCACTTACCTCTTGAATTAGAACATAAGGCATATTGGACCATTAAAGAGCTCAACTATGACTTCAAACTTGCGGGTGAGAAGAGGTTATTTGACATTAGCTCCCTTGATGAATGGAGAACCCAGGCTTATGAAAATGCCAAGCTGTTTAAAGAAAAAGTTAAAAGATGGCATGATAAAAGGATACAAAAGCGTGAGTTTAATTGTAGGTGATTATGTATTGCTGTACAACTCTCATTTAAGTTTTTTTGCAGGCAAATTCCTCTCTAAATGGGAAGGCCCTTATGTTATCGAGGAAGTCTATAGTTCCGGTGCCATAAAAATCAACAACTTCGAAGGCACAAATCCGAGGGTGGTGAACGGTCAAAGAATCAAACATTATATCTCAGGTAATCCCATAAATGTTGAAACTAATGTTATTGAAACCGTAACCCCGGAGGAATACATAAGGGACACTTTCCGGAACGTTTCAGACTCCGAAAAGCAATAGGTACGTGGTACGGTAAGTAAACCGACTCCAAAACAGTTCTAATGGCAATTTTTCTCCGTTTTGGAATATTTAGAAAAATAGGAAAACAAGAAGCAATCCGGGAAGGACACAAGGCTTCCACGAGGGTGGGAGGCGCGCCCTACCCCCTGGGCGCGCCCCCTGCCTCGTGGGCACCTCGTGCGCTCTCCAGACTCCGTTTTCTTGCATGATACTTCTTTCGGTCGGTAAAAATTCATTATATAATCTCCCAAAGGTTTTGACCACCGTATCATGCAAAAATCTCATGTTCTTATTTCGAGCTATTTTCTGCCAGGGTTGTCAAGGCCAAGCATCATGTCATCTCCCTCCTCCTCCAACAATGAGGGCAACAATGCTTGGTTAATGAAGATAGAGCTGAAGAGAGAAGAGCCTGGAGAGATCAACAAGGATGAAGGGATCAAGAAGGCCATGGAGGACCAAGTCCCGGCAGCAGAAGACATCCTTCAACTTGATCACAATATTCTTACCCCAATTGAGATCGAAGCTTTCAAGATGATTGAGTTAGCTCGTATACAAAACAAGTATCTCACACGTGAAAATATTTTGTTGAAGGAGCATATCATCGCACTCAAGGGCATTATCCGCAAGTTGGAAGACCTCCTACGCTCGATGTGCGACTATCCATCATCACCAACACCCACTTCACCGACAAAGAAGGAGATATAAACACATGGGTATGGGCACTCCCCTTGGCAGCTGCCAAGCATGGGGCACCATCACTTTTATCTTTACCTTTTTTCTTATTTTGATCCTTTTGATAATATCTTGATCTAGTAGAATAAAGTTTTAGTATGATCTAGTTGTGATTTTTGCTTTATGATCCTTCTATGTAATCGAGTCCGTGAGCTATATATAATAAAGATTAGTGTTGAGTCAAGGGCTTTATTATTTTGCTATGATCTCAAGGGAATAAAAATAAAAGAGAAAGAATAAAAATAAACAAAGATATCATATGGGTTTTATGGAGAGTAATAACTTCACATATAAAGAGTATGATGAATAAAAGTTGTTGAGAGTTGACAAACATAGTTTTGGTCATCGTTGCAATTAATAGGAAGTAATAAAGAAAGAGAGGTTCACATATAAATATACTATCTCGGACATCTTTTATGATTGTGAGCACTCATTAAAGTATGACATGCTAAGAGTTGACGTTGGACAAGGAAGACAACGTAATGGGTTATGTTTTCTTACATCTGAGATGAATTATATTGTCATGGATCATCCAACATATTGAGCTTGCCTTTCCCTCTCATGCTAGCCAATTTCTTTGCACCAAGTAGAGATACTACTTATGCTTCCAAATATCCCTAAACCCAGTTTTGCCATGAGAGTCCACCATACCTACCTATGGATCGAGTAAGATCCTTCAAGTAAGTTGTCATCGGTGCAAGCAATAAAAATTGCACTCTAAATATGTATGACTTATTAATGTGGAGAAAATAAGCTTTATACGATCTTGTGATGTGGAAGAAATAAAAGCGACGGACTGCATAATAAAGGTCCATATCACAAGTGGCAATATAAAGTGACGTTCTTTCGCATTAAGATTTTGTGCATCCAACCATAAAAGTGCATGACAACCTCTGCTTCCCTCTGCGAAGGGCCTATCTTTTACTTTTATCTCCTACCTTACATAAGAGTCATGGTGATCTTCACCTTCCTTTTTTACATTTTATCCTTTGGCAAGCACAATATGTTGGAAAGATCCTGATATATATAGCTAATTGGATGTGAGTCTTCATGAACTATTATTGTTGACATTACCCTTGAGGTAAAACGTTGGGAGGCAAAACTATAAGCCCCTATCTTTCTCTGTGTCCGATTAAAACTTCATACCCATAAAATATTGCGTGAGTGTTAGCAATTGTGAAAGACTAAAAGATGGTTGAATATGTGGACTTGCTGAAAAGCTCTTATATTGACTCTTCCAGACGTTATGATAAATTGCTATTGCCTCAATGACTGAGATTAGAGTTTGTTGGTTCTCAATGAAGTTTATAATTCATACTTGAAATTGTGATTGAATTGTTACTTTAGCATAAGAGATCATATGACAATATATATATATATATATATATATATATATATATATGTATGTATGTATATATTGTTGTTCTAAGAATGACCATGATGCCCGCATGTCCGTATTTTATTTTTATCGACACCTCTATCTCTAAACATGTGGACATATTTTTCGATTTTGGCTATCGCTTGAGGACAAGCGAGGTCTAAGCTTGGGGGAGGTGATATGTCCATTTTGCATCATGCTTTTATATCAATATTTCTTGCATTATGAGCTGTTATTACACATTATGTCACAATACTTATGCCTATTCTCTCTTATTTTACAAGGTTTACATGAAGAGCGAGAATGCCGGCAGCTGGGATTCTGGGCTGGAAAAGGAGCAAATATTAGAGACCTATTCTGCACAGCTCCAAAAGTCTTGAAACTTCATGGAAGCTATTTCTAGAATATATAAAAAATACTAAGCGCAAGAAGTTCCAGAGGGGGGCCACCCACCGTCCACGAGGGTGGGGGCGCGCCCTACCCCCCTAGGCGCGCCCCTGCCCCGTGGGCCCCCAGGTGGCCCTCCGATGCCCATATTTGGCTATATTGAGTCTTTCATTGAGGAAAAAATCAAAAACAAGTTCACGGGACGAGACTCCGCCGCCATGAGGCGGAACCTTGGCAGAACCAATCTAGGGCTCCGGCGGAGCTGTTCTGCCGGGGAAACTTCCCTCCGGGAGGGGGAATTCATCACCATCGTCATCACCAACAATCCTCTCATCGGGATGGGGTCAATCTCCATCAACATCTTCACCACCACCATCTCATCTCAAACCCTAGTTCATCTCTTGTATCCAATCTTTGTATCCAAACCTCAGATTGGTACCTGTGGGTTGCTAGTAGTTTTGATTACTCCTTGTAGTTGATGCTAGTTGGTTTATTTGGTGGAGGATCATATGTTCAGATCCATTATGCATATTAATACCCCTCCGATTATGAACATGAATATGCTTTATGAGTAGTTACGTTTGTTCCTGAGGACATGGGAGAAGTCTTGCTATAAGTAGTCATGTGAATTTGGTATTCGTTCGATATTTTGATGAGATGTATGTTGTCTTTCCTCTAGTGGTGTCATGTGAACGTCAACTACATGACACTTCACCGTTGTTTGGGCCTAGAGGGAGGCATTGGGAAGTAATATGTAGATGATGGGTTGCTAGAGTGACAGAAGCTTAAACCCTAGTTTATGAGTTGCTTCGTAAGGGGCTGATTTGGATCCATATGTTTCATGCTATGGTTAGGTTTACCTTAATACTTCTGTTGTAGTTGCGGATGCTTGCAATGGGGGTTAATCATAAGTGGGATGCTTGTCCAAGTAAGGACAGTACCCAAGCACCGGTCCACCCACATATCAGATTATCAAAGTACCGAACGTGAATCATATGATCGTGATGAAAACTAGCTTGACGATAATTCCCATGTGTCCTCGGGAGCGCTTTCCTTCATATAAGAGTTTGTCCTGGCTTGTCCTTTGCTACAAAAAGGATTGGGCCATCTTGCTGCACCTTATTTACTTTTATTACTTGCTACTCGTTACAAATTACCTTATCACAAAACTATCTGTTACCGATAATTTCAGTGCTTGCAGAGAATACCTTGCTGAAAACCGCTTATCATTTCCTTCTGCTCCTCATTGGGTTCGACACTCTTACTTATCGAAAGGACTACGATAGATCCCCTATACTTGTGGGTCATCAGAACCCTGACCCAATTTGGGATCTAGAGTTTGAGAAATATCTGAGCTTAATAGTTCGGATTCCTGGAGATCGACCGATTTTTCAGGTCTACCGTCTGATTCCAAGTTCGGAGGACAAAGCATGTCGTTCCGTGGAAAGGTGTTCGGCTCTACGAGCTCGGGGATCCGAACGTAGTTCGTCCTCAGTATAGGGGGAGAATTGTTGTTTTGCTCCTCCACTACCGCTATCTAGTGGGTGATCGATGGAGATTTGATTTCTCTCTGATCGGGTTTGAGCCCAATCCGACCGTAGTCTGTGGCGACCCCCAGGGCGGCGATGCGATCCAGGAGTTCGTTCAAGGGCGATAATTACGTTGGATCCATCTGTCTGGAGTATTAGGAGTCAATACGAAGGCGATTTTCGATGACCCGAGAAGTCATCGTCGGCTCACCGGCCGAACGAGCGGTCATGATAAAGCCACCCAACAAGAGGGTTTGGCCTGAGGCCAGGGCTCCATCGACGGTGATGTTGTCCTTGATCACAAGGTGGTCCATCAACCCTGACTTCGACGCCACAGTGGAACTATCAATGAAAGCACCAATGTTGGTGTCAAAACCGGCGGATCTCGGGTAGGGGGTCCCGAACGGTGCGTCTGAGGTTGATGGTAACAGGAGACAGGGAACACAATGTTTACCCAGGTTCGGGCCCTCTCGATGGAGGTAAAAACCGATGTCCTGCTAGATTAATATTGATGAGTATGGGGGTTACAAGAGTTGATCTACCACGAGATCGTAATGGCTAAAACCCTAGAAGTCTAGCCTATCTAATTATGATTGTCTCTACGGACTAAACCCTCCAGTTTATATAGACACTGGAGGGGACTAGGGTTATACAAAGTCGGTTGCATAGAAAGAAAATAGTATATCCGGCCGCTTGACTTGCCATCCACACAATGGAGAGTCCTATCCAGACACGGGAAAAAGTCTTCCATCTGGTATCTTCATGTCCCAATAATCCGGCCCATGTCCAACAGGCCGGACGCCCGAGGACCCCTTAGTCCAGGACTCCCTCTGGTCCGAATTGGACTAGGAAGGGGGGCGGTGCCCCCTTTCCTTCCTCCCTCTCTCCCCCTTCCTTCTCTCCTAGTCCAACTAGGGAAGGGGGGATCCTACTCCCGGAGGGAGTAGGACTCCTCCAGGGCGTGCCATAGAGGGCAGGCCCTCCCCCTCCTCCACTCCTTTATATACGGGGGAGGGGGCACCCCATAGACACACAAGTTGATTGTTTCCAGCCGTGTGCGGTGCCCCCCTCCACCATAATCTACCTCGGTCATATCGTAGCAGTGCTTAGGCAAAACCCTGTTACGGTAGCATCATCATTACCATCATCACGCCGTCGTGCTGACGAAGCTCTCCCTCGACACTCTGCTAGATCATGAGTTCGTGGGACGTCATCGAGATGAACGTGCGCAGATCGCGGAGGTGCCGTACTTTCGGTACTAGGATTAGTTGATCGTGAAGACGTACGACTACATCAACCGCTTTGTCATAACGCTTCCGCTTACGGTCTACAAGGGTACGTAGACAACACTCTCCCCTCTCGTTGCTATGCATCACCATGATCTTGCGTGTGCGTAGGAATTTTTTTGAAATTACTGCATTCCCCAACATGTACATCCCACATAGTTAATCCAAAAAATATATTTCTGTTCGTATATACATCCCATACAGTCACTCCAAGGAAAATGTTTCCGTTCGCAGGTACATCACACACAATTTTCCCCATTAAATCATTTGTGATAGCGTTGCCATTGCACACAATATTAACAATTTTATCATTTGCGTTATTAAATGCATCACAGACGGTGTGTATAAGAAACTGTGTGGCAAAGGTTGTCTATCACACACACTTTTTATGTGGTAAACGTTTGCGCAAGGTGGCCCAACACAAATAGTTTTCAAGAGGATGTCGTGTGTGATTGTTCATTGATCCAACATGCTTTATTCCTAGAAGCTGTGTGCGTTGCCTGATGTCATTGCCCACGGTGTTTTCTCAATAACCGTTTGCAATAGAAAAACCCAATTAGCAGGCTAATTGCCCTATTATTAATAATCCATTTATTAATCTAATTGACATTTCTTATTAAGCATACAATATATTTCATTTCCATATTAAGGAAGCAGGATTACATAATTGAAATACATCAAAGTATAACATCATATAGCTTCAGCACTCAGCTACCCCATTACACAACTGCACCAACACCAAGTTTCACATGCAACATCTAGAACCTTTCGAAATTAGCATCATAGACGGTATATAGACAGATGCATCTCATCTGGAAAACTGCTGAAGTGGAAGGTGAATATTGAGCCTTCATTGATGTTGAAGGTCTTTGCAACTTTCGGTCAGTACCTGTGGATGATTGACCATCCATCATTCGTCCTCTTCAGGAACACTTCAATATTGAATCGTGGATGTTGTATGAAAACCTTCCTCGCTTCCTGACCATACAGGTGGTTTGAGAGGTAATTATCAGTGAACTACTTTGGAAAGACCTAAAAACAAGGGTGTGCATAAATATCTTCTCTATATTGGAAATGGGGCAAAGGAATAAAAAAGGCAAGGTATAATAGTTAGTACCATCTTGTAGTGAACTGATGTCTTCTTCATTGTGTAGATAGAGATCTTGTTGTTTTTTGTCGCTAATTTCTTTATCCTAACAATCTTTCTGAGTTTCTTGACTTGACTGATATTCATGGACAACTTATTTCACCATATGCAAAAAGGGTCGAACAGTGGGTCAAAACCTCTGACAGCACGACCTACATGTGCAAGACCAAATTGTTAAAAAACGAAATATTAGAATGGTTTCTGCAATTTCACAATATTGTTCTATTAGACAAAGGACCATGCATGTGCAAACCTCGATTGTAAACCTCAGCGCTTCCCATTGTTTTTCTGCCACACATATAAGGTAATTAGTCATCTGGTTAAATGAGGGTTTGCATGCTATTAGTAAAATATGTTGATGAAAAATAAGCACATTGCAGATTCATCAGATTAATTCAAGCCACATGGAAAACTCATTTACCCAAACCAAGCATGATTAAGAACTAGGAAATATAGTAGTTGTATATGTTTCTCATGTATTAAGTGCAACCAAATTCGATTTATTCCTCCCATGCACAATAATACAAAATTCTACCCGCGACAATTGGACAACGCATTGCAGAATTGAACCAAGCAGTTAACTAAACACCACAACAAATGAACCAAACATTAACTAAGCACCACATTGTACAATATAACATACTCCTAATAGAAGATCAGACAGTTAACCAAACAAAGCATGCTTGACAACTTGGAAATATAGCAATTGTATTTGTTTCTCATGTATTTAGTACAGCCAAATTTGATTTATTTCTCACATGGTATACAATACCATAATGCACCCACAACAATTGAACATCGCATTGCAGAATTGAACCAAACAGTTAACAAAACACCACAACAAATGAACCAAACGTTAACTGAGCACCACATTGCACAATGTATAACATATTAGAAGAGCAGATAGTTAACCAAACCAAGCATGCTTGACAACTTGGAAATATAGCAATTCTATTTGTTTCACATGTATTTTGTAAAGATAAATTCGATTTATTTCTCACATGGAAGACAATACAAAATTGCAGCCTGAAGAATTGAACATCACATTGGAAGAATTGAACCAAACAGTTAACTGAAGACGACAACTAATTAGCCAAACAGTTAATAAGTGAGAACCACATTGCATGACATATAGAACATATACACTAGAGCAACAGATTGTATGGTAAAAGTAGATACCACAATTCACTAGAATTTGTTAAGGAAAGGTAGGAGCAGCACATGCAATGGGTAAACCGAGCATGCTTAACCGGCATAGCTAGCAAACTGAACATGGGTCCTTATAGTGAGCTAATAAGACAAGCTACTCCTCATCGTCGGAGATATCGATGATGATTGGCTCCTTGGACATGGAAGATGGCGAGGCCTCCACATCATGGGTGCCCTCGTCGTGGTGGTGAGTTGCCTGAGCAGCTCTGGGAACCAACCTGCTGGCTCTCGAGTTTAGGTAAGCGCATGCACGCTTAAAAAGCACCTCGTAGTCTTCGTCGAAGGCACCGAGGGTGGCCTCGAGAAAATGCCACGAACTGTCGTTTAAAGCAGCAAACCACGTTGCGGCATCGATGATGGCCTTGGCGGCGAGGTGCTCCTCCAAGATCTGGGGTTCGGCACGAATGACAACCATCGCCACCTGAGGAAAGGGTGATGCAACAAAGTAGCGTAAGTATTTCCCTCAGTTTTCGAGAACCAAGGTATCAATCCAGTAGGAGGCCACGCACGAGTCCCTCGCACCTACACAAACAAATAGAATCCTCGCAACCAACACAATAAAGGGGTTGTCAATCCCTTCACGGTCACTTACGAAAGTGAGATCTGACAGATATGATAAGATAATATTTTTGGTAATTTTATGTTAAAGATGCAAAGTAAATAAAGCAAAATAAAAATGGTGCAAGAAATAGCTTGTTGACGGAAGATTAATATGACATAAAATAGACCCGGGGGCCATAGGTTTCACTTTGGTTTTCGGTGGCTACGGAGGCTTCTGGCGGCAGAACTCCCGATCTATTGTGCTCCCCGAAGTTTTTAGGGTATATGGGTATATATGGGAGGAAGAAGTACGTCGGTGGACCTCCGGGCTGTACACGAGGCAGGGGCGCGCCCCCCACCCTCGTGGGCAGCCCGGGACTCTCCTGGTCCAACTCCGATACTCCATGGGCTTCTTCTGGTCCAAAAATAAGTTCCATGAAGTTTCAGGTCAATTGGACTCTGTTTGATTTTCCTTTTCTGCGATACTCTAAAACAACGAAAAAACAGAAACTGGCACTAGGCTCTAGGTTAATAGGTTAGTCCCAAAAATAATATAGAAGTGTATAATAAAGCCCATAAACATCCAAAACAGATAATATAATAGCATGGAACAATAAAAAATTATAGATACGTTGGAGACGTATCAATGCCCCCTCTGGGGGAGCTCCGAAAAAGGCCCCAAGATGGGATCTCACGGGTATAGAAGGTTGCGGCGGTGGAATTAGGGTTTTGGCTCCGTATCTGGTAGTTTGGGGGTACGTAGGTATATATAGGAGGAATAAGTACGTCGGTGGAGAACCATGGGCCCCACGAGGGTGGAGGGCGCGCCTGGGGCTGGGGGGGGGGGGGGTAGGCGCGCCCCCTACCTCGTGCCTTCCTGGTTGCTTTCCTGATGTAGGGTCCAAGTCCTCTGGATCACGTTCGTTCCAAAAATCACGTTCCCGAAGATTTCATTCCGTTTGGACTCCGTTTGATATTCTTTTTCTGCGAAACTCTGAAATAGGCAAAAAACATCAATTCTGGGTTGGGCCTCCGGTTAACAGGTTAGTCCCAAAAATAATATAAAACTGTATAATAAATCCAAATAATGTCCAAAACAGAATATAATATAGCATGGAACAATAAAAAATTATAGATACATTGGAGACGTATCAAGCATCCCCAAGCTTAATTCCTGCTCGTCCTCGAGAATGTAAATGATAAAAACAGAATTGTTGATGTGGAATGCTACTTGGCATAGTTTCAATGTAATTCTCTTAATTGTTGTATGAATATTCAGATTCGAAAGATTCAAGACAAAAGTTTAATATTGACATAGAAATAATAATACTTCAAGCATACTAACTAAGCAATTATGTCTTCTCAAAATAACATGGCCAAAGAAAATTATCCCTACAAAATCATATAGTCTGGGTATGCTCTATCTTCACCACACAAAGTATTTAAATCATGCACAACCATGATGACAAGCCAAGCAATTGTTTCATACTTTTGGTGTTCTCAAACTTTTTCAATCTTCACGCAATACATGAGCGTGAGCCATGGACATAGCACTATATGTGGAATAGAATGGTGGTTGTAGAGAAGACAAAAAGGGAGAAGATAGTCTCACACCAACTAGGCGTATCAACGGGCTATGGACATGCCCATTAATAGATATCAATGTGAGTGAGTAGGGATTGCCATGCAACGGATGCACTAGACCTATAAGTATATGAAAGCTCAACAAAAGGAACTAAGTGGGTGTGCATCCAACTCGCTTGCTCACGAAGACCTAGGGCATTTTGAGGAAGCCCATCATTGGAATATACAAGCCAAGTTCTATAATGAAAAATTCTCACTAGTATATGGAAGTGATAACATAGGAGACTCTCTATCATGAAGATCCTGGTGCTACTTTGAAGCACAAGTGTGGTCAAAGGATAGTAGCATTGTCCCTTCTATCTTTTTCTCTCATTTTTCTATTTAGTCCGGAGTCTCATCCCGACTTGTGGGGGAATCATAGTCTCCATCATCCTTTCCTCACTTGGGACAATGCTCTAAAAAAGATGATCATCATACTTTTATTTACTTACAACTCAATAATTACAACTCAATACTTAGAACAAAATATGACTCTATGTGAATGCCTCCGGCGGTGTACCGGGATGTGCAATGATGCATGAGTGACATGTATGAAATAATTATGAACGGTGGCTTTGCCACAAATACAATGTCAACTACACGATCATGCAAGGCAATATGACAATGATGGAGCGTGTCATAGTAAACGGAGTGATGGAAAGTTGCATGGCAATATATCTCGGAATGGCTATGGAAATGCAGTGATAGGTAGGTATGGTGGCTGTTTTGAGGAAGGTATATGGTAGGTGTATGATACCGGCAAAAGGTGCGCGGTATTAGAGAGGATAGCGATGGTGGAAGGGTGAGAGTGCGTATAATCCATGGACTCAACATTAGTCATAAAGAACTCACATACTTATTGCAAAAATCTATTAGTTATTGAAACAAAGTATTACACGCATGCTCCAAGGGGGATAGATTGGTAGGAAGAGACCATCGCTCGTACCCGACCGCCACTCATAAGGAAGACAATCAATAAATAAATCATGCTCCGACTTCATCACATAACGGTTCACCATACGTGCATGCTACGGGAATCACAAACTTCAACACAAGTATTTATCAAATTCACAACTACTCAAGTAGCATGACTCTAATATCACCATCTCCATATCTCAAAACAATTATCAAGTATCAAACTTCTCATAGTATTCAACACACTCATAAGAATTTATTTTTTACTAATCTCGAATACTTAGCATATTAGGATTAATTTCCCAATTTAAGCAAATTACCATGCCGTTTAAGACTATCAAATAATATAAGTAAAGCATGAGAGAATAATAGTTTCTATAAAACAAATCCACCAATGTGCTCTAAAAGATATAAGTGAAGCACTAAAGCAAAAACTATATAACTCAAAAGATATAAGTGAAGCACATAGAGTAATCTAATAATTTCCAAATCATGTGTGTTTCTCCCAAAAGGTGTGTACAGCAAATATGATTTTGGCAAACTAACAAATAAATATTCAAATAATACAAGACGCTCCAAACAAAACAAATATCATGTGGTGAATAAAAATATAGCTCCAAGTAAAGTTACCGATGGAAGTAGACGAAAGAGGGGATGCCTTCCGGGGCATCCCCAAGCTTTGGCTTTTAGGTGTCCTTAGATTATCTTGGGGTGCCATGGGCATCCCCAATCTTAGGCTCTTGCCACTCCTTGTTCCATAATCCATCAAATCTTTTACCCAAAACTTGAAAACTTCACAACACAAAACTCAAAATAGAAAATCTCGTGAGCTCCGTTAGCGAAAGAAAACAAAACACCACTTAAAGGTACTGTAATGAACTAATTATTTATTTATATTGGTTTTAAACCTACTTTATTCCAACTTGTATATGGTTTATAAACTATTTTACTAGCCATAGATTCATCGAAATAACCAAACAACGCACGAAAAACAGAATCTGTCAAAAACAGAATAGTCTGTAGTAATATGTAGCTAACGCAAGTTCTGGAACCCCAAAAATTCTAAAATAAATTGCTGGACGTGAGTAATTTATCTATTAATCATCTTCAAAAAGAATTAACTAAGTATCTCTTTCTAAATAAAAATGGCAGCAATTCTCGTGAGCGCTAAAGTTTCTGTTTTTACAGCAAGATCAAAAAGACTTTCCCCAAGTCTTCCCAACGGTTCTACTTGGCACAAACACTAACTAAACACAACAAACACAACCAAAACAGAGGCTAGATAAATTATTTATTTAATAACAGCAAGGATAAATATTGTGTCGTCTCCCAATAAGCGCTTTTCTTTAAAGCCTTTTAGCTAGGCAAGAGATTTCAACGATGCTCACAAGAAAGACAAGAATTGAAGCACAAAGAGAGCATCATAAAACACGTGACAAACACATCTAAGTCTAACATACTTCCTATGCATAGGCATCTTATAGGAAAACAAATTATCAAGGCAAGCAAAAACTAGCATATGCAAGGAGGCGGAAAAAAACAATAGCAATCTCAACATAACGAGAGGTAATTTAGTAACATGAAAATTTCTACAATCATATTTTCCTCTCTCATGATAATTACATGTGGGATCATAAGCAAATTCAACAAAATAGCTATCACATAAAATGTTTTCAACATGATCCACATGAATGCAAAGTTGACATTCTTTCAAAATAGTGGGATTAACATTAACTAAAATCATGACCTCTTCAAACCCACTTTTATCAAAAACTTCAGAAGATTGAACATTATCCAAATATGTGGTATCTAGAGTTGACACTCTTCCAAAACCACTTTCAATAATATTGCAAACACTATTATCAATCTCATATTCATCATGGGGCTTAAATAAATTTTCAAGATCATAAGAAGAATCACCCCAATCATGATCATTGCAACAAGTAGAGGGCATAGCAAAACTAGCATCCCCAAGCTTAGGGCTTTGCATATTATTAGCACAATTTACATAAATAGAATTTATAATAAAATCATTGCAACCATGTTGTTTATTCAAAGATCTATCGTGAATCGCTTCATAAAGTAATTCATCACACTTTTTAGATTCACGAATTTCAAGCAAAACCTTATAAAGATAATCTAGTGCACAAAACTCACTAGCAATTGGTTCATCATAATTGGATCTCTTAAAAAGATTAGCAAGCGGATGAGGATCCATAGATCTTAGGTTCTCTGTTTAGTAATCAATAAACAACTATTCCAATCAAACGAGCAAACGAGCCAAGTAAGGCATTAAAGCAAACAGAAAAAGGGCGAAAGGAAAAGAGGGCGAATAAAAACGGCAAGGGTGAAGTGGGGGAGAGGAAAACGAGAGGCAAATGGCAAATAATGTAATGCGGGAGATAAGGGTTTGTGATGGGTACTTGGTATGTTGACTTTTGTGTAGACTCCCCGGCAACGGCGCCGGAAATCCTTCTTGCTACCTCTTGAGCACTGCGTTGGTTTTCCCTTGAAGAGGAAAGGGTGATGCAGCAAAGTAGCGTAAGTATTTCCCTCAAGTGGATGACCTAAGGTTTATAAATCCGTAGGAGGCATAGGATGAAGATGGTCTCTCTCAAGCAACCCTGCAACCAAATGACAAAGAGTCTCTTGTGTCCCCAACACACCCAATACAATGGTAAATTGTATAGGTGCACTAGTTCGGCGAAGAGATGGTGATACAAGTGGTATATGGATGGTAGATAAAGGTTTTTGTAATATGAAAATATAAAAAGAGCAAGGTAACTAATGATGAAAGTGAGCACAAACGGTATTGCAATGCGTTGAAACAAGGCCTAGGGTTCATACTTTTACTAGTGCAAGTTCTCTCAACAATAATAACATAATTGGATCATATAAATATCGCTCAACATGCAACAAAGAGTCACTCCAAAGTCAGTAATAGCAGAGAACAAACGAAGAGATTATGGTAGGGTACGAAACCACCTCAAAGTTATCCTTTCTGATCGATCTATCATAGAGTTCGTACTAGAATAACACCTTAAGACACAAATCAGCCAAAACCCTAATGTCACCTAGATACTCCAATGTCACCTCAAGTATCCGTGGGTATGATTATACGATATGCATCACACAATCTCAGATTCATCTATTCAACCAACACAAAGTACTTCAAAGAGTGCCCCAAAGTTTCTACCAGAGAGTCAAGAAGAAAATGTGTGCCAACCCCTATGCATAGGTTCATGGGCGGAACCCGCAAGTTGATCACCAAAACATACATCAAGTAAATCAATAGAATACCCCATTGTCACCACGGGTATCCCACGGAAGACATACATCAAGTGTTCTCAAATCCTTAAAGACTCAATCCGATAAGATAACTTCAAAGGGAAAACCCAATCCATTACAAGAGAGTAGAGGGGGAGAAACATCATAAGATCCAACGATAATAGCAAAGCTCGCGATACATCAAGATCGTATCACCTCAAGAACACGAGAGAGAGAGAGAGAGAGATCAAACACATAGCTACTAGTACATACCCTCAGCCCCGAGGGAGAACTACTCCCTCCTCGTCATGGAGAGCACCGGGATGATGAAGATGGTCACCGGAGAGTGATTTCCCCCTTCGGCAGGGTGCCGGAATGGGTCTAGATTGGTTTTCGGTGGCTACGGAGGCTTCTGGCGGCAGAACTCCCGATCTATTGTGCTCCCCGAAGTTTTTAGGGTATATGGGTATATATGGGAGGAAGAAGTACGTCGGTGGACCTCCGGGCTGTACACGAGGCAGGGGCGCGCCCCCCACCCTCGTGGGAAGCCCGGGACTCTCCTGGTCCAACTCCGATACTCCATGGGCTTCTTCTGGTCCAAAAATAAGTTCCATGAAGTTTCAGGTCAATTGGACTCTGTTTGATTTTCCTTTTCTGCGATACTCTAAAACAAGGAGAAAACAGAAACTGGCACTAGGTTCTAGGTTAATAGGTTAGTCCCAAAAATAATATAAAAGTGTATAATAAAGCCCATAAACATCCAAAACAGATAATATAATAGCATGGAACAATAAAAAATTATAGATACGTTGGAGACGTATCAATGCCCCCTCTGGGGGAGCTCCGAAAAAGGCCCCAAGATGGGATCTCACGGGTATAGAAGGTTGCGGCGGTGGAATTAGGGTTTTGGCTCCGTATCTAGTAGTTTGGGGGTACGTAGGTATATATAGGAGGAATAAGTACGTCGGTGGAGCAACATGGGCCCCACGAGGGTGGAGGGCGCGCCTGGGGCTGGGGGGGGGGGTAGGCGCGCCCCCTACCTCGTGCCTTCCTGGTTGCTTTCTTGATGTAGGGTCCAAGTCCTCTGGATCACGTTCGTTCCAAAAATCACGTTCCCGAAGGTTTCATTCCGTTTGGACTCCGTTTGATATTCTTTTTCTGCGAAACTCTGAAATAGGCAAAAAAACATCAATTCTAGGTTGGGTCTCCGGTTAACAGGTTAGTCCCAAAAATAATATAAAACTGTATAATAAAGCCCAATAATGTCCAAAACAGAATATAATATAGCATGGAACAATAAAAAATTATAGATACGTTGGAGACGTATCAAGCATCCCCAAGCTTAATTCCTGCTCGTCCTCGAGTAGGTAATGATAAAAACAGAATTTTTGATGTGGAATGCTACTTGTCATAGTTTCAATGTAATTTTCTTAATTGTTGTATGAATATTCAGATTCGAAAGATTCAAGAAAAAAGTTTAATATTGACATAGAAATAATAATACTTCAAGCATACTAACTAAGCAATTATGTCTTCTCAAAATAACATGGCCAAAGAAAATTATCCCTACAAAATCGTATAGTCTGGGTATGCTCTATCTTCACCACACAAAGTATTTAAATCATGCACAACCATGATGACAAGCCAAGCAATTGTTTCATACTTTTGGTGTTCTCAAACTTTTTCAATCTTCACGCAATACATGAGCGTGAGCCATGGACATAGCACTATATGTGGAATAGAATGGTGGTTGTAGAGAAGACAAAAAGGGAGAAGATAGTCTCACACCAACTAGGCGTATCAACGGGCTATGGACATGCCCATTAATAGATATCAATGTGAGTGAGTAGGGATTGCCATGCAACGGATGCACTAGACCTATAAGTATATGAAAGCTCAACAAAAGGAACTAAGTGGGTGTGCATCCAACTCGCTTGCTCACGAAGACCTAGGGCATTTTGAGGAAGCCCATCATTGGAATATACAAGCCAAGTTCTATAATGAAAAATTCTCACTAGTATATGGAAGTGATAACATAGGAGACTCTCTATCATGAAGATCCTGGTGCTACTTTGAAGCACAAGTGTGGTAAAAGGATAGTAGCATTGTCCCTTCTCTCTTTTTCTCTCATTTTTCTATTTAATACGGAGTCTCATCCCGACTTGTGGGGGAATCATAGTCTCCATCATCCTTTCCTCACTTGGGACAATGCTCTAAAAAAGATGATCATCACACTTTTATTTACTTACAACTCAACAATTACAACTCAATACTTAGAACAAAATATGACTCTATGTGAATGCCTCCGGCGGTGTACCGGGATGTGCAATGATGCATGAGTGACATGTATGAAAGAATTATGAACGGTGGCTTTGCCACAAATACAATGTCAACTACACGATCATGCAAGGCAATATGACAATGATGGAGCGTGTCATAGTAAACGGAGCGATGGAAAGTTGCATGGCAATATATCTTGGAATGGCTATGGAAATGCACTGATAGGTAGGTATGGTGGCTGTTTTGAGGAAGGTATATGGTGGGTGTATGATACCGGCAAAAGGTGCGCGGTATTAGAGAGGATATCGATGGTGGAAGGGTGAGAGTGTGTATAATCCATGGACTCAACATTAGTCATAAAGAACTCACATACTTATTGCAAAAATCTATTAGTTATTGAAACAAAGTATTACGTGCAAGCTCCTAGGGGGATAGATTGGTAGGAAGAGACCATCGCTCGTACCCGACCGCCACTCATAAGGAAGACAATCAATAAATAAATCATGCTCCGACTTCATCACATAATGGTTCATCATACGTGTATGCTACGGGAATCACAAACTTCAACACAAGTATTTCTCAAATTCACAACTACTCAAGTAGACTGACTCTAATATCACCATCTCCATATCTCAAAACAATTATCAAGTATCAAACTTCTCATAGTATTCAACACACTCATAAGAATTTATTTTTTACTAATCTCGAATACTTAGCATATTAGGATTAATTTCCCAATTTAAGCAAATTACCATGCCGTTTAAGACTATCAAATAATATAAGTAAAGCATGAGAGAATAATAGTTTCTATAAAACAAATCCACCACTGTGCTCTAAAAGATATAAGTGAAGCACTAAAGCAAAAACTATATAACTCAAAAGATATAAGTGAAGCACATAGAGTAATCTAATAATTTCCAAATCATGTGTGTTTCTCCCAAAAGGTGTGTACAGCAAATATGATTTTGGCAAATTAACAAATAAATATTCAAATAATACAAGACGCTCCAAGCAAAACACATATCATGTGGTGAATAAAAATATAGCTCCAAGTAAAGTAACCGATGGAAGTAGACGAAAGAGGGGATGCCTTCCGGGGCATCCCCAAGCTTTGGGTTTTAGGTGTCCTTAGATTATCTTGGGGTGCCATGGGCATCCCCAAGCTTAGGCTCTTGCCACTCCTTGTTCCATAATCCATCAAATCTTTTACCCAAAACTTGAAAACTTCACAACACAAAACTCAAAATAGAAAATCTCGTGAGCTCTGTTAGCGAAAGAAAACAAAACACCACTTAAAGGTACTGTAATGAACTAATTATTTATTTATATAGGTGTTAAACCTACTATATTCCAACTTCTCTATGGTTTATAAACTATTTTACTAGCCATAGATTCATCGAAATAAGCAAACAACACATGAAAAACAGAATCTGTCAAAAACAGAATAGTCTGTAGTAATATGTAGCTAACGCAAGTTCTGGAACCCCAAAAATTCTAACATAAATTTCTGGACGTGAGTAATTTATCTATTAATCATATGCAGAAAGAATTAACTAAGTATAACTTTCCAAATAAAAATGGCAGCAATTCTCGTGAGCACTAAAGTTTCTGTTTTTTACAGCAAGATCGAAAAGACTTTCCCCAAGTCTTCCCAACGGTTCTACTTGGCACAAACACTAACTAAACACAACAAACACAACCAAAACAGAGGCTAGATAAATTATTTATTGAATAACAGCAAGGATAAATATTGTGTCATCTCCCAATAAGCGCTTTTCTTTAAAGCCTTTTAGCTAGGCAAGAGATTTCGACGATGCTCACAAGAAAGACAAGAATTGAAGCACAAAGAGAGCATCATAAAACACGTGACAAACACATCTAAGTCTAACATACTTCCTATGAATAGGCATCTTATAGGCAAACAAATTATCAAGGCAAGCAAAAACTAGCATATGCAAGGAGGCGGAAAAAAACAATAGCAATCTCAACATAACGAGAGGTAATTTAGTAACATGAAAATTTCTACAATCATATTTTCCTCTCTCATGATAATTACATGTGGGATCATAAGAAAATTCAACAAAATAGCTATCACATAAAACGTTTTCAACATGATCCACATGAATGCAAAGTTGACATTCTTTCAAAATAGTGGGATTAACATTAACTAAAATCATGACCTCTTCAAACCCACTTTTATCAAAAACTTCAGAAGATTGAACATTATCCAAATATGTGGTATCTAGAGTTGACACTCTTCCAAAACCACTTTCAATAATATTGCAAACACTATTATCAATCTCATATTCATCATGGGGCTTAAATAAATTTTCAAGATCATAAGAAGAATCACCCCAATCATGATCATTGCAGCAAGTAGAGGGCATAGCAAAACTAGCATCCCCAAGCTTAGGGCTTTGCATATTATTAGCACAATTTACATAAATAGAATTTATAATAAAATCATTGCAACCATGTTATTTATTCAAGGATCTATCGTGAATCGCTTCATAAAGTAATTCATCACACTTTTCAAATTCACGAATTTGAAGCAAAACCTTATAAAGATAATCTAGTGCACAAAACTCACTAGCAATTGGTTCATCATAATTGGATCTCTTAAAAAGATTAGCAAGCGGATGAGGATCCATAGATCTTAGGTTCTCTATTTAGTAATCAATAAACAACTATTCCAATCAAACGAGCAAACGAGCCAAGTAAGGCATTAAAGCAAACGGAAAAAGGGCGAACGGAAAAGAGGGCGAATAAAAACGGCAAGGGTGAAGTGGGCGAGAGGAAAACGAGAGGCAAATGTCAAATAATGTAATGCGGGAGATAAGGGTTTGTGATGGGTACTTGGTATGTTGACTTTTGTGTAGACTCCCCGGCAACGGCGCCGGAAATCCTTCTTGCTACCTCTTGAGCACTGCGTTGGTTTTCCCTTGAAGAGGAAAGGGTGATGCAGCAAAGTAGCGTAAGTATTTCCCTCAAGTGGATGACCTAATTTTTATCAATCCGTAGGAGGCGTAGGATGAAGATGGTCTCTCTCAAGCAACCCTGCAACCAAATGACAAAGAGTCTCTTGTGTCCCCAACACACCCAATACAATGGTAAATTGTATAGGTGCACTAGTTCGGCGAAGAGATGGTGATACAAGTGGTATATGGATGGTAGATAAATGCTTTTCTAATATGAAAATATAAAAACAGCAAGGTAACTAATGATAAAAGTGAGCACAAACGGTATTGCAATGCGTTGAAACAAGGCCTAGGGTTCATACTTTTACTAGTGCAAGTTCTCTCAACAATAATAACATAATTGGATCATATAAATATCACTCAACATGCAACAAAGAGTCACTCCAAAGTCAGTAATAGCAGAGAACAAACGAAGAGATTATGGTAGGGTACGAAACCACCTCAAAGTTATCCTTTCTGATCGATCTATCATAGAGTTCGTACTAGAATAACACCTTAAGACACAAATCAGCCAAAACCCTAATGTCACCTAGATACTCCAATGTCACCTCAAGTATCTGTGGGTATGATTATACGATATGCATCACACAATCTCAGATTCATCTATTCAACCAACACAAAGTACTTCAAAGAGTGCCCCAAAGTTTCTACCAGAGAGTCAAGAAGAAAATGTGTGCCAACCCCTATGCATAGGTTCATGGGCGGAACCCGCAAGTTGATCACCAAAACATACATCAAGTAAATCAATAGAATACCCCATTGTCACCACGGGTATCCCACGGAAGACATACATCAAGTGTTCTCAAATCCTTAAAGACTCAATCCGATAAGATAACTTCAAAGGGAAAACCCAATCCATTACAAGAGAGTAGAGGGGGAGAAACATCATAAGATCCAACGATAATAGCAAAGCTCGCAATACATCAAGATCGTATCACCTCAAGAACACGAGAGAGAGAGAGAGAGAGATCAAACACATAGCTACTAGTACATACCCTCAGCCCCGAGGGAGAACTACTCCCTCCTCATCATGGAGAGCACTGGGATGATGAAGATGGTCACCGGAGAGGGATTTCCCCCTTCGGCAGGGTGCCGGAACGGGTCTAGATTGGTTTTCGGTGGCTACGGAGGCTTCTGGCGGCAGAACTCCCGATCTATTGTGCTCCCCAAAGTTTTTAGGGTATATGGGTATATATGGGAGGAAGAAGTACGTCGGTGGACCTCCGGGCTGTACACGAGGCAGGGGCGCGCCCCCCACCCTCGTGGGCAGCCCGGGACTCTCGTGGTCCAACTCCGATACTCCATGGGCTTCTTCTGGTCCAAAAATAAGTTCCACAAAGTTTCAGGTCAATTGGACTCTGTTTGATTTTCCTTTTCTGCGATACTCTAAAACAAGGAAAAACAGAAACTGGCACTAGGCTCTAGGTTAATAGGTTAGTCCCAAAAATAATATAAAAGTGTATAATAAAGCCCATAAACATCCAAAACAGATAATATAATAGCATGGAACAATAAAAAATTATAGATACGTTGGAGACGTATCAATGCCCCCTCTGGGGGAGCTCCGAAAAAGGCCCCAAGATGGGATCTCACGGGTATAGAAGGTTGCGGCGGTGGAATTAGGGTTTTGGCTCCGTATCTGGTAGTTTGGGGGTACGTAGGTATATATAGGAGGAATAAGTACGTCGGTGGAGCAACATGGGCCCCACGAGAATGGAGGGCGCGCCTGGGGCTGGGGGGGGGGGGGTAGGCGCGCCCCCTACCTCGTGCCTTCCTGGTTGCTTTCTTGATGTAGGGTCCAAGTCCTCTGGATCACGTTCGTTCCAAAAATCACGTTCCCGAAGGTTTCATTCCGTTTGGACTCCGTTTGATATTCTTTTTCTGCGAAACTCTGAAATAGGCAAAAAACATCAATTCTGGGTTGGGCCTCCGGTTAATAGGTTAGTCCCAAAAATAATATAAAACTGTATAATAAAGCCCAATAATGTCCAAACCAGAATATAATATAGCATGGAACAATAAAAAATTATAGATACGTTGGAGACGTATCAAGCATCCCCAAGCTTAATTCCTGCTCGTCCTCGAGTAGGTAAATGATAAAAACAGAATTTTTGATGTGGAATGCTACTTGGCATAGTTTCAATGTAATTCTCTTAATTGTTGTATGAATATTCAGATTCGAAAGATTCAAGACAAAAGTTTAATATTGACATAGAAATAATAATACTTCAAGCATACTAACTAAGCAATTATGTCTTCTCAAAATAACATGGCCAAAGAAAATTATCCCTACAAAATCATATAGTCTGGGTATGCTCTATCTTCACCACACAAAGTATTTAAATCATGCACAACCATGATGACAAGCCAAGCAATTGTTTCATACTTTTGGTGTTCTCAAACTTTTTCAATCTTCACGCAATACATGAGCGTGAGCCATGGACATAGCACTATATGTGGAATAGAATGGTGGTTGTAGAGAAGACAAAAAGGGAGAAGATAGTCTCACACCAACTAGGCGTATCAACGGGCTATGGACATGCCCATTAATAGATATCAATGTGAGTGAGTAGGGATTACCATGCAACGGATGCACTAGACCTATAAGTATATGAAAGCTCAACAAAAGGAACTAACTGGGTGTGCATCCAACTCGCTTGCTCACGAAGACCTAGGGCATTTTGAGGAAGCCCATCATTGGAATATACAAGCCAAGTTCTATAATGAAAAATTCTCACTAGTATATGGAAGTGATAACATAGGAGACTCTCTATCATGAAGATCCTGGTGCTACTTTGAAGCACAAGTGTGGTAAAAGGATACTAGCATTGTCCCTTCTCTCTTTTTCTCTCATTTTTCTATTTAGTCCGGAGTCTCATCCTGGCTTGTGGGGGAATCATAGTCTCCATCATCCTTTCCTCACTTGGGACAATGCTCTAAAAAAGATGATCATCACACTTTTATTTACTTAAAACTCAACAATTACAACTCAATATTTAGAAAAAAATGTGACTCTATGTGAATGCCTCCGGCGGTGTACCGGGATGTGCAATGATGCATGAGTGACATGTATGAAAGAATTATGAACGGTGGCTTTGCCACAAATACAATGTCAACTACACGATCATGCAAGGCAATATGACAATGATGGAGCGTGTCATAGTAAACGGAGCGATGGAAAGTTGCATGGCAATATATCTTGGAATGGCTATGGAAATGCAGTGATAGGTAGGTATGGTGGATGTTTTGAGGAAGGTATATGGTGGGTGTATGATACCGGCAAAAGGTGTGCGGTATTAGAGAGGATAGCGATGGTGGAAGGGTGAGAGTGCGTATAATCCATGGACTCAACATTAGTCATAAAGAACTCACATACTTATTGCAAAAATCTATTAGTTATTGAAACAAAGTATTACACGCATGCTCCTAGGGGGATAGATTGGTAGGAAGAGACCATCGCTCGTACCCGACCGCCACTCATAAGGAAGACAATCAATAAATAAATCATGCTCCGACTTCATCACATAACGGTTCACCATACGTGCATGCTACGGGAATCACAAACTTCAACACAAGTATTTCTCAAATTCACAACTACTCAACTATCATGACTCTAATATCACCATCTCCATATCTCGAAACAATTATCAAGTATCAAACTTCTCATAGTATTCAACACACTCATAAGAATTTATTTTTTACTAATCTCGAATACTTAGCATATTAGGATTAATTTCCCAATTTAAGCAAATTACCATGCTGTTTAAGACTATCAAAATAATATAAGTGTAGCATGAGAGAACAATAGTTTCTATAAAACAAATCCACCACTGTGCTCTAAAAGATATAAGTGAAGCACTAAAGCAAAAACTATATAACTCAAACGATATAAGTGAAGCACATAGAGTAATCTAATAATTTTCAAATCATGTGTGTTTCTCTCAAAAGGTGTGTACAGCAAATATGATTTTGGAAAACTAACAAATAAATATTCAAATAATACAAGACGCTCCAAGCAAAACACATATCATGTGGTGAATAAAAATATAGCTCCAGGTAAAGTTACCGATGGAAGTAGACGAAAGAGGGGATGCCTTCCGGGGCATCCCCAAGCTTTGGCTTTTAGGTGTCCTTAGATTATCTTGGGGTGCCATGGGAATCCCCAAGATTAGGCTCTTGCCACTCCTTGTTCCATAATCCATCAAATCTTTTACCCAAAACTTGGAAACTTCACAACACAAAACTCAAAATAGAAAATCTCGTGAGCTCCGTTAGCGAAAGAAAACAAAACACCACTTAAAGGTACTATAATGAACTAATTATTTATTTATATTGGTGTTAAACCTACTGTATTCTAACTTCTCTATGTTTTATAAACTATTTTACTAGCCATAGATTCATCGAAATAATCAAACAACACACGAAAAACAGAATCTATCAAAAACAGAATAGTCTGTAGTAATATGTAGCTAACGCAAGTTCTGGAACCCCAAAAATTCTAAAATAAATTGATGGACGTGAGTAATTTATCTGTTAATCATATGCAAAAATAATTAACTAAGTATCACTTTCCAAATAAAAATGGCAGCAATTCTCGTGAGCGCTAAAGTTTCTGTTTTTACAGCAAGATCAAAAAGACTTTCCCCAAGGCTTCCCACGGTTCTACTTGGCACAAACACTAACTAAACACAACAAACACAACCAAAACAGAGGCTAGATAAATTATTTATTGAATAACAGCTAGGATAAATATTGTGTCATCTCCCAATAAGCGCTTTTCTTTAAAGCCTTTTAGCTAGGCAAGAGATTTCAACGATGCTCACAAGAAAGACAAGAATTGAAGCACAAAGAGAGCATCATAAAACACGTGACAAACACATCTAAGTCTAACATACTTCCTATGCATAGGCATCTTATAGGCAAACAAATTATCAAGGCAAGCAAGAACTAGCATATGCAAGGAGGCGGAAAAAAACAATAGCAATCTCAACATAACGAGAGGTAATTTAGTAACATGAAAATTTCTACAATCATATTTTCCTCTCTCATGATAATTACATGTGGGATCATAAGAAAATTCAACAAAATAGCTATCACATAAAATGTTTTCAACATGATCCACATGAATGCAAAGTTGACATTCTTTCAAAATAGTGGGATTAACATTAACTAAAATCATGACCTCTTCAAACCCACTTTTATCAAAAACTTCAGAAGATTGAACATTATCCAAATATGTGGTATCTAGAGTTGACACTCTTCCAAAACCACTTTCAATAATATTGCAAACACTATTATCAATCTCATATTCATCATGGGGCTTAAATAAATTTTCAAGATCATAAGAAGAATCACCCCAATCATGATCATTGCAACAAGTAGAGGGCATACCAAAACTAGCATCCCCAAGCTTAGGGCTTTGCATATTATTAGCACAATTTACATAAATAGAATTTATAATAAAATCATTGCAACCATGTTATTTATTCAAAGATCTATCGTGAATCGCTTCATAATGTAATTCATCACACTTTTCAGATTCACGAATTTCAAGCAAAACCTTATAAAGATAATCTAGTGCACAAAACTCACTAGCAATTGGTTCATCATAATTGGATCTCTTAAAAAGATTAGCAAGCGGATGAGGACACATAGATCTTAGGTTCTCTGTTTAGTAATCAATAAACAACTATTCCAATCAAACGAGCAAACGAGCCAAGTAAGGCATTAAAGCAAACGGAAAAAGGGCGAACGGAAAAGAGGGCGAATAAAAACGGCAAGGGTGAAGTGGGGGAGAGGAAAACGAGAGGCAAATGGCAAATAATGTAATGCGGGAGATAAGGGTTTGTGATGGGTACTTGGTATGTTGACTTTTGCGTAGACTTCCCGGCAACAGCACCGGAAATCCTTCGTGCTACCTCTTGAGCACTGCGTTGGTTTTCCCTTGAAGAGGAAAGGGTGATGCAGCAAAGTAGCGTAAGTATTTCCCTCAAGTGGATGACCTAAGGTTTATCAATCCGTAGGAGGCGTAGGATGAAGATGGTCTCTCTCAAGCAACCCTGCAACCAAATGACAAAGAGTCTCTTGTGTCCCCAACACACCCAATACAATGGTAAATTGTATAGGTGTACTAGTTCGGCGAAGAGATGGTGATAGAAGTGGTATATGGATGGTAGATAAAGGTTTTTGTAATATGAAAATATAAAAACAGCAAGGTAACTAATGATAAAAGTGAGCACAAACGGTATTGCAATGCGTTGAAACAAGGCCTAGGGTTCATACTTTTACTAGTGCAAGTTCTCTCAACAATAATAACATAACTGGATCATATAAATATCGCTCAACATGCAACAAAGAGTCACTCCAAAGTCAGTAATAGCAGAGAACAAACGAAGAGATTATGGTAGGGTACGAAACCACCTCAAAGTTATCCTTTCTGATCGATCTATCATAGAGTTCGTACTAGAATAACACCTTAAGACACAAATCAGCCAAAACCCTAATGTCACCTAGATACTCCAATGTCACCTCAAGTATCCGTGGGTATGATTATAGGATATGCATCACACAATCTCAGATTCATCTATTCAACCAACACAAAGTACTTCAAAGAGTGCCCCAAAGTTTCCACCAGAGAGTCAAGAAGAAAATGTATGCCAACCCCTATGCATAGGTTCATGGGCGGAACCCGCAAGTTGATCACCAAAACATACATCAAGTAAATCAATAGAATACCCCATTGTCACCACGGGTATCCCACGGAAGACATACATCAAGTGTTCTCAAATCCTTAAAGACTCAATCCGATAAGATAACTTCAAAGGGAAAACCCAATCCATTACAAGAGAGTAGAGGGGGAGAAACATCATAAGGTCCAACGATAATAGCAAAGCTCGTGATACATCAAGATCGTAACACCTCAAGAACACGAGAGAGAGAGAGAGAGAGATCAAACACATAGCTACTACTACATACCCTCAGCCCCGAGGGAGAACTACTCCCTCCTTGTCATGGAGAGCACCGGGATGATGAAGATGGTCATCGGAGAGGGATTTCCCCCTCCGGCAGGGTGCCGGAACGGGTCTAGATTGGTTTTCGGTGGCTACGGAGGCTTCTGGCGGCAGAACTCCCGATCTATTGTGCTCCCCAAAGTTTTTAGGGTATATGGGTATATATGGGAGGAAGAAGTACGTCGGTGGACCTCCGGGCTGTCCACGAGGCACGGGCGCGCCCCCACCCTCGTGGGCAGCCCGGGACTCTCCTGGTCCAACTCCGATACTCCGTGGGCTTCTTCTGGTCCAAAAATAAGTTCCATGAAGTTTCAGGTCAATTGGACTCTGTTTGATTTTCCTTTTCTGCGATACTCCAAAACAAGGAAAAAACATAAACTGGCACTGGGCTCTAGGTTAATAGGTTAGTCCCCAAAATAATATAAAAGTGTATAATAAAGCCCATAAACATCCAAAACAGATAATATAATAGCATGGAACATAAAAAATTATAGATACGTCGGAGACGTATCAATGCCCCCTCCGGGGGAGCTCCGAAAAAGGCCCCAAGATGGGATCTCACGTGTACAGAAGGTTGCGGCAGTGGAATTAGGGTTTTGGCTACGTATCTGGTAGTTTGGGGGTACGTAGGTATATATAGGACGAATAAGTACGTTGGTGGAGCAACATGGGCCCCACGAGGGTGGAGGGCGCGCTTGGGGGGGGGGGTAGGCGCGCCCCCTACCTCGTGCCTTCCTGGTTGCTTTCTTGATGTAGGGTCCAAGTCCTCTGGATCACGTCCGTTCCAAAAATCACATTCCCGAAGGTTTCATTCCGTTTGGACTCCGTTTGATATTCTTTTTCTGCGAAACTCTGAAATAGGCAAAAAACATCAATTCTGGGTTGGGCCTCCGGTTAATAGGTTAGTCCCAAAAATAATATAAAACTGTATAATAAAGCCAAATAATGTCCAAAACAGAATATAATATAGCATGGAACAATAAAAAATTATAGATACGTTGGAGACGTATCAAGCATCCCCAAGCTTAATTCCTGCTCGTCCTCGAGTAGGTAAATGATAAAAACAGAATTTTTGATGTGGAATGCTACTTGGCATAGTTTCAATGTAATTCTCTTAATTGTGGTATGAATATTCAGATTCGAAAGATTCAAGACAAAAGTTTAATATTGACATAGAAATAATAATACTTCAAGCATACTAACTAAGCAATTATGTCTTCTCAAAATAACATGGCCAAAGAAAATTATCCCTACAAAATCATATAGTCTGGGTATGCTCTATCTTCACCACACAAAGTATTTAAATCATGCACAACCATGATGACAAGCCAAGCAATTGTTTCATACTTTTGGTGTTCTCAAACTTTTTCAATCTTCACGCAATACATGAGCGTGAGCCATGGACATAGCACTATATGTGGAATAGAATGGTGGTTGTAGAGAAGACAAAAAGGGAGAAGATAGTCTCACACCAACTAGGCATATCAACGGGCTATGGACATGCCCATTAATAGATATCAATGTGAGTGAGTAGGGATTGCCATGCAACGGATGCACTAGACCTATAAGTATATGAAAGCTCAACAAAAGGAACTAACTGGGTGTGCATCCAACTCGCTTGCTCACGAAGACCTAGGGCATTTTGAGGAAGCCCATCATTGGAATATACAAGCCAAGTTCTATAATGAAAAATTCTCAATAGTATATAGAAGTGATAACATAGGAGACTCTCTATCATGAAGATCCTGGTGCTACTTTGAAGCACAAGTGTGGTAAAAGGATAGTAGCATTGTCCCTTCTCTCTTTTTCTCTCATTTTTCCATTTAGTCCGGAGTCTCATCCCGACTTGTGGGGGAATCATAGTCTCCATCATCCTTTCCTCACTTGGGACAATGCTCTAAAAAAGATGATCATCACACTTTTATTTACTTACAACTCAAAAATTACAACTCAATACTTAGAACAAAATACGACTCTATGTGAATGCCTCCGGCGGTGTACCGAGATGTGCAATGATGCATGAGTGACATGTATGAAAGAATTATGAACGGTGGCTTTGCCACAAATACAATGTCAACTACACAATCATGCAAGGCAATATGACAATGATGGAGCGTGTCATAGTAAACGGAGCGATGGAAAGTTGCATGGCAATATATCTTGGAATGGCTATGGAAATGCACTGATAGGTAGGTATGGTGGCTGTTTTGAGGAAGGTATATGGTGGGTGTATGATACCGGCAAAAGGTGTGCGGTATTAGAGAGGATAGCGATGGTGGAAGGGTGAGAGTGCGTTTAATCCATGGACTCAACATTAGTCATAAAGAACTCACATACTTATTGCAAAAATCTATTAGTTATTGAAACAAAGTATTACGCGCATGCTCCTAGGGGGATAGATTGGTAGGAAGAGACCATCGCTCGTACCCGACCGCCACTCATAAGGAAGACAATCAATAAATAAATCATGCTCCGACTTCATCACATAATGGTTCACCATACGTGCATGCTACGGGAATCACAAACTTCAACACAAGTATTTCTCAAATTCATAACTACTCAACTAGCATGACTCTAATATCACCATCTCCATATCTCAAAACAATTATCAAGTATCAAACTTCTCATAGTATTCAACACACTCATAAGAATTTATTTATTTTACTAATCTCGAATACTTAGCATATTAGGATTAATTTCCCAATTTAAGCAAATTACCATGCTGTTTAAGACTCTCAAAATAATATAAGTGAAGCATGAGAGAATAATAGTTTCTATAAAACAAATCCACCACTGTGCTCTAAAATATATAAGTGAAGCACTAAAGCAAAAACTATATAACTCAAAAGATATAAGTGAAGCACATAGAGTAATCTAATAATTTTCAAATCATGTGTGTTTCTCTCAAAAGGTGTGTACAGAAAATATGATTTTGGCAAACTAACAAATAAATATTCAAATAATACAAGACGCTCCAAGCAAAACACATATCATGTGGTGAATAAAAATATAGCTCCAAGTAAAGTTACCGATGGAAGTAGATGAAAGAGGGGATGCCTTCCGGGGCATCCTCAAGCTTTGGCTTTTAGGTGTCCTTAGATTATCTTGGGGTGCCATGGAAATCCCCAAGCTTAGGCTCTTGCCACTCCTTGTTCCATAATCCATCAAATCTTTTACCCAAAACTTGAAAACTTCACAACACAAAACTCAAAATAGAAAATCTCGTGAGCTCCGTTAGCGAAAGAAAACAAAACAACACTTAAAGGTACTGTAATGAACTAATTATTTATTTATATTGGTGTTAACCTACTGTATTCCAACTTCTCTATGGTTTATAAACTATTTTACTAGCCATAGATTCATCGAAATAAGCAAACAACACACGAAAAACAGAATCTGTCAAAAACAGAATAGTCTGTAGTAATATGTAGCTAACGCAAGTTCTGGAACCCCAAAAATTCTAAAATAAATTGCTGGACGTGAGTAATTTATCTATTTATCATCTGAAAAAAGAATTAACTAAGTATCACTTTCCCAATAAAAATGGCAGCAATTCTCGTGAGCGCTAAAGTTTATGATTTTTACAGCAAGATCAAAAAGACTTTCCCCAAGTCTTCCCAACGGTTCTACTTGGCACAAACACTAAATAAACACAACAAACACAACCAAAACAGAGGCTAGATAAATTATTTATTGAATAACAGCAAGGATAAATATTGTGTCGTCTCCCAATAAGCGCTTTTCTTTAAAGCCTTTTAGCTAGGCAAGAGATTTCAACGATGCTCACAAGAAAGACAAGAATTGAAGCACAAAGAGAGCATCATAAAACACGTGACAAACACATCTAAGTCTAACATACTTCCTATGCATAGGCATCTTATAGGCAAACAAATTATCAAGGAAAGCAAAAACTAGCATATGCAAGGAGGCGGAAAAAAACAATAGCAATCTCAACATAACGAGAGGTAATTTAGTAACATGAAAATTTCTACAATTATATTTTCCTCTCTCATAATAATTACATGTGGGATCATAAGCAAATTAAACAAAATATCTATCACATAAAATGTTTTCAACATGATCCACATGAATGCAAAGTTGACATTCTTTCAAAATAGTGGGATTAACATTAACTAAAATCATGACCTCTTCAAACCCACTTTTATCAAAAACTTCAGAAGATTGAACATTATCCAAATATGTGGTATCTAGAGTTGACACTCTTCCAAAACCACTTTCAATAATATTGCAAACACTATTATCAATCTCATATTCATCATGGGGCTTAAATAAATTTTCAAGATCATAAGAAGAATCACCCCAATCATGATCATTGCAACAAGTAGAGGGCATAGCAAAACTAGCATCCCCAAGCTTAGGGCTTTGCATATTATTAGCACAATTTACATAAATAGAATTTATAATAAAATCATTGCAACCATGTTATTTATTCAAAGATCTATCGTGAATCGCTTCATAATGTAATTCATCACACTTTTCAGATTCACGAATTTCAAGCAAAACCTTATAAAGATAATCTAGTGCACAAAACTCACTAGCAATTGGTTCATCTTAATTGGATCTCTTAAAAAGATTAGCAAGCGGATGAGGATCCATAGATCTTAGGTTCTCTGTTTAGTAATCAATAAACAACTATTCCAATCAAACGAGCAAACGAGCCAAGTAAGGCATTAAAGCAAACGGAAAAAGGGCGAACGGAAAAGAGGGCAAATAAAAACGGCAAGGGTGAAGTGGGGGAGAGGAAAACGAGAGGAAAATGGCAAATAATGTAATGCGGGAGATAAGGGTTTGTGATGGGTACTTGGTATGTTGACTTTTGTGTAGACTCCCCGGCAACGGCGCCAGAAATCTTTCTTGCTACCTCTTGAGCACTGCGTTGGTTTTCCCTTGAAGAGGAAAGGGTGATGCAGCAAAGTAGCGTAAGTATTTCCCTCAGTTTTTGAGAACCAAGGTATCAATCCATTAGGAGGCCAGGCACGAGTCCCTCGCACCTACACAAACAAATAAAATCCTCGCAACCAACGCAAAAAGGGATTGTCAATCCCTTCACGGTCACTTACGAAAGTGAGATCTGATAGATATGATAAGATAATATTTTGGGTAATTTTATGTTAAAGATGCAAAGTAAATAAAGCGAAATAAAAATGGTGCAAGAAATAGCTTGTTGACAGAAGATTAATATGATATAAAATAGACCCGGGGGCCATAGGTTTCACCAGTGGTTCTCTCGAGAGCATAAGTATTATGATGGGTGAACAAATTACTGTGGAGCAATTGACAGAATTGAGCATAGTTATGAGAATCTCTAGGTCTGATCATGTATATAGGCATCACGTCTGAGACAAGTGGACCGACTCCTGCCTGCATCTACTACTATTACACCACACATCAACTGCTATCCAGCATGCATCTAGAGTATTAAGTTCAAAAGAAGAGAGTAACGCTTTAAGCAAGATGACATGATGTAGAGGGATAAACTCATGCAATATGATATAAACCCCATCTTGTTATCCTCGATGGCAACAATAGAATACGTGCCTTGATGCCCCTACTGTCACTGGGAAAGGACAACGCAAGATTAAACCCAAAGCTAAGCACTTCTCCCATTGCAAGAAAGATCAATCTAGTAGGCCAAACCAAACTGATAATTTGAAGAGACTTGCAAAGATAACCAATCATACATAAAAGAATTCAGAGAAGATTCAAATATTATTCATAGATAAACTTGATTATAAACCCACAATTCATCGGTCTCAACAAACACACCGCAAAAGAAGATTACATCGAATAGATCTCCACAATTGAGGGGGAGAACATTGTATTGAGATCCAAAAAGAGAGAAGAAGCCATCTAGCTAATAACTATGGACCCGAAGGTCTGAGGTAAACTACTCACACATCATCGGAGAGGCTATGGTGTTGATGTAGAAGCCCTCCGTGATCGATGACCCCTCCGGCGGAGCTCCAGAAAAGGCCCCAAGATGGGATCTCATGGGTACAGAAGGTTGCGGCGGTGGAATTAGGGTTTTGGCTCCGTATCTGGTAGTTTGGGGGTACGTAGGCATATATAGGAGGAAGAAGTACGTCGGTGGAGCAACATGGGCCCCACGAGGGTGGAGGGCGCACCTGGAGGGGGGGTAGGCACGCCCCTACCTCATGCCTTCCTTGTTGCTTTCTTGACGTAGGGTCCAAGTCCTCTGGATCATGTTCGTTCCAAAAATCGCGTTCCCGAAGGTTTCATTCCATTTGGACTACGTTTGATATTCTTTTTCTGCGAAACTCTGAAATAGGCAAAAAATAGTAATTCTGGGCTGGGCCTCCAGTTAATAGGTTAGTCCCAAAAATAATATAAAAGTGTATAATAAAGCCCAATAATGTCCAAAAAAGAATGTAATATAGCATGGAACAATAAAAAAATTATAGATACGTTGGAGACGTATCAGCGGCCGTGATTTACTTCTCCGCTGCCAAATGCTCCTTGAACTCCTAGCTATACTGCATGCACCATGGCTTAGGGCGCCGCTTATTTGGTGGAGGGGACGGTGATTTGGGTGGAAGGTGTCGCACCGATGGTTGGGGCATGTGGGATGTGGAAGGAGGAGGAGGATGGGGGTCGGGTGTGAATTACCTGCCTGGATAGATGAGGCCGAGCACGTGAATGAGAGTCGCCGGCGAGGAGGCGGTGCTGCAAGCAAGGAGTTAAGGTTTCAACTTGGAAAGGAAGGCGGAAACAGGGGAAATGTGGCTTTTGGTAAGGGGGAGGGGAGGTAGATATTTATGCGGAAGCCGAAAATTTTGAATTGGTGCAGCGAAAAAACTGGCGCGAAGTGTCATCAGACACGGTCCCTTATTCAGCACTGTGTACGATATGTGAACATCACAAATGACTCATATATCTTAACCCGTGTGTGATGAGTTTGAACGTCAAAATTTTTGGTTTGAATTTCACTGGTTACAATGGTCATCCACGTCATTGCATAATTTGGGTACACAAAGGAGACTACAACACACCCACACTTCTTAATCGAGCAAGTTCAACAATTAAACAGAGCTAGCCGACCTAAACATTACTCTAATAAATTAAAGACCGACGCTCTTAATTCAACAAAACTACTACGGTTGGTGCTCGTCGATCTCCGTCGCCTCCTCCATGTCCAGCTCGCGCCCGACAGTCTCCTGGGGAAGGGGCTCCATGCCATCCATTGCATCATACTCTGCAAGCATCTCGCCATCTGCGTCTACCATCTCTTTGGAAAAGGCCTCCATGAGTTGGGCGTGGGCGGCCGCGATCTAGGCTTGGACAGACTCCATCGTGGCAAGGTATGTGGCGGAGGAACGGACGGCTGCTCGAACACTCTCGGTGATTGCCAACTCTTCGGTCGTGGGTTGCCAGCCGTTGTCGGAGAAGTTTCGTTCGATTTATGCGGTGACCGCCATGAGCTGGGCGTGGGTGGCCTCAACATGGTCGTGGGCACCCTCCATCAGGGCTAAGGCTGCCGCTGCGGAATGGATAGTTGTTGTGCCGCTCTCGCTAGTTGCTATCCCCAAGGAAGATGTTGCTGCCGCCACCTGAGAAGGAACAACGCCCATTTAGGCTGCCTTGGCCGCCCGGTCACAGCTTACGGCCGCGCTCATGCACCTTGTTAGCACGTGCATGGCAGCTATGGCCGCGCTCTCACCGGAGTGGGCTGCCGAAGTTGCCCTCACGATGCGGGTCCATGTCCCCATCTTTCACCGGCGATGTTTGAACAGTGAAATGATATTTGGGGATCGATGTAGTGTGCTTGACACGTCGTCTGTGGACTGTAGCCGACGCACCTTCTCGCATTAGCCATAGATGTACTATAATCTGATGGTGCTCCAAGATATTTTGTACTGCATCTCACACGGTTGGTGATAATAAACTATGTGCGATCTACTTGATTTTTCATCTTGATTTGAATTACATGACGGGGTCACAGCAGCAATGGAGGGTGTTTGAATTGTTTGAACTTTTATCTGCAGTGAACATGCAACTATAGGTGTGCCGTAAAAAATGGAATTTTTCAGGGTTCGTTTGGACATTTAATACATTAACTTGGTTTTCTAGCCATTTCAGGTGCACAATTCAAAATTAAACTACATGTGCATGCTCTGGTACACCAACATGGGTTCTAAAATCATATATGTGTCCATGGTTTTATGCTTATATCCAATGCAAGAAATGGGATGAATTTCGAACACCACGGCACCGTGGCTCTCCGGCAAACATTGAGGTACTTTATTTTGTAATTCTAGTAAATCCAAAACCCGTCTGAAATTCATGAACCTTGGCATGCTATCATGGAATGGCATCAACATGCTGGGGTAAAAAATATTGTCCCATTTGGGGCAGGTTATGGTATAATCTTCTCACAAACCAGAGCTTCTCACAAGCCTCATGGTTCCATTAGGGAAACGTGTCATCTTCATGGACAAAACAATATTCGTCGCCTCTTCTTGCTTTCAATTTTTTTCCTGGTGTCAACATAGAACAACATGAGTGTCGTGTTAAATTTTGGTATTTTTCAGGGATCGTTTGGACATTTTTATATGTTTACTGAGTTTTCTAGGCAATTATGTGCATAATTCAAAATTGAACTACATGCAGATGCTCCAGTACATAAAAATGGGTTGAAAAATCAAATGTGTGTCCTTGGTTGCAAGCTTAGGTCACATACAAGAAATGAGAGAATGCCAAACACCTTGACATTGTCGTTCGGCCGCTAACATTGAGATACATGGTTTTAAAATTCTAGTAAATCAAAAAATCTTCTAAAATTCATAAACTTGACATGATATCATGGAACGGCATCGACATGCCGTGGTAAAAATATTGTCCCATTTGGGGAAGGTTTGAGTATAAGCTTCTCACAAACCAGAGCTTCTCTCACAACAAGCCTGATGGTTTCGGTAAGGAAAGTGCCACCTTGGGGGATGGAACGATATCTGTTGCCTCTTCTTACTTTCAAAGTTCTCGTGTCAACATAGAACAACAGGAGTGTTGTGTCAATTTTTGGGATTTTTCGGGGTTCGCTTGGACATTTTTATACATTAACTGAGTTTTCTATGCATTTATGTGCATAATTCAAATCTGAACTACATGCACATGCTCCAGTGCATATAAATGGGTTCAAAATTGAAATGTCTGTCCTTGGTTGCATGATTAAGTCCCAGGCAAGAAATGAGAATAAATGTCAAACACCTTGCCATCGTCGATCGACCTCTAACATTGAGATACATGGTTTTTAAATTTTAATAAATCGAGAACGCGTCTGAAATTTATGAAACTTGACATGCTAGCATGGTACAACATCAACATGCCGTGGTAAAAAGATTGACCCATTTGGGGCAGGTTGGGGTATAAGCTTCTCACAAACCAGAGCTTCTCACAACAAGCCTCATGGTTACGGTAGGGAACGTTTCCCCTTTCTGGACGAAACGATATTCGTTGTCTCTACATGAGTGTTGTGTTAATTTTAGGAATTTTTCGGGGTTCGTTTGGATATTTTTATACATTAACTAAGTTTTATATGCATTTATGTGCATAATTAAAATTTGAAGAACAAGCACATGCTCCCGTGCATGTAAATTGGTTGAAAAATCAAATATGTGTCCTTGGTTGCATGCTTAGGTCCCATGCAAGAAATGTGAATGAATGTCAAACACCTTACCACCGTCGCTTGGCTGCAAACATCAAGATACATGGTTTTTAAATTCTAGTAAATCCAGAACTCATCTGAAGTTCATGAAACTTGAAACGCTATCATGGAGCGGCATCAACATGTTGTGGTAAAAAAATTGTCCCATTTGGGGCAGGTTTGGGTATAAGCTTCTCGCAAATCAGAGCTTCTCACAACAAGCCTGATGGTTTCGGTAGGGAACTTTCCACCTTTGGGTACAAAATGATATTCATCGCCTCTTATTGCTTTCAAAAATTTCTAGTGTCTCATGTCCACTACACAACCTTCTTCTTGTAGATGTTGTTGGGCCTCCAAGTGTAGAGACTTGTAGGACAGTAGCAAATTTCCCTCAAGTGGATGACCTAAGGTTTATCAATCCATGGGAGGCGTAGGATGAAGATGGTCTCTCTGAAACAACACCGCAACCAAATAGCAAAGAGTCTTTTGTGTCCCCAACACACCCAATACAATGGTAAATTGTATAGGTGCACTAGTTCGGCGAAGAGATGGTGATACAAGTGCAATATGGATGGTAGATATTGGTTTTTGTAATCTGAAAATATAAAAACAACAAGGTAACTAATGATAAAACTGAGCAAAAACGATATTGCAATGCTAGGAAACAAGGCCTAGGGTTCATACTTTCACTAGTGCAAGTTCTCTCAACAATAATAACATAATTGGATCATATAACTATCCCTCAAGATGCAACAAATAGTCACTCCAAAGTCACTAATAGCGGAGAACAAATGAAGAGATTATTGTAGGGTACGGAACCACCTCAAAGTTATCCTTTATGATCGATCTATTCAAGAGTCTGTAGTAAAATAACACGAAGCTATTCTTTCTGTTTGATCTATCCTAGAGTTCGTACCAGATTAACACCTTAAGACACAAACAACCAAAACCCTAATGTCACCTAGATATTCCAATGTCACCTCAAGTATCCGTGGGTATGATTTTACTATATGAATCAAAGAATCTCATATTCATCTATTCAACCAACACAAAGAACTTCAAAGAGTGCCCCAAAGTTTCTACCGGAGAGTCAAGACGAAAACATGTGCCAACCCCTATGCATAAGTTCACAAGGACACGGAACTTGCAAGTTGATCACCAAAACATACATCAAGTGGATCACGTGAATATCCCATTGTCACCACAAATAAGCACATGCAAGACATACATCAAGTGTTCTCAAATCCTTAAAGACTCAATCCAATAAGATAACTTCAAAGGGAAAACTCAATCCATTAGAAGAGAGTAGAGGGGGAGAAACATCATAAGATCCAACTATAATAGCAAAGCTCGCGATACATCAAGATCGTGCTGAATCAAGAACACGAGAGAGAGAGATATCAAACACATAGCTACTGGTACATACCCTCAGCCCCGAGGGTGAACTACTCCCTCCTCATCATGGAGAGCACCAGGATGATGAAGATGGCCACCGGTGATGGATCCCCCTTCGGCAGGGTGCCGGAACAGGGTCCTGATTGGTTCTTGGTGGCTACAAAGGCTTGCGGCGGCGGAACTCCCGATCTAGGTTATTTTATGGAGGTTTCTGTATTTATAGGAATTTTTGGCGTAGGTCTCACGTCAGGGGGGGTCTTCGAGTTGTCCACGAGATAGGGGGATGCGCCCAGGGGGTAGGGCGCACCCCCCACCCTTGTGGATGGCTCGGGACTCTTCTGTCCCAGCTCTTTTACTCTGGGGGCTTCTTTTGGTCCATAAAAAATTATCAAAAATTGGCATGTCAATTGGACTCCGTTTGGTATTCCTTTTCTGTATAACTCAAAAACAAGGAAAAAATAGAAACTGGCACTAGGCTCTAGGTTAATAGGTCAGTCCCAAAAATCATATAAAATAGCATATAAATGCATATAAAACATCCTAGATGGATAATATAATAGCATGGAAAAATCAAAAATTATAGATACATTGGAGACGTATCAGTGTCAACATAGAGCGACAGGAGTGTTGTGTCAATTTTTGGGATTCTTGAGGGTTTGTTTGGATATTTTTATACATTAACTGGGTTTTCTAGGCATTTTATGTGCATAATTCAAATTTGAACTACATGCACATGCTCCAGTGTAGAAAAATGGGTTGACATATCTAATGTGTGTCCTTGGGTGCATGTTTAGGTCCCATGCAAGAAATGGGAATGAATTTTAAACACCAGGGCACTGTGGATTGCTGGCAAAACGTTGAGATACTTTGTTTTTAAATTCTAGTAAATCCAAAACTCGTCTAAAATTCATGAAGCTTGGCATGCTATCATGGAATGGCACCCGACATGTTGTGGTATTTTTCGCGTCCATTTTGAGAGAAGGCGCACTCGAATAACAACCAACAAAGGAAATTTGAAACAAATAGCTGCCACTTTAACATCTCAAATATTTCTATAATTTAAATCATGTGCGTTCTGTTAACCATTCACGTGACACCACGTGTCTCTATTTAATGGCTATAGGAGGTATCGTGCGGACAGCTGCTTGACTGAACGGGAGGCGTGCGAGCGTAGTCCGGTGCGCTGGCTGACCGAGAGGCATGCAAGCTGTCCTCCAATGCGCAGGCTCACCGGGAAGCATGCGAGTTGTACACTATGCAGGCTCACTGGGAAACGAGCCCTTTGACTTCCATGGCCGCCTGCCTTGCTCGCACCCTCTTCATTAATGGCTCCTGAGCCGCTGTTTAATACGGGCGGCCTTACTGTTCGCCTCTCATTCCCCTCTCTCCCATAGACCTCCACCAACGCCATGGCGCAGAAGGATCATCTGCCACTAGTCTTCAAGTTTGGTGAAGTCAACTCTGAGCCGGAGGAGATAGAAAATAAGGAGGAATGGGGCCTCATGGACATGGCCCTGAACAAGCTGGCCGCGGTGGTTGCTGCCCCCACGCCCGTCCCAGCTCCCATCCCCGCGCCCACGCTAGTGACCATCCTCGTAGCATTGACGGGCTGATCGCCGAGCACTATCGTAGAGCTAGAAGCCGCGAGCGTCAATGAGGTTTCCGCAAACCCGCGCGAGCTCGTGTACATGCCAGTGCCAGTGCCCGTGCTCATGCTCGTGCGCGCCCCTGCACCCACTGGGGTGCCGGTCCCCGTGCATTTGCCTGCACCCGCCGCGCTCGTGCCCGTGCGCGCGCCCCCCCTCAGTGGCATGGGACGCCATCGTAGACTGCTACCTCGCAGCGCCACCATTTGCCTCCTCCCGTGCCCCGCCCGTCGATCACGCGACGACATGTCGTTTGATTTCCAAGTGAAGAACATTCTGTGCTACCTTGAAGACTTCAACAACGACATCGCGAAAGATGACAACGACAACGCCGGCGCGGCACGCCGCCTCCGCCGCTGCTGGGAATAGTTTTTTGGGTTTAATATTGTATCTCGATCATACGAATATAAATTCGCAGTGTGACTAAATGAAAAGATATGGTTTGAACGAACTTGTGGTTTTCTCTCTTAATGTACGAAGTTATCAAATGGTTTTCTTTTAAAAAATGTCAATGGTTTTTAAATATAAAACACTCATCGTAAACATTTTAGTTAGAACACTCGTATGCAAACCAACATCTTCCCCAAGAAGCCAAGGGAAAATATGCCGAGCAGGATTTGTGCAGCTCTTGATCGCAAACGTTTTAGATAGAACACCTGTATGGAAAGTGAGAGCTATGGTCTTCCTCAGTAAGTCGAGGCAAAATTTGCAGCACGGGATTTGTGCATCTCTTCAACGCAAACAGTTCAGGTTGAATACGGTATGCAAAGCCAGACTTCAGCGCTAAGCCAAGAGAAAATGTGCCGAGCAGGATTTGTACATCCCTTCAACGCAAATGGTTGTTTTGGATGACCCGTGTGCAACCACGTACAAACAATTTGGTAAGATTTGCATCGGTCATATTGGGTATATTGCCATTTGTCAAACTAGAAAGATTGACATTTTTTGATCTAGTAACATTGCCATTTTTCAACCTTGTAACACTGTGATTTGTCAAAATATGCAGCTAAAAATCACTAGCACTCTAATTTTTGCAACTTAAATTCAGTAATTAAGCATAGATTTCATTCATAGATTAAGCAGTCATTCTTCATACAAACAGTTCAACTTGACAGCTGAATCGACCAAACTTTTCCCCAATTGTTGCCAACCACATACTGAAATAGCTAGTTCAACTATATATACTAGATAATTTTAAGTACGTTGTATAGTTCCACCATATCTATAGTCGGATGAACTGAACAAAATAGCCCCTAAATACTACTATTACGAAGGAGCTTTGTACTACTTCCAGTAGCCTCTCCTCTGCTGAGCGCGCTCAGTAAGAGGCTGGGAAGGAGGAGCCTACCGACGAGCTGGACAACTGCAATACGGTGCCTGCCGCTGTCGCACCTTCAGCGACGCTCACGTCGAGCACCCTCTGCCGCTCCACACGACCCCTCTCGAAGCGGTGGTTCTCCTTGTAGATCTCCTAATTCCTCGCCTCTGTGGCGGCGTGTGTTGCGGCCACGGCGATGGTAAGGCTCTTTGCATGCTCGACGAGGCGCTCCTCCTCCCTTGCATGAACTCGATGTAGCGCACAAAGTCGATGACGCACGTGCAGGCCTCCACCTCCACCTCCCGCCTTCGAGCGGCGGTGGCGGAGCGGGTGATGACCTCGATGGTCGACGGTGGGCTGGCGGCCATGACGACCGGCGATGGGGTGGTGGCCACGACCACCACCTCCCGCCTTCGGGCCGCAGCAACGGAGCGGGTGATGGCCACGATGGCCGGTAGTGGGTGGCGGCCACAACGACCACCTCCCACCTTCGGGCCGCGGCAGTGGAGTGGGCGATGGCCTTGGCTTTCGACGGTGGTGTGGCAGCCACGACGGCAGACGGTGGGGTGGCGGCAATGGCAGCCGGCAACAGCTATCGACGGGCAGCTGCGGTGGAGCGTGTGGTGGGTCATCCGCGCACACCTAACAGGGGTGCCACGCGCACTACAGTACGTCGGGGAATGTGCTGCCGCCGCGGTGTAGCCTCCCAGCTAGAGCTCTCCTCTGATGACGGTGGAGTGGCTTAGCGACAACGACGGACCAGTGCCATTGGCGATTGTGGGAGAAGCAAACGAGATAAGCAGTTGTGAGGGACGGGAAAATGCGACGCAAGACTCGCGGGACGTGAGGGTTTATATAGCAGGCCGGTAAGCATTGGGATTTTGGGGGATTTCACCGAGTCGGGCGGGAAGCTTGTGCGGGAACCTGCGTGATTGCGCGGGAACTAGCTCACCATCGTTTGGCCAAAAGAACACTCCCCCGCGCTGCTCAAGCTTGCACTCTAAGTGTTCAATGGCAGCGCGGTGACAAGACGTGCGAGAGGAGGACGAAAGGACACGTACACATACGATTAATAAAATAAAAACATTTGCGATTAAATTACCTACTACCCCGTCCTGGTTGAAGGAAATATGCCCTAGAGGCAATAATAAAGTTATTATTTATTTCCTCATATCATGATAAATGTTTATTATTCATGCTAGAATTGTACTAACCGGAAACTTAGTACTTGTGTGAATACATAGACAAACAGAGTGTCACTAGTATGCCTCTACTTGACTAGCTCATTAATCAAAGATGACTAAGTTTCCTAACCATAGACATGAGTTGTCATTTGATTAACGGGATCACATCATTAGGAGAATGATGTGATTGACTTGACCCATTCCGTTAGCTTAGCACTTGATCATTTAGTTTACTGCTATTGCTTTCTTCATGACTCATACATGTTCCTATGACTATGAGGTTATGCAACTCCCGATTACCGGAGGAACACTTTGTGTGCTACCAAATGTCACAATGTAACTGGGTGATTATAAAGGTGCTCTACAGGTGTCTACGATGGTACTTGTTGAGTTGGTATAGATCAAGATTAGGATTTGTCACTCCGATTGTCGGAGAGGTATCTCTGGGCCCACTCGGTAATGCACATCACTATAAGCCTTGCAAGCATTGTAACTAATGAGTTAGTTGCGAGATGATGTATTAAGGAACGAGTAAAGAGACTTTCCAGTAACGATATTGAACTAGGTATTGAGATACCGACGATCGAATCTCGGGCAAGTAACATACCGATGACAAAGGGAACAACGTATGTTGTTATGCGGTTTGACCAACAAAGATCTTCGTAGAATATGTGGGAGCCAATACGAGCATCCAGGTTCCGCTATTAGTTATTGACTGGAGACGTGTCTCGATCATGTCTACATAGTTCTCGAACCCGTAGGGTCCGCACTCTTAAAGTTCGGTGACGATTGGTATTATGAGTTTTTGTGTTTTGATGTACCGAAGGTAGTTTGGAGTCCCGGATATGATCACGGACATGATGAGGAATCTCAAAATGGTCGAGGCGTAAAGATCGATATATTGGATGACTATATTCAGACACCGAAAGTGTTCCGGGTGGTTTCGGAGTTAACCGGAGTGCTGGAGGGTTACCGGAACCCCTGGGAGAAATAGTGGGCCTTATGGGCCTTAGATGAGAGAGAGAGAGAGGGCTGGCCTAGGGCAGGTCGCATGCCCCTCCCCCTCTGGTCCGAATTGGACTAGGAGAGGGGGGTGGCGCCCCCTTTCCTTCTCCCTCTTCCCCTTCCTTTCCCCCTCCTAGTAGGAGTAGGAAAGAGGGGAGTCCTACTCCTACTAGGAGGAGGAATCCTCCTCCTGGCGCGCCTACAGGGGCCGGCCGGCCTCCCCACTTGCTCCTTTATATACAGGGGCAGGGGAACCTCTAGACACACAAGTTGATTTGTTGATCTCTCCCAGCCATGTGCGGTGCCCCCCTCCACCATAATCCACCTCGATCATATCGTAGCGGTGCTTAGGCGAAGCCCTGCGTCGGTAGCATCATCATCACTGTCATCACACCGTCGTGCTAACGGAACTCTCCTATGAAGCTCTGCTGGATCAGAGTTCGTGGGCATCATCGATTTGAACGTGTGCTGAACTCGGAGGTGCCGTGCGTTCGATACTTGGATCAGTTGGATCGTGAAGACATACGACTACATCGACCGCGTTGTGCTAACGCTTCCGCTTTCGGTCTATGAGGGTACATGGACACACTCTCCCCTCTCGTTGCTATGCATCACCAAGATCCTGTGTGTGCGTAGGAATTTTTTTGAAATTACTACGTTCCCCAACACTGGTTTATAAGTCGTCTATGTATTTTTGTGCCAAATTTTGGCTAGAGATTTAACTAATAAAATATGAATGCATGTCACCAGAGATTATACCATTGGATTCGTGTTTGCACATAGTTTCCAATTATATAATATTTTTAGCATGCATTAACATTTTGTTGGTTAAATTTAAGGTCAAAATATGGCATAGAATATAAAGAGGACTAATAGACCAAGACGGCGGTAGTAGCACACGGCCGCTCTCGACGCTGCGACGCAACTGTGTGCAGGCTTGTAGACGACCATTTCCTGCGTGTTCAACTGCTCCATGCATGTGGTTGTTGTCAGTGTCAAAACCGGCGGTCTTGGGTAGGGGGTCCCGAACTGTGTGTCTAAGGTCGATGGTAACAGGAGACAGGGGACTCGATGTTTACCCAGGTTCAGGCCCTCTTGATGGAGGTAATACCCTACTTCTTGCTTGATTGATCTTGATGAATATGAGGATTACAAGAGTTGATCTACCACGAGATCGTAATGGCTAAAGCCTAGATGTCTAGCCTGTATTATTGAGATTGCCTCTACGGACTAAACCCTCCAGTTTATATAGACATTGGAGGGGCCTAGGGTTGTACAAAGTCGGTTTACAGAGGAAGGAATCTTCATATCCGAACGCCAAGCTTGCCTTCCACGCAAAGGAGAGTCCCATCCGAACACGGGAGGAAGTCTTCTGTCTTGTATCTTCACGGCCCATTAGTCCAGCCCATGTCACATAGCCCGGACGTCCGAGGACCCCTTAATCCATGACTCCCTCAGTAGCCCCTGAACCAGGCTTCAATGACGATGTGTCCGGCGCGCAGATTGTTTTCGGCATTGGAAGGCAGGTTCCTCCTCCAAATACCCCAAAGTAGTCCTAGAACACAGAAAACGTGTCCGGCTCCGCAAAACAAGCTCCGCAAAGAGTATAATATTTAACAAGTACCATCTACTAACATCTTTTGTAGTGAGACGCCACATCTCCGCCCGGTCATTATTTCAAACCGTTTTTTAGCCTCCCAATCCACGTTTCGAGGTGAGGTTTCCATCGGCACGTCTTGTCGAAGTAGAGATCGTGTCCCCTTATCATGGGATCCTCATCAATATGGGCGTGGGTAATCCAACCGTGTTGTTGGCGATTCATTGGGAATAGGCAAGCTTTAAGGCCCGTGAGGAGGCATTCGATATTCTTCGCTTTTATAAAGGGGTACAGACCCGTCTTTCTCCCCCACGCCTACCTCTTCCTCAACCTCCCCAACCTTAGGCTCCAGCGCCCAGGATTCGATTTCTTCCATTGTTACCAGGCCCTCTAGTTATGTCGGGATCCATCTCCCAAGGTAGGTGGGCAGCCTCCTCGGTCACCGAGGAGGATATCGCGAAGCTTCGGAAGGCGAGGTACCTGACTGGGGAAATCCCCCACAGGCTCCCTACTAAAGGGCAGGTCATCCCCACACCAAAATCCGGCGAGAGGGTGGTATTTATCTCTCACTTCCTCTGCGGGATAGGGTTCGCTCTTCATCCCTTCGTTCATGGCCTCATGTTTTATTATGGGCTAGATTTTCACGATCTAGCTCCGGACTCTTTTCTCCACATCTCGGCATTCGTCGTCGTGTGTGAAGCCTTTCTCCGCATCCCCCCATACTTCGGCCTATGGCTCAAGACCTTCAACGTGAAGCCGAAGCTGGTTAATGGGGAGAAAGCGGAGTGCGGCGATGCTATGGTGAGCAAGCTTGCCAATACTAGCTGGCCAAAAGGCACTTCCATGAAAACCTCCAACTTATGGCAAGAAGAGTGGTTCTATATCACCAAACCTCGTGGCACCAAATGGGCAGCCGCACCTGTGTTCCGATCTGACCCTCCGTTGCAGCTCGCATCGTGGATAAATAAGGGGCTAGACTGGGGATCAGCTAACGAAGTACAGACGCTGCAAAGTCGTATCCGGAGTATCCTCGAAAGGGACGTTGGCCTTATTAACGTGATCCAAGTGATGCTAGTCCGCCGGATCCTCACATGCAAGTGACGGCCTCTCCGTATGTGGGAGTTCAATCCAGAAGGACCGTGGACCCTTTAGCAGTTCTTCGACACAACGCACGAAGGGATGTGGAAACTGTTCTTCAAGACTCGAAAGTAGTGGACGGACACGTCAGAGGACATCGGTCTTGACTACAACCATCTGGATACCTCGGTAAGCACCCAATTTCTAACCACAACTCGGTTGATTATCCCGTAGCGATGTATTGAGAGTTCTTTCTTTGACCAGTGCTGGATAAAGAAGGCGGAACGAATGAGGTGTTCAGCTCCACTTCCCGAAGACTCGACAGATCATGTGTTGATGAGGATGTTGGTCCCTGCGCCGTATCAAGTGTCGGCGCAAGAGGACAAGAAGAAGAGCGAAGAGGCCGAAAGCGGCCTCCACTCTGCAGGTATGTCGGACACTATGTCCGGGGAGACTGAAGCTCCCTCTTCAAAAGACGAAGGAGGAGGAGAAGGTGATACCCCTTCCCCTCATGGGAATAAAAGGACTGCATCCAAAGACTTGGAAGTGGAAGCACCCAAGAAAGGGAAGGTATCCCTACCATATGGTTCGGGTTCCAGAGCTGATGTCATCGCAAGGCACCTCTCTCGGGACAAGCCCCTTGCCGAGTCGTAAGTGAACAAGGATGCTCTAGACATACCCCGCTTTTTTCGGGTTGTAGGGGTAAAATTTAAACTATATGCTTGCAGTTCGGCCCACAGTCCACCCTGACAGTCCTCCTCGTCAGGGGACTTACCTCCGGGGATGATGGAAAGCGAGATGCCTTCTCATGCTTCCTCGCCTCTTAGGACAGACGACTTCGAGGTGTCCTCTCGGAGAATCTCCCCTGACCATCAAGCGGCATGGGGGACAATGAAAACAACGCCCGAGGGTGGTACTTCAATCATCAAGGGTCCCGAGGGCGCAGCCCCTACGGGGTCCAGTAATGAAGGCGCTGAACTATCTGGCCTACAGCCGAAGACGACTCTAGGGTCGAGCCCATGTACCCCTTTGAAGGGAATGCATGCTCCCGCAGCAGCCTCCGGGAATCCGGAGGTGCCGGATACTATGATGGGCACATTACAAAGTGTGTCCATCTCAGAGGAACGTCGTACCTCAATGGGTACGGTAGTTGAAAGGGTTCTGTCCATGAGAAGCGGATTAAATGAAGCTTCCCTGGGCCTAGTGAGAGGCTTCAAGGTATGCAAAGTAATAGCTTAACTATTTTTATATGCATAATGCATCCGTGTACAGGTAGTAGCCCATGAGACTCCGTTCGGCCTTCACAGGGAGGCGATCAGAGGATCAAAAAGATATGCTCAAGAAGTAACCTAATTAATTCAAACACAGGCTGTTGCATCGATGGCGACCGCCCAAGCTGCGGAAGTTGCAGATCTAAAGCGAAAACTTGAGTTAGCGGATGAGGACATCACTCTTATTAATAGGCAGCTCGACGAGGCACAAGGTATGTGTTAGGGCAGCTTGTTTATGCATGTATACCAGTATGAGCACGAAGCTGAAAATCATATACTGTGACATGCATAACTGCAGATAGTGCTGCCGCGGTTGAGACCCTTCGGGTTGAACTTGCCCGGGCCAAGGAGCAGGCCAGAGTGAGCGATGCGGCTGCCAAGAACGCATCTGCGGATTTAAAGGCCGAATAGGCCGTTCGGCGCCAGTGCCAGGAGAGAATATCTACTATGGAGCGGGAGCTGAAGGATGCCACTAGCAGGTGCAAATCTCCCGAGGAGGATAATAAAGCCAAGACAGCCAAACTCGACAAGGCCTTACTAGAGGCGAAAGAAGCGCGATCCGAATATAGAGTGGCTCGGGAGGAGATCCGACAGGCTGGGGAGATAGGGGCTGGTAAGCCCTTTCTTTTACAGACTAAGTTTGGTGATCCAAAGTATGCTCTGCATAACCAAATGTGGAGTTCTCCAGACGCGTTCTTGGATCTGTCGAGGAGTGCTTCCGACTTCTTCCAAGCACAGGAAGGACGTGCTGCGGAGAGGCTTTTCTGGTTGCAATGCAATGTGGCAAGGCGTCCGGCATTGCTAAACGAACAGATGGCCGAGTGGGCCGAGCTACATAAGATGTCCGGAGCTGCCATGAAGGACGTCGTGGTTCGGCTATGGCCAGCCAAACCCGTTTCGAGCAGCTATTTTGGTTTGGTGCAGCGGCTTGTCGATGCAGTGCCACGTATTGACGCCGTCAAGCGGTCGATGTGCATAGAAGGTGCCCAGATGACCTTCGCTCGTGTCAAGATGTACTGGGCAAAGATGAAGGCCACCGATGTTGCAACTAAGGGTCCGTCTGGAGGCAAGGACCACCGCACGCCGGAGCATTATTTCAAGGACGTCCTAGAGGGCGCCCGCTTGATAGCAGGTCAGTGATCGAAGGATATTATATTTGAATAAATGTACCCAAATTGTGAAAACAATATTATGATACGTTAAAGCTATGTTATATACCTTTGCCATTATTTCCTCCCGTGCAACCATTTCTTAAAACCTGAAAGTTTGCCAGTCGTCGGCTTCGGCCCTGATGACCCACAAGTGTAGGGGATCTATCGTAGCCTTTTCGATAAGTAAGAGTGTCGAACCCACCGAGGAGCAGAAGGAAATGATAAGCAGTTTTCAGTAAGGTATTCTCTGCAATCACTGAAATTATCAGTAACAGATAGTTTTGTGATAATGTAATTTGTAATGAGTAACAAGTAATGAAAGTAAATAAGGTGCAACAAGATGACCCAATCCTTTTTGTAGCAAAGGACAAGCCTGCGCAAACTCTTATATAAAGGAAAGCGCTCCCGAGGACACATGGGAATTATCGTCAAGCTAGTTTTCATCACGTTCATATGGTTCGCGTTCGGTACTTTGATAATCTGATATCTGGGTGGACCGGTGCTTGGGTACTGCCATTACTTGGACAACCATCCCACTTATGATTAACCCCTATTGCAAGCATCCGCAACTACAACAGAAGTACTAAGGTAAACATAACCATAGCATGAAACATATGGATCCAAATGAGCCCCTTATGAAGCAACGCATAAACTAGGGTTTAAGCTTCTGTCACTCTAGCAACCCATCATCTACTTATTACTTCCCAATGCCTCCCTCTAGGCCCAAACAATGGTGAAGTGTCATGTAGTCGACGTTCACATGACACCATTAGAGGAAAGACAACATACATCTCATCAAAATATCGAACGAATACCAAATTCACATGACTACTTATAGCAAGACTTCTCCCATGTCCTCAGGAACAAACGTAACTACTCATAAAGCATATTCATGTTCATAATCAGAGGGGTGTTAATATGCATAATGGATCTGAATATATAATCCTCCACCAAATAAACCAACTAGCATCAACTACAAGGAGTAATCAACACTACTAGCAACCCACAGGTACCAATCTGAGGTTTGGATACAAAGATTGGATACAAGAGATGAACTAGGGTTTGAGATGAGATGGTGCTGGTGAAGATGTTGATGGAGATTGACCCCCTCCCGATGAGAGGATCGTTGGTGATGACGATGGTGATGATTTCCCCCTCCCGGAGGGAAGTTTCCCCAGCAGAACAGCTCCGCCGGAGCCCTAGATTGGTTCCGCCAAGGTTCCGCCTCGTGGCGGCGGAGTTTCATCCCGTGAGCTTGCTTCTGATTTTTTCCTCGACGAAAGACTCCATATAGCCAAAAATGGGCATCAGAGGGCCACCTGGGGGCCCACGAGGCAGGGGGCGCGCCCAGGGGGTAGGGCCCGCCCCCACCCTCGTGGACGGTGGGTGGCCCCCCTCTGGTACTTCTTTCGCCCAATATTTTCTATATATTCTAAAAATAATTCCCGTGGAGTTTCAAGACTTTTGGAGATGTGTAGAATAGGTCTCTAATATTTGCACCTTTTGCAACACAGAATTTCAGCTGCCGGCATTACCCCTCTTCATGTAAACCTTGTAAAATAAGAAAGAAAAGGCATAAGTATTGTGACATAATGTGTAATAACAGCCCATAATGCAATAAATATCGATATAGAAGCATGATGAAAAATGGACGTATCAACTCCCCCAAGCTTAGACCTCGCTTGTCCTCAAGCGAAAGCCGAAATCGAAAAATATGTCCACATGTTTAGAGATAGAGGTGTCGATAAAATAAAATACGGACATGAGGGCCTCATGATCATTGTTATAACAGCAACATATATATATATATATTTTTCATATGATCTCCTATGCTAAATTAACAATTCATTCACATACTCAAGTGTGAATCAGAAACTTCATTGAAAACTAACAAACTATAATCTCAGTCATTGAAGCAATTGTAATTTATCATAACATAGGAAAGAGTCAATATAAGAGCTTCTCAGCAAGTCCACATACTCAACCATCTTTTTGTCTTTCATAATTGCTAACACTCAAGCAATATTTATGGTTATGAAGTTTTAATCGGACACAGAGAAAGATAGAGGCTTATAATTTTGCCTTCCAACCTTTTACCTCAAGGGTAATGTCAACAATAATAGTTCATGAAAACCCACATCCAATTAGCCATATATATCAGAATCTATCCAACACATTGTGCTTGCTAAAGGATAAAATGTAAAAAGGAAAGGTGAAGATCACCGTGACTCTTATATGAAGTAATAGACAAGAATAAAAGATAGGCCCTTCGCAGAGGGAAGCAGAGGTTGTCATGTGCTTTTATAGTTGGATGCACAAAATCTTAATGCAAAAGAATGTCACTTTATATTGCCACTTGTGATATGGACCTTTATTATGCAGTCTGTCAGTTTTATTTCTTCCACATCACAAGATCATATAAAGCTTATTTTCTCCACACTAATAAGTCATACATATTTAGAGAGCAATTCTTATTGCTTGCAACAATGACAACTTACTTGAAGGATCTTACTCAATCTATAGGTAGATATGGTGGACTCTCATGGCAAAACTGGGTTTAGAGATAATTGGAAGCACAAGTAGTATCTCTACTTGGTGCAAAGAATTTGGCTAGCATGAGAGGGAAAGGCAAGCTCAACATGTTGGATGATCCATGACAATATAATTTATCTCAGATGTAAGAAAACATAACCCATTACATTGTCTTCCTTGTTCAACGTCAACTCTTTAGCAAATCATATTTTAATGAGTGCTCACAATCATAAAAGATGTCCAAGATAGTATATTTATATGTGAAAACCTCTCTTTCTTTATTACTTCCTATTAATTGCAACGATGACCAAAACTATGTTTGTCAACTCTCAACAATTTTTATTCATCATACTCCGTATATGTGAGCTCATTACTCTCCATAAGATCCACATGATCCCTTTATTTCTTTTTATTTCTTCTCTTTTATTTTATTCTATTCCCTCAAGATCATAGCAAAATATTCAAGCCCCTGACTCAACACTAATCTTTATTATATATAGCTCACGGACTCGATTACATAGAAGGTTCATAAAGCAAAACTCACAGCTAGATCATAATAAAACTTTATTCTACTAGATCAAGATATTATCAAAATGATCGAACTAAGAAAAACGGTAAAGATAAAAGTGTGATGGTGATACGATACCGGGGCACTCCCCCAAGCTTGGCAGTTGCCAAGGGGAGTGCCCATACGCGAGACTCAGTTCTTCTTTGTTGGTGAAGAAGGTGTTGGTGATGATGGATAGTCGCACATCGAGCGTAGGAGATCCTCCAATTTGCGGATAATGCCCTTGAGTGCGATGATATGCTCCTTCAACAAAATATTTTCACTTGTGAGATACGTGTTTTGAATACGAGCCAACTCAATCATCTTGAAAGCCTCAATCTCCATTGGGGTAAAGAGATTGTGGTGAGGTTGAAGGATGTCTTCTTCTGCTACTGCCGGAACTTGGTCCCCCATGGCCTTCTTGATCCCATCATCCTTGTTGATCTCTCCGGGCTCTTCTCTCTTCAACTCTATCTTCATTAGCCAAGCATCCTTGCCCTAATTGTTGGAGGAGGAGGGAGACGACATGATGCTTGGCCTTGACAACCCTGGCAGAAAACAGCTCAAAACAAAAACAGAAGATATTTGCGTGATACGGTGGTCAAAACCTTCGGGAAATTATATAATGAATTTTTACCGACCAAAAGAAGTATCGTGCAAGAAAACGAAGTCCGAAGAGCACACGAGGTACCCATGAGGCAGGGGGCGCGCCCAGGGGGGTAGGGCGCGCCCTCCACCCTCATGGAAGCCTCGTATCCTTTCCGGTCTGCTTCTTATTTTCCTATTTTCTTAAATATTCCAAAACGGAGAAAATGCCATTAGAACTGTTTTGGAGTCGGTTTGCTTACCGTACCACGTACCTATTGCTTTTCGGAGTCTGAAACATTCTAGAAAGTCTCCCTTATGAATTCCTTCGGGGTTACGGTTTCAATAACATTAGTTTCAACATTTATAGGATTACCTGATATAATGTTTAATTCTTTGACCGTTCACCACCCTCGAATTTGTGCCTTCGAAGTTGTTGATTTTTATGGCACCGGAACGGTAGACCTCCTCAATGATGTAAGGGCCTTCCCATTTAGATAGGAGTTTGCCTGCAAAAAATCTTAAACAAGAGTTGTACAATAATACATAATCACCTACATTAAACTCACGTTTTTGTATCCTTTTATCATGCCATCTTTTAACTTTTTCTTTAAACAATTTGGCATTCTCGTAGGCCTCGGTTCTTCATTCATCAAGTGAGCTAATGTCAAAAAGTCTTTTCTCACCGGCAAGTTTAAAGTCATAGTTGAGCTCTTTAATAGCCCAATATGCCTTATGTTCTAGTTCAAGAGGTAAGTGACATGCTTTATCAAAAACCATTTTATATGGAGACATACCCATAGCATTTTTATATGCAGATCTATAAGCCCATAATGCATCATCAAGTTTCTTGAACCAATTCTTTCTAGATCTATTAACAGTCTTTTGCAAAGTTAATTTAAGCTCTCTATTGCTAAGTTCTACTTGGCCACTAGACTGTGGATGATATGGAGATGCAATTCTATGATTAATCATACTTAGCAAGCATTTTACAAAAAGCACCATGAATAAAATGTGAACCACCATCAGTAATTAAGTATCTAGGGACTCCAAACCTCAAAAAAATAACTTCTTTAAGCATCTTAATAGAGGTGTTATGATCAGCACTACTAGTTAGAATAGCTTCTACCCACTTAGTAACGTAATCAACAACACCTAAAATATGTGTATACCCATTAAAGGAAGGAAAAGGTCTCATATAATCAAAGCCCCAAACATCAAATGGTTCAATAACAAGTGAATAATTCATAGGCATTTCTTGACGTCTACTAATATTACTAATTCTTTGACATTCATCACAAGACAACAAACTTACGGGCATCCTTGAAGAGAGTAGGCCAATAAAAATCGGATTGCAATACCTTATGTGCAGTTCTATCTCCAGCATGGTGTCCTTCATAAGCCTCGGAATAGCACTTGCGTAGGATCTGTTCCTGTTCATGCTCAGGTACACAACGTCTAATAACACCATCTACTCCTTTATAAAGACTAGTTGACCCGTTGCGCCAAATAGCGCAGAGACCCACTAAAGCCATGTTGTCGATAAAAATAATTTCATTTTGTAAGGACATATTCGATATTGATAGTAGAAATCCCATGTGTTAAATCATGCTATATTGAAGATGTGTTTATCACACTGATAAATCCGAGTTTGAAAAAAAATCATATTTGTATAAAAATGTATAGACCTGTTTAGATGGCATTTTTTAGTTGAAAATATGGTTATCACGCTGAAAAATCTGAGTTTGAAAAAGAATATATTTGTATAAGATGTATAGACCAGTCAAAGATGTAATTTTTTAGCAGTGTTTGTATCAAACTTTTATGAGGGCATAGTTATTTGAAAGGCCCATATGCTACCTAGCCCAGTCCACAAATAATTCTATGTGTTGCCGGTCCATAATAGAATATGAAGCAGCACGTACTGCATCCATCATGCATGTTTATCCCCTTTTCTTCCATGGTTCCTCATTTGGGCGAGAGATCAACTGGTGAGATTTCACATTTCCTACTATTTCAGATTTCTCTGCATGCATGTATTTTCTTTATTGAAGGATAGTACCGATGTTGTCTTGGGTTGGCAGCCCTTCGGGTGGCATCAATTGCCAAATAGATGAGAGATCAGTAGGAATTGAAACGCAGATGATTGACCAAAACACAACAGCAAAACTGTGGTCGTTTTTCATGTATACATGGAGTGGCAGGTCATAGCATTGCTGAAGCGGACTAAAATTCAGGAGAACAGAAATGATTTAAAGTCAGGTCTGGGTTTAAAATGGGCATATGAAGTACTCCCTCCGTTCCTAAATATAAGTCTTTTTAGAGATTCTATTACGGACTATATACCGAGCAAAATGAGTGAATCTACACTCTAAAATATGTCTATATACATCCGTATGTAGTTTGTAGTGTAATCTCTAGAAAGACTTATATTTAGGAACGGAGGAAGTATTTCAGTAGAGCTGTACCCAAATGCACAAAGGATTAGTAACCACAATACTAATTTACTCAAGGAAGATCTGCACAATTTACTCAAGTAAGAGCTGCACAATTTGTCATCAAAACAAACTGTAATAGGATGGTGGGCATTATATGTTGATTCGTACACACCTTCACAACTATAACTCTATGTAACAATGCACAAAGGAGTAGCATCAGCAATACTAATTTACTCAAGGAAGAACTGGTCAATTCTTTCATCAAAATAAACTGTAATAGGATTGTGCAAATTCGGTAAACCTTGAATGTGGTCCATAGTACCTTCCAACGCCTATTAACATCAAGATGTAATAAGGCGAGAGAAAAATAATTGTAACTATCTTCACAACTATAACTCTATGTAACAATGCACAAAGGAGTAGCATCAGCAATACTAATTTACTCAAGGAAGAACTGGTCAATTCTTTCATCAGAATAAACTGTAATAGGATTGTGCAAATTCGGTAAACCTTGAATGTGGTCCATAGTACCTTCCAACGCCTATTAACATCAAGATGTAATAAGGCGAGAGAAAAATAATTGTAACTATCTTTTCCTTCAAACATTTGAGAAAGCTTAGAGAATCTGCCATATTGCCTTTTCCTCCAATGTTCTCTTTTCCTTTTACCTGGCAAAAATGAAACATCCACACTTTGTTTAGAAGAACAAACTGGCAAAATCAATGTTCTTACCAACAGACTTACATATTGCAAGAGGGATTCTGGAGGTATTGACGCTAACTAAATTCAGGAAAGACCCAAAAGCATAATAATTTTGCAGCTCGGTATTGATAAAAAGCTCAATTTTAGTATATACATACACGACATATCACATTCAAAATTGAGATATACTGCAGATAACGCATGACATGCATCAGGGTCAATCATATGGGTTCTACTTTGCTGTTAAACGATCCAAACAATTGTAAACAGGAAAGCTGGTCTGGTCGCATTTCCTGTACGACTTGACTGCACGCCTCGAGTACTCGCTCAAGGTGCCCCTACTGGTTTCGTTCCGGACCCAAAGAAGATGTCTGGCCAGTAGCACGGGCTGTAAGGGCTCATCAGGGTCGGGTGTTTAACACTAATAGTGCCCATTGGCCTGGCTCTGCCAGGTCTTAACGCCTACCGCGGCAAAGGTGAATAATCCTCTCCGTTACTGAAAAATATGTGTTGAGGACTCAAGTCAATAACATCATTTCTGCATCGAAAAAGAAGTGTCCAACATATCTGCCACTACTTTTACCTGAAGATTCCACTACCTATTGTGAAATTTAATATCAATGGACCAATGCCTATTTCAAATTGCAAAAATAGAATGCCGACGCAAACCAATGATATTCAACTATCTAACAATCATGAGTTAAAGAGAGGAATGCATGAATATGGAAACATCTCTGTGATTTGAAGTACAGTCCAAACAAAACCTACGTGTGTATACATAGCTAGCCATATGGAGATGTAAACCAAGACAGAGGACACCCAAGGCAGAACATCAGACAGTTACAAAGGAATATCAAAGAAACACTAAAGATAGAAAATAGTAAAGATGAAGGAAGCTTGTGCAAATACACAAAAGCCCATGGCTTCCGAAACACCGATCAAGAAGCATCAAAATTAGTACACCGACCAACCGACATGCATTGTTAAACCTGAGGTAGGGAGCATCAATCTATTATTCCAAGAATGAGAGTACTGTACTTTAAGAAAAGGCTAATGCACTTTCAGAAAATCGACAGTGGGACCATGCAGTACAAATAAATGGTATGGTGTACTCTTCCCTTCTCTCTAGCTCTAATTATGAACACAACACAATGATCCACCGCTATTCTAAACAGTATACTGAAATCTGAATTCAGTGGGCAGCATGTATGTATAACAACCTAGCCACTCCAACTTCAAAAGAATCAAGTTCCAACTCCACAACACATATGACTGTTACAGAACCACTTCTCAGTACCACCATTCTGGCCTTACAGTCACGTGGCAACCAAACTGATCCTCTTTTTTTTATAGAAAAAAGCAACTACTCTACTGACCATTCATAGGCACAATTCAGTTAACCGGGTGGTCAACCAAGCATTTTGTGCCTGCTGCAATCTTCAAGTATATACTATAACCAGCTTATTTGTTGATACTAAGAGATGTAAAAAGAATCTAGAGCAGCAAAGGTTTAGATGTTGTACCAGTCAGCAAATCTGCACTGCACTGTTTGGAAGAGCATCAGATGGATCCAGCTATCTCTGGTCAGAGACGCACCAAAAGTCCGACCTGACAGCCCCTTTTCTCTCCCCCCCCCCCCGCCTCCTCACATATTAAAAATATCGAGTATTAAATTTCTTATTTAGAAATGGAAAGCATTAAGGAAAGCCCGATGAGAATTGAATAACTTCCTTCAAATAAATAAGTGACAATTAAATGAGGAACTCAACCAAGGCAAAAGCTTCATGATTTGTATGCCTTCTTTTCACTAACGGTGATTCTTACTTTAGTGTAGCCCTGAGTCAAAAAGAAAATAAACTTGTGCCTTATCGATCAAAATGTCACTACCTAGACTAATGGTCCAAACAAAATCACCTCTATGGACAAAAGATTCCAATGGATAATTGACTGTAATGTGTATTATGAATCATGCATATCTGGCTCTAAATTAGCATGCCAGGAAAAAAATCAAGAAATTAAAGGCAATATTTCTCGGGGGATAAGATGCATCTTGCACATCTCAGTTAAAAAAGGCCCCACCATCACCAGTAAAAGTGTTTGTCTAAGTCTTGTCAATGAGTGGGATTGAAGGATGTAAAACTTTAGAGAACATAAGCATGGCAATACATGGATTGTTTTCTATACCTCAATGAAGATGGTCACCTATCGATGGTCGTGGTCTGGCTGAGCTACAACATGATGGTGGCTGCTGCAGTCACGAAGGTTCAGGCGTTATCATTGGCACCGCCAGTTTCTCTGACCTAAAAGAGTGTCTTGCTGTTTCCATCCTTGATACTGCCGGCAGCGCCATCAGTGCACGTCAGGCTTGCATGTTTGCCTCGAGCAAGCTGCCGTGAGCAGAAGAAAATCAACCATTAAGCAAAGGTCCTTCTTCTATACCTGCAAAAATGAAGCAAGTTATACACTTTGTTTGGTTGAACAAACTGGCAAATTTGGTGTTGTTACCAACAGATCACAAGATGGATTCTGGAAGTATACTTGCTTGAACTGCTCTAGTAAATTGCCTATTGTCTATCACTACTAACAACACTATCAGTCAATTAAGTTACTTCATCCCATTATAATTGAACAAAATAAATATAAATACGCACATCGAGCCGTCTCTTTCTTTTCTCACAAAAACAACACCAGGATCGTCATCAGTAAGAAGTGCACACAACAACCATGCCTCAGTTGATAAATAATGATGCAATAATCAGAATATATAAAAAGTTAAAAACTTGACTTAAACAACATTGTATTGTCGCTTCTGAACTTAGACCAAGCAAACTAACATGCGATCTTTAACCTGGCCCACAAATAAGAGTTTAGCACATTATTTTGCGAACCTTTAACTTGCACAGCATCCATATACAGAGTAAGATTACTGCAGCCTCTACAATACTCAATGATGGCATACATGACAAACAAAAGATCGTGCAGGAAACACTACCATTCTGCATAGCAGAACTACTATCCATCCCATTCATCTGGATGTAGAATAATTACTACTATATCTTTCCAGTTCACTAATCAGTACAAAATGTCACGTTGCTGAAATCAGCAGCTTGCTTATCTTCATGATAGCTCCAATGATCCACACTTTAAAGACAAAATGCAAGGCTTTTTTGCGAGATAAAATGCAGGGCATTATTAACTCTCTATCATTGCTAATACACCCAGCTGGGTGTTTCAGATCATGCGAATTGGTCTGAAAGCAATTATACATACACCCAGATTAGTGCTTATACACACAATTAGATTGGTCTGAAATCACCCTTCCCCAATTCGAATTTTGTTCTCTTACACATACATCAAACCAACACATATGATCTGAAACAAGAGGAACAGCGGGCTAGATACCTTGGAGCAAAAACAAGAGGAATTGCGGCCGGACCTCGAGGTCAGTAAGAGAGCACGTTTTGTGTGGTAGCCACAAGCATCTGGCTGTCGATCTCTGACTCAGGCCACCACAATCGCTGGAGAAAACCCTCATCTCAGCCTAGGAGCAAGGTGACACATCAACTACTGTAACTACCTCTCATTGATGAGAAGGGAGAAGAAGCTCACCCAGCAGCAGAAAGGAAGGCGATAACCAGAGGGATGACATGCTCCACCCCGCGTCCTCGTCCTCGTCCTTGCACTTGGCCAGACGATGAATGCGGGAACACCCTCTTCAATCCCTGCGTCCTCACCCTCTTCCTCGGGCAGCCCTCTTGCTCGGTGTTAGGTAGTGGGGAAGTGGAACAATAAAGATCCAGGAGTGGATCGAGCCGCCGCCGACCATCAGGTCGCACTTGACCTCGCCGGCGCCGGCTGGTGACCCTCTCCCGCCCGCCACTGGGTCTTCCTCCTCTCCTTCCTTCTTTCCCTCTCTCCCATCTTCTATCTCCTGCAGGGATCGATCCATGTGGTCGCCCTTTGCCTCTGCCACCGGAGAGGCTCGCCTCCGCGGTCGCACGCCATAGATCCGGCCGGAGGAAAAGGAGGAAGCGGCCCGCACTATCCTATTCGTCGACGGTGACGACCTGAGCGCAACCGATGGGAAGGCGAGGAGAAAGAGGAGGAAGACCCCGGCGTGGAGGAGCAGCCGAGGGCGACGACGACGTCCTTGGTCGAGCGCACGCACAGAAGGGAGAGGGAGGGGTGCAGCGGCTATAGGGATTGAGGGGACGAAGAAAGGGGGCTAGGGTTCGTTTGGCGGTTGGGGTCGGATTGGGGCGAGACACGGGTTATTGGGTGCGAAGCGCGCCCAGGTGATTGGGCAAAACCTCTTGCACCCGGAAACAGCCAACCCAGCCAACGAGCGCCCGACGTGAGCCCACTTGTCATTGGACTAAAAAAGAACCATAAGGTAAAATAAGATTTGACTGCAGATGAACATCCTACGGTTCAGGCGCGCCAGAAAGGCAGATCGGACGGCCGACGAAGCTCCAATCGGGAGAGTCTTGTGAAGATGAGTTGGCTAGCTTCATTATAGTTTTAAATGTGGGTCATCCCAAAAGTAATATCTTAAATCATAGAATTTTTTTTTCTTTTGCTGGTATATGAAACTAGGTGGTATAAATTTAGCAACAATATAATTAGCGTAATCAGCATACCATGGAGTAGTGCGAGAAACATTTATGACAACTAATTGTTCATCAGGAAAGCTACCATCAATAGGTAATGGGTCATTAAGAACATTCTCTAACCTAGACAAGTTGTCTGCAATAGGGTTCTCAGCTCCCTTTCTATCAATAATATGCAAATCAAATTCTTGTAGCCAGAGAACCCATCTAATAAGTCTAGATTTAGTATCTTTCTTTTTCATAAGATATTTAATAGAAGCATGATTAGTGTGAACAATTACTTTAGAATCAACAATATAAGGTCTGAACTTATCACAAGCAAATACAATAGCTAAAAATTATTTTTCAGTAGTAGCATAATTTCTTTGGGCACTGTCTATAGTTTTACTAGCATATTGAATAACATTTAATTTCTTATCAACTCTTTATCCTAGAACAACCCCTACAGCATAATCACTAGCATCACCATAATTTCAAAGGGTAAATTCCAATCAGGAGGTTGAACAATAGGTGTAGAAACCAAAGTTTTCTTAAGTATTTCAAATGCTTCTACACAATCATCATCAAAGACAAAAAATATCTTTTTGTAAGAGATTAGTTAGAGGCCGAGAGATTTTAGAAAAGTCCTTAATGAACCTCCTATAAAAACCGGCATGACCAAGGAAGCTTCTTATACATTTAATGTCCTTAGGACACGACATATTTTCAATAGCATCAACCTTCGCTTTATCAATTTCAATACCTCTTTCAGAAATTTTATGCCCCAAGACAATACCTTCATTAACCATAAAGTGACACTTCTCCCAATTCAAGACAATATTAGTTTCTTCACATCTTTGCAAAACTCGATCAAGGTTGCTTAAGCAATCATCAAAAGAAGTCCCATAAACAGAAAAATCATCCATGAATACCTCAACAATCTTTTCACAAAAGTCAGAGAATATAGAGTCATACATCTTTGAAAGGTAGCAGGTGCATTACATAAACCAAAAGGCATACGTCTATAAGCAAAGGTACCGAAAGGGCAAGTAAAAGTTGTCTTTTCTTGATCGTCTTTTGACACAGGTATTTGAGAGAAACCAGAATAACCATCTAGAAAGAAAAAATATGTATGCTTGAATAATCTTTCTAGCATTTGATCAATAAAAGGTAAAGGGTAATGATCCTTTTTAGTAGCTTTATTTATTTATGGAAATTGATTACCATTCTATAACTTGTAACAATTCTTTGGGGGATCAATTCATCTTTATCATTAGGAAAAACAGTAATACCTCCCTTCTTAGGGTCACATGGACGTGACTTACCCACTGACTATCAGCAACGGGATAAATTATACCTACCTCCAGAAGCTTTAGTATTTCTTTTCTTACCACTACTTTCATCTTAGGATTTAACCTTCGTTGGTGATCAACAACTAGTTTAGCGTCTTTCTTCAATTTTATTTTGTGCTGGCATAAAGTGGGACTAATGCCCTTAAGATCATCAAGAATATATCCAATAGCAGCACAGTGCTTCTTCAGAGTTTTCAATAATTTATTTTCTTCATGCTCTGAAAGGTTAACACTAATAATAACATGATATATCTCTTTCTCATCAAGATAAGCATATTTAAGAGTATCAGGTAAAGGTTTAAGCTCAAACACAGGATCACCCTTAGGTGGAGGGGGATCCCCTAGGATTTCAACAGGCAAGTTATGTTTCAAAATAGGTCACTGTTTAAAGAATACTTCATCTATTTCCCTTCTTTCATTCGTAAACATATCATTTTCATGGTCTAGCAAATATTGTTCGAAAGGATTAGTAGGAGGCACGGCAATAGAAGCAAGACCGGTAATTTTATCTTTACTAGGCAATTCTTTATCATGGGGTTGTTTATGAAATTTAGCAAAATTAAACTCATAAGACATATCCCCTAAACCAACAGAAACAATATCCTTATTGCAGACTATTTTAGCATTAATAGTATTCAAGAAGGGTCTACCAAATATAATGGGACAAAAGTCATCTTGCGGGGAACCAAGACCAAGAAAATCAGCAGGATATTTAACTTTCCCACACAAGACTTCAACATCTCTAACAATCCCAACTGGTGAAATAGTATCTCTATTAGCAAGCTTAATTGTAACATCAATTTCCTCTATCTCAGCAGGTGCAATATCATGCATAATTTCTTTGTATAAAAAATGAGGTATTGCACTTGCACTAGCACCCATATCACATAAGCCATGATAGCAATGATCTCCTATTTTAACAGAAATATCAGGCATGCCTACAACAGGTCTATGTTTATTTTTAGTATTAGGTCTAGCAATTCTAGCAGATTCATTGCAGAAGTAAATAACATGCCCATCAATATTATCGGCCAAGAGATCTTTAACCATAGCAACATTAGGTTCAACTTTAATTTGCTCAGGGGGTTTAGGTGTCTTAATATTATTTTTGTTGACCACAGCTGAAGCTTTAGCATGATCCTTTATTCTAACAGAGAAAGGTGGTTTCTCAATATAAGCAGTAGGAACAACAGGATCATTATAAGTGATAGTCTTTTCTTCAACTTTAATAGGTGCAACTACTTTTACTTCAATGTGAGGATTATATTTAAACCACTTCTCCTTAGGGAGATCAACATGAGTAGCAAAGGATTCACAAAAAGAAGCTACTATCTCAGAGTCAAGTCCATATTTAGTGCTAAATTCACGGAAAGCATCGATATCCATAAAAAATTTAACACAATCAAACTTAGGTGTTATACCTGACTCCTTACCTTCGTCGAGGTCCCAATCTTCAGAGTTACGTTTAATTCTTTCCAATAAATCCCATTTGAATTCAATAGTCTTCATCATAAAAGATCCAGTACAAGAAGTATCGAGCATGGAGCGATTACCGAGAGAAAGTCAAGCATAATTTTTTTGAATAATCATTTCTTTTGAGAGCTCATGATTGGGGCATGAATATAACATTGACTTAAGCCTCCCCCAAGCTTGAGCGATGCTTTCTCCTTCGTGAGGCCAAAAATTATATATATATATATATATATATAATTACGATCACGATGAACAAGATGCATAGGATAAAACTTCTGATGAAATTCCAATTTCAATCGTTGGTAGTTCCATGATCCAATATCATCACATAGCCTCGACCATGTCAATGCATCTCCCTTCAAAGATAAAGGGAAGACCTTATTCTTGATAACATCCTCGGGCATACCTGCAAGCTTAAATAATCCACAAACTTCGTCCACATAGATTAGGTGCAAATCAGCATGTAATGTTCCATCACCCGTGAAAGGATTAGCTAGCAGTTTCTCTATCATACCCGAAGGAATTTCAAAGTAAACATTTTTAGTAGGTTCAGTAGGTTGAGGAGCAACTCTTTTCTCTACTGGTCAGGGTCAAGATACCCCGAACAAGCCCCTCAAAGGATTATATTCCATAGTAACAAGTGACAGTAAATTTCAGCACACTACATAAATTTTTCCTTACCAAATTCCACCTACCAAAGGCACTTCACTCCCCAGCAACGGTGCCAAAAGAGAGTTTTGATGACCCACAAGTGTAGGGGGTCTATCGTAGCCTTTTCGATAAGTAAGAGTGTCGAACCCAACGAGGAGCAGATGGAAATGATGAGCAGTTTTCAGTAAGGTATTCTCTGCAAGCACTGAAATTATCGGTAACAGATAGTTTTGTGACAAGGTAATTTGTAACGAGTAACAAGTAATGAAAGTAAATAAGGTGCAGCAAGATGGCCCAATCCTTTTTGTAGCAAAGGACAAGCCTGGACAAACTCTTATATAAAGGAAAACGCTCCCGAGGACACATGGGAATTATTGTCAAGCTAGTTTTCATCACGTTCATATGATTCGCGTTCGGTACTTTGATAATTTGATATGTGGGTAGACCGGTGCTTGGGTACTGCCATTACTTGGACAACCATCCCACTTATGATTAACCCTTATTGCAAGCATCCGCAACTACAACAGAAGTATTAAGGTAAACCTTACCATAGCTTGAAACATATGGATCCAAATAAGCCCCTTATGAAGCAACGCATAAACTAGGGTTTAACCTTCTGTCACTCTAGCAACCCATCATCTACTTATTACTTCCCAATGCCTCCCTCCAGGCCCAAACAATGGTGAAGTGTCATGTAGTCAACGTTCACATGACACCACTAGAGGAAAGACAACATACATCTCATCAAAATATCGAACGAATACCAAATTCACATGACTACTTATAGCAAGACTTCTCCCATGTCCTGGGGAACAAACGTAACTACTCACAAAGCATATTCATGTTCATAATCAGAGGGGTATTAATATGCATAATGGATCTGAATATATGATCTTCCACCAAATAAACCTACTAGCATCAACTACAAGGAGTAATCAACACTACTAGCAACCCACAGGTACCAATCTGAGATTTGGATACAAAGATTGGATACAAGAGATGAACTAAGGTTTGAGATGAGATGGTGCTGGTGAAGATGTTGATGGAGATTGACCCCCTCCCGATGAGAGGGTCATTGATGATGACGATGGTGATGATTTCCCCCTCCCGGAGGGAAGTTTCCCCGGCAGAACAGCTCCGCCGGAGCCCTAGATTGGTTCCGCCAAGGTTCCACCTTGCGGCGGCGGAGTTTCTTCTCGTGAGCTTGCTTCTGATTTTTTCCTCGACGAAAGACACCATATAGCCAAAGATGGGCATCGGAGGGCCACCAAGGGATCCACGAGGTAGGGGGCGCGACTAGGGGGTAGGGCGCGCCCCCCGCCCTCGTGGATGGTGGGTGGCCCCCCTCTGGTACTTCTTTCGCCCAATATTTTTTATATATTCTGAAAATAATCCCCGTGGAGTTTCAGGACTTTTGGAGATGTGTAGAATAGGTCTCTAATATTTGCTCCTTTTCCAGCATAGAATTCCAGCTGCCGGCATTCCCCCTCTTCATGTAAACCTTGTAAAATAAGAGAGAAAAGGCATAAGTATCGTGACATAATGTGTAATAATAGCCCATAATGTAATAAATATGAATATAGAAGCATGATGCAAAATGGACGTATCACGCCCCCTCGCATGAAATGCGGGGGTGTTTGGAATAGCACCTGATCACTCTTGACCCAACGTCTTGGTCCAGAACGGAGTTGTCGGTGCGACGAACTAGGCAATCGGACTATAGGGCTTTAACACCTTCACTTAGCCATAGGAGTTTTACGGCGGGTCTACTATGTAGCCCCTGGTATGCACGCAGTTATCCGAATACGGTTGCGTTGCTAGGTGACCAAAGAAAAAATGGTCCTTCATGTAATATGGAAGAAATCACAAACGATTCTGAGAAGTCACCGAGTGGTTGACCAGCTCTCGCCGCATCATGACAGTCAGTTTTTGGCTTTCTGTACTGAGGTGTTTGACCAGGTGAACCGGAAACACAATCGCAGTTGTTCTCCCTTTACTACCCTAGCCGATAAGACAGAATGTACAGTAGCAAGCACAGGAGCCGGGCAACCCAACTATTAACCAAAGACATTTGGAGCTGATGCATATAATGCCAAACTCGTGACGCCGAAGTATGCTATAGAGCTGTTCAGACTTTTTCGGCAACCCATATGTTGTCGTATCAAGACCCTGGCGATTTTGTGCCTAGGTGTCGAGGGCTGAGGGAAAAAGCTCTATACAGGTTTCAAATAGAGTTTTTGGTCTACAAAAAATCTTTTGGACCTCCTGTCGCACGTCTGCGCTGCCTGTGCTTCCGCAGAAAGGCCTCCTTAAAGGTAGCAATCCCCGGTTATTTGTAGGGAAACCATGCTCATAAAGAGTCCTTTGAGGTCCATAGGACGGACATGTATTGACTCACATATGGCCAAAAGGTAAGAAAATAGTTAGGAAAAAAGAGAAAAGGCTAAAGTCTGGACAAACCGCTTTGTAGGCCTGTCCGTATTGTGCCTCCGCTGATGACCAAGGTATTTTGAGTGCGTAATTATGTATGCGTGGTGCAAACTCCGCGGGTATATAAGGTGAACGACGGAGGCGGAGCTGCTAATCCAGCTCTAAAATTAACCGGTCCTGTGAAGAAGAGGCCGACGGTTTAATGACCGATGAGATATGCGGCTTGAGTAGGCCGCTTTGTACTTCGGCTGTGATTGCCACAGTGTGCCCCTCAGTGCGAAGGGAGCGTTCCGTGTTTCCGTTGACCGTAATGGTGCCGTGTGGGCCGGGCATCTTAAGCTTTAGATAAGAGTAGTTTGGGACCGCATTGAAACGAGCGAAAGCGGTCCGCCCGAGCAGTGCGTGGTAGCCAATGCGGAATGGGACAATATCAAAGATCAAGTCCTCGCGTCGGAAGTTTTCCGGTGAACCGAGGACGACTTCCAGTGAGATTGAGCCTGTGTCGTGAGCTTCTACACCGGGTATTACTCCCTTGAAGGTAGTTGTGGTGGGCTTGATCCTTGAGGGGTCAATGCCCATTTTGCGGACAATGTCTTGATAGAGTAAATTGAGGCAACTGCCGCCGTCCATGAGGACTCGCGTAAGATGGAATCCGCCGATAATTGGATCGAGGACCAAAGCTACCGAACCTCCGTGATGGATACTGGTTGGGTGGTCCTCGTGATCAAAAGTGATCGAGCAGGCCGCCCATGTGTTGAATTGTGGGGCGTTCGACTTTATGGCTTGGTCGTCTCGTAGTTCGTGCTTGCGCTCCCTTTCAGAGGTATGCGTCACGTATATCACGTTGACTATTTTTACTTCGGGGGGAAATTGCTTCTGTCCCCCGGTGCTTGGGAGGCGAGCCTCTTCTTCTTCGCTGTCACTAGGCGCCCCCTTCCCTTTGTGTTCGACATTGAGCTTGGTGTCTTGTTCGAAAACCCAACAATTTCTGTTGGTATGGTTGGCAGGTTTGTCGGTGCTGCCATGGATCTGACAGGGCCGATCCATTATCTTGTCTAGACCGGATGGACCATCTCTATGTGCCTTAAATGGCTTCTTACGTTGACCGGCTTTGGAACCACTAAATCTAGTGTTGACCGTTGTGTCTTGGGTTCCTTCATTATTGCTGCGACGCTTGTTTTTATTGTGGCGTGGCTTCCCATTGCCATCCCTGGCTTCAGAGGTGCCAGGATCGCTCGTGCTATTGCTTCTACGAGCGAGCCAACTATCTTCTCCCACACAAAAGCGGGTCATTAGTGCGGTAAGAGCTGCCATGGACTTTGGGTTTTCTTGGCCGAGGTGGCGGGCGAGCCACTCGTCACGGACGCTATGTTTAAAGGCCGCGAGTGCTTCGGCATCCGGACAGTCGACAATTTGGTTCTTTTTAATTAGGAACCTAGTCTAGAGTTTCCTGGTTGATTCTCTGGGCTGCTGGATGATGTGACTGAGGTCATCGGCGTCCGGAGGCCGGACATATGTACCTTGGAAGTTGTCGCAAAAGGCGTCTTCCAAGTCTTCCCAGCTGCCAATGGAGTTTTCTGGCAGATTTTTTAACCAGTGTCGAGCTGGTCCCTTGAGTTTTAGCGGGAGGTATTTGATGGCATGAAGATCATCGCCGCTAGCCATGTGAATATGGAGAAGAAAGTCATCAATCCATACCGCCGCATCTGTTGTTCCATTGTATGATTCCATATTCATGGGTTTAAACCCTTCCGGGAATTCGTGCTCCATTACTTCATCAGTGAAGTAGAGGGGGTGTGCGGCGCCTCTATATCAGGCCAACTCGTGACGTAGCTCGGATGGAGTCTGTCCGCGGTTTTCGGCACGGACGTGGTTATGCTTGTCACGTCCGGCTAGATAGACGTCGTCGCGTGTTGGGGCACGCCCCCGTGATCCGTAGATCGATCTGGTCTGACCTACTCTATTTTTCAGGTCCTGTCGCAGGTCATATGTATATCCCCGAGTTGTTGTGTCCCTACCTTTACGGCGAGGTGGTATAGGCCGGTGTTCGGCCTGAGTTGTCGTTTTGTCCCAGCCACGAGGTGGTCGGTCAGCCGCATTACGCGCTGATGGTATGGGCCCAAGTGCCTCGTCATCAAATTGAGGTAGCAGCTTGCGCTTCGGGTAAATTTTGGTTGGGCGCTCGAGGCCGTATTCCTCAGCTGCCAGGACATTAGTCCACCTATCGTTGAGTAGGTCTTGATCAGCTTGAAGCTGCTGCTGCTTCTTTTTCAGGCTCCTTGCAGTGGCTATTAGTCGGTGCTTAAAGCGCTCCTGTTCGAGGAGTTCCTTAGGAATGATAAAGTCTTCTTCGCCGAGGCTCACCTCCTCCTCGGAGAGTGGAAGATAATTGTTGTCCTCCGAGTCTTCATTTACGGCATGTTCATCAGGGCTAACTTGCCCATCTTCCCAATCGTCCTGTGCAGAGGTTGGCTCGACAAGGTCTTCTTGGTCTTCAGCGTCGTCTGGAGTGTTGTTGTCTCTCGTGCTGGTATCGCTGTCTTTTTCACGGCGTGATTTAGAGTGGCGTCGCTGATGTCGGCGCTTTGGCTATATCTCAGGAGGTTTATCCTCGACCGGATCTTTATCGTTATCGCCGTTACCCTCTTTGGGTGTGTCCACCATGTACACGTCATACGAAGAGGTGGCCGTCCATCATCTAGTAAACAGGGGGCTTTGGCCCTGCTCTTCTCCGGCATCGTCGTCCATACTGTCGATGTCTTCGGAGCCGTAATCAAGCATGTCAGTCATGTCCTCGACAGTGGCTATGAAGTGGGTGGTGGGTGGGGCGTAAAATTCCCCGCTCTCAGCCCCTAGTCTGGGTTGGGCGTAGTTCAGATGTTTTGCTCCTCTGTAATGACGAGGGATCGCATCAAGTCCAGAGCCTTGCTTAAAGGCGAGGTGTGGCTAGGGAGAAGAGAGTCCATGGAGTACGACAGGAAGGAGACTCCTTGGCCGAGCTCACACGATGTTGACTCCGAGGGTTCGGAGCCAGTGTCCGGAGAGGAGTCCGACTTCATGATGGTTGCCAGCGACACTGCTTCCTCCAGCTCTCCCGTACTGGGCTTAGTAGCCGCACATAGTCCGGCGGGCTCAGGAATCCCGTCTTCGGACCTAGTGATGCGCTTCGGATCTAAGGCCAGAGCAGGGGTTGGGGTCGTGAACCCCGGGAAGATCAAGTCTCCTCGGATATCAGCGACATAGTTTAGATTTCCAAAACTAATCTGGTGACTTGGGGCGTAGCTGTCGATCTGCTCTAGATGGCCAAGCGAGTTGGCCCGCAGTGCGAAGCCGCCGAATACGAAGATCTAGCCGGGGAGAAAAACCTCCCCCAGGGCGACATTGTTGTAGATGACTAATGGAGCCATCGAACCTTCTGATGATGACACAATGGAACTCTCAATGAAAGCACCAATGTCGGTGTCAAAACCGGCAGATGTCGGGTAGAGGGTCCCGAACTGTGCATCTAAGGTCGATGATAACAAGAGACAGGGGACACGATGTTTACCCAGGTTCGGGCCCTCTTGATGGAGATAATACCCTACTTCCTGCTTGATTGATCTTGGTGAATATGAGGATTACAAGAGCTGATCTACCACGAGATCATAATGGCTAAACCCTAGATGTCTAGCCTGTATTATTGTGATCGCCTCTACGGACTAAACCCTCCGGTTTATATAGACACCGGAGGGGCCTAGGGTTGTAAAGTTGGTTCATAGAGGAAGGAATCTTCATATCCTAACGCCAAGCTTGCCTTCCACGCAAAGGAGAGTCCCATACGAACACGGGAGGAAGTCTTCTGTCTTGTATCTTCACGGACCAATAGTCCGGCGTCACATAGCCCGGACGTCCGAGGACCCCTTAATCCAGGACTCCCTCAATTGCTTGCGGTTGAGGCGACTGCGGCGCAGTCTGCTCGCATCCCACCATGCGCGCTCTGCTCTCGCGTCCCTCCGGGCGCTCTGCCCTCGTCCCTCCATGCGCGCTACCAGTGTTTGGGGCCGGCGCATGATCATGCATGTTTGTGTGCATGCGATTGCGGCGGGCGCAGCGCCACGATGCAGTTACCCGCTGCAAAAACTGCCATGCGGAGGCGCCGAGAATCCAGGCCGCCTGGCCCCCATTTATTCCTGCGGCCATTTACCTTCATCTCTTGCGCCACACGACCCAATAAGCACACCGACGATGACACATACATAGAGGACATCCGGTGGTTCCAATGGCGCTCCCTATGGCATCAATGGCGCTCCCAGCGGCCGACGACGACAACGGGGGCAGTTCACCACGCATCACGTAGTGGACACCCACGTGAGGGGGAAGGCCCTTTCGGTGGTGTACACAAACGAGTCGGTCTCGGTGGAGAGCTCCATCCAAACTATGGAGCAGTTGCTTGCCGAGGACAAGTACCAAGTAGTCGGCTTCGACCTCGTGTACACCATCGGTCGTGTCGGACACGATCAGAAGGTTGCTGTCGTCCAGTTGTGCGTGCGACATGATGTCCTCTTCTACCACTACCACCTGGCCACAAGGCCTTGTGAGCGTTTCTCCAGATTTATCAACAACTCCGACTACAATTTTGCTATGGTGGACACCACCAATGATCTAAAAGTGCTCAAGGTTTCGGGCTTGAAATGCCAGAATCTTGTCAACATCCAGGACCACTACAAGGTCTGGGGCAGTGACAACAGCAAACATAACTCCCTGGTTGACCTCACCTCGGCCATCATCAACCCCTACTACATGAAGATGAAGGATGAGAGCAAGAAGGACAAGAACACCTAGCACAATGTCTGGCATGAGAGACTGGATGAATAACACGCCAAGTACACGGCTAAGGACACACACACAAGATACGAGATGTACATGCGGATCGTTGACATGAGGGAGTGTCTTCTTCTTGCCCCAGACGAGGGATCGAGCCACAGAGTAGTGGCGAGAGTGTCACGAGAAGTAGATGACTAGATGATCGTTTCTCCTAGTTTAGAATGCATACAATTGTTTATTGAGGTGTGTGTGAATGATCTATACAGTCACTTATGTAATTGAATGTTTATTTCAGTTTATATATATATATATATATATATATATATATATATATGTCCTATATAGGAAAATGGTTGTGCTCTGTCTATAGAAGAATAAGATATATATATATATCTTATTCTTCTATAGACAGAGCAAATCACACGGCTAATTAGCAGCAATCGTTTGTGTTATTATTGGTCTTTGCACACATTTCTGATTACGGACCTGTTTGCTGCATATCACACACATCTTGTTCAGTTGAACCATTTCTATAGTGTTGCATAATCACACACAGTTCATCCGAGTGAATTGTATGCCGTATATCGCACACATCCTCATCTGGTTGCCGGATTCTGTTGCTCTGCCTCATCGCAAACAGTTCTTCTGGATTAACTGTTTGCCACACATCGCACACGCAACTCCAATATGAACCGTGTTTGATGTCACCGCCATCGCAAACAGTTTGCATCTTTTTTGATAGTTTATTACATCAATGTTTGTGATTTATGCATCGCACACAGTTTCGTCGAAGGGTCTCTGACTGTACTATTGCGTTTGGACCATCATGCAGTAGTGGAGGATCGAGATCCAGTCATGCCATCGGCTCCCAAATCCGAGATGCTGGAGCGTCTCTAGCATAAAAGGCCAGGATACAATGTCAAAGGCCCACACAATGTCAAGCTTCATAAGCATGCGCGGCACCTTGAGGTTATGAGGAAGATTCACCATCTGCTAGACGAGCAAGAAGTTATCATGGATACACTGCCCTGCAATGAACGCGCTCTGGTTGGTTGACACCAAGGTCCCAATCTTGGCGCGAGCTTGAGGGAGAGCACCTTTGCGAACAGCTTTGCAATGAGGTGGATGACGCTGATGGGGTGGTAGTCGGAGAGGGCCTCGGCATCCGTGCGCTTGGGAAGTAAGGTGAGAAGAGCTTCATTCAGTTTTTGGAAGCCTCTTCCACTCGTGGTGTGTAACTTGTTGAATGCCTCACATATGTCATGCTTGATGATGTCCCAGCATGCATGGAGGAACTCAGTCGTGAAGTCGTCCGGGCCAGGCGCCTTCCTCGAGGGAAGGTTCTGACGGCACGTCAAAACTCCTCCTCGGAGCGCCAAATCTCGTCCCCGGAGAACGACACCTCAAGGTCGGCAAGGGGGGAGCTGCATCGAATAGTTGTGTCTGGTCAATGGAGAAGTCATGGTTCTTGGCCGAGCCCAAGATGTTGGAGAAGTGATGAAAGGCCACCTCAGCCATGGCACCATGCTCGGTAATGACCTGGTCACCCACACGGAGGGATGTTATGAGATGGCATTGCTTCCGGTGAGATGCATGAACCTTGAGGAAGGAGACAACCACATCATTGTCGCGAAGCCAAGAGAGTCTAATCCGCTACCACGCGATGGACCACTCGAGTGAGGCCAACCCAAGGTAAGCACATTTCAATTTGCGTCTTGGTCACTCCACGCTGGAGGAGAGCGTTCGGTAGTCTTGGGCGGCGTCCAAGCAAGCGATGAGCTCGCGCGCGACTAGGAGTTGCAGTGAAATGTTGCCAATAGTGCGCGCGCTCCAGCTTTGCAGGAAGTGCGCAGTAGCTTTAAGGCGGGTCACGATGCACTGTTAGGGGGGCGGTGTCGGGCTGAACTGAATTCTAAGCCTCAGAGACCACGAGGTGGAATCCCTCCAGCTTTGGCCAGAAGCGCTCGAAGTGAAAGCGTCTAGCACTAGGGGGCGCGTGACACATTACACCACCAACGGGCAGTGATCGGACGCGACGAAGGATAGAAAATGCAACTAGCAATGGGGGTAAGCAATCTGTCAACCGGTAGTGCAGAGGGCCTGATCGTTCCAGACGAGGGTTGGCGTGTCGCACTCGTTAGACCACGTGTAGCGGCGCCAATGCATGTACATATCATAGATTTCCTCGTCAGCTATGGAGCGTCTAAATCTGCTCATGACACAGTGGTTGAGGTTCGAGTTATTCTTGTCACCTGCCGAAGTTATCATATTAAAGTCCTCACCAAGGAGCCAATGCCCAATGTGGGAAGCACACACGTCATGGAGAGGTCGCCAAGCAATTCAATCTTGGCTTCATCATCTTGTGGGCCATACACACCAGTGAGTCATCGGTGGCCATCACCGGTGGACAGAGTCGCTAACACCGTGATGTGGTGCTCGCCAATTATTGGATTGGAGATGGAGACCTCAGATCGCCGCCAAGCAAGCAGTATGCCTCCGCGGGTACCGGCTGCCGAAAGGAAGTAGAAATCCTCGTAGAGGGGCCCGAGGGTGTCGAGGGCTGATATGTCTCCATCGTATCTATAATTTTTGATTGTTTCATGCCAATATTCTACAACTTTTATATACTTTTGGTAACAATTTATATGATTTTATTGGACTAACATATTGATCCAGTGCCCAGTGCCAGTTCCTGTTTGTTGCATGTTTTTTGTTTCGCAGAAAATCCATATCAAACGCAGTCCAAACGGGATAAAAACTTACGGATTTTTTTGGAATATATGTGATTTTTGGGGAAAAGAATCAACGACAGACGATGCCCGAGGGACCCACAAGGACGAAGGGTGCGCCCCTTGTCCTTGTGGCCACTCTACAAGGCGTTTGGTGCCCTTCTTTTGGCGCAAGAAAGCTAATATTCGGATAAAAATTGTGTTAAAATTTCAGCCCAATCGGAGTTACGGATCTCCGGCAATTTAAGAAATGGTGAAAGGCCAGAATCTGAGAAGGCAGAAACAGAAGGAAACACACACACACACACACACACACACACACAGAGAGAGAGAGAGAGAGAGAGAGAGAGAGATCCAATCTCAGAGGGGATCCCGCCCCTCCGCCGCCATGGAAGCCAAGGACTAGAGGGGAAACCCTTCTCCCATCTAGGGGGGAGGTCAAGGAAGATGATGAAGAAGAAGGGGGGCTCTCTTCCCCTCTCTCCCTGTGGCGCCGGAACACCGTCGCGGCCATCATCGTGACCGCGAGCTACACCAACAACTTCACCACTGTCATCACCAACTCTCCCCCTTCTATGCAGTGGTGTAACACCTCTTCTCCCCGCTGTAATCTCTACTTAAACATGGTGCTCAACGCTATATATTATTTCCCAATGATGTATGGCTATTTAAAAAAATAGGAAAATAAGAAGTAGTCCAGAAAGGACACGAGGCATCCACGAGGGTGGAGGGCGCGCCCTACCCCCTGGGTGCGCCCCCTGCCTCGTGGGCACCTCGTGTGCCCTCCGGAGTCCATTTCTTGCACCATACTTCTTTTGGTCAGTAAAAGTTCATTATATAATCTCCTGAACGCTTTGACCACCGTACCATGCAAATATCTCATGTTTTTGTTTCGAGTTGTCTCTGCTGCAGATTTAGAGCAAGATGTCTTCTCAAGAGTCAGTTGGGGAGAGTCGGGTGTCTCATCCAACACCGGGGCCAGGAGAAAATAGTGATGCTGACCACTTTGGGCCATCAATGGAGGAAGAGATGGAGGCCAACTTGAAAAGGATAGATGCCATGGAGGAGGATCAAGAAGTTACCTCTCGTCTCCAAGCCAAATTCACGATGGAGGAACTTCAGAGCTCGGCAATTCCAAACTCAGTCATTCCTCCCAATGTTAGATTTCTTTCTTATGAAAATATGAAAAAGAGTGTTACTTGTTCTCCCACAACTATGCAACATCCATGGGTGCAAGGAGCTTTAGCCGTTATGGGTAAGCTCCGTAGGGAAATAGTGGATCTCAAGCGGCAAGTCAATAAGCTCGAGGAAGAGAATAATATCCTAAGGGGCATCATCGCCAAGAATATTACATCACCACCTCCAAAGAAAGAGACATAAAAACATGGGTATGGGCACTCCCCTTGGCAATTGCCAAGCTTGGGGGAGTGCCCCAGTATCGTATCACCATCACAATCCTATCTTTACCTTAGTTCAATCCTTTTGGTTATATCTTGATCTAGTAGAATAAAGTTTAGTATGATCTAGCTTTGAGTTTTAGTGTTGATCCCTATCTATGTAATCGAGTCCGTGAGTTATATATAATAAAGATTAATCTTGAGTCGAGGGCTTGGTTATCTTGCTATGATCTTGAAAAAAAGAAAGAATAAAAATAAATAAAGAGATCATATTGATTTTATGGAGAGTAATGACTTCACATATAAAGAGTATGATGAATAAAAGTTGTTTAGAGCTGACAAACATACTTTTAGTCATCGTTGCAATTAATAGGAAGTAACAAAAATATACTATCTTGGACATCTTTTAGGATTGTGAGCACTCATTAAAATATGACATGCTAAAAAGTTGATGTTGGACAAGGAAGACAACGTAATGGGTTATGCTTTATTATATCCGAAATAAATTATATTGTCATGGATCATCCAACATGTTGAGCTTTCCTTTCCCCCTTATGCTAGCCAAACTCTTTGCACCAAGTAGAGATACTACTTGTGATTCCAAATATCCTTAAACCCAGTTTTGCCATGAGAGTACACCATATCTACCTATGGATTGAGTAAGATCCTTCAAGTAAGTTGTCATTGTCGCAAGCAATAAAAATTGCTCTTTAAATATGTATGATCTATTAGTGTGGAGAAAATAAGCTTTATACGAGCTTGTGATATGGGAGAAATAAAAGCGATGGACTGCATAATAAAGGTCCCTATCACAAGTGGCAATATAAAGTGACATTCTTTTACATTAAGATTTTGTGCATCCAACCATAAAAGCACATGACAACCTCTGCTTCCCTCTGCAAAGGGCCTATCTTTTATTTTTTTGTCTTATACCTTATACAAGAGTCATGGTGATCTTCACCTTTCCTTTTTACATTTTATCTTTTAGCAAGCACGATATGTTGGAAAGATCCTGATATATATAGCTAATTGGATGTGGGTTTTCGTAAAGCATTATTGTTGACATTACCCTTGAGGTAAAAGGTTGGGAGGCAAAACTATAAGCCCCTATCTTTCTTTGTGTCCGATTAAAACTTCATACCCATAAGTATTGCTTGAGTGTTAGCAATTGTGAAAGACTAAATGATAGTTGAGTATGTGGACTTGCTGAAAATCTCTTATATCGACTCTTTCCGATGTTATGATAAATTGCAATTGCCTCAATGACTGAGATTATAGTTTGCTAGTTTTCAATGAAGTTTCTGATTCATACTCTCATTGTGAATAAGATTGTTACTTTAGCATAAGAAATCATATGACTATATATATGTTGCTATTCTAAGAATGATCATGATGCCCTCATGTCTGTATTTTATTTTATCGACACCTCTATCTCTAAACATGTGGACATATTTTTCGATATCGGCTTCCGCTTGAGGACAAGCGAGGTCTAAGCTTGGGGGAGATGATACGTCCATTTTGCATCATGCTTTTATATCGATATTTATTGCATTATGGGCTGTTATTACACATTATGTCACAATACTTATGCCTTTTCTCTCTTATTTTACAAGGTTTACATGAAGAGGGAGAATGCCGACAGCTGGAATTCTGGGCTGGAAAAGGAGCAAATATTATAGACCTATTCTGCACAACTCCAAAAGTCCTGAAACTCCAGAAAGTCAGTTTTGGAATATATTAAAAATATTGGGTGAAGAAAGCACCAGAGGGGAGCCGGCCACCGTCCACGAGGGTGGGGGCGCGCCCTACCCCCCTGGGCGCGCCCCCTGCCTCGTGGGCTACCTGGCAGGCCTTCGATGCCCATCTTCTGGTATAAGGTGTCTTTTGCCCTAGAAAAAATAAGGAGGAAGCTTTTGGGACGAAGCACCGCTGTCTCGAGGAGGAACCTTTGCGGAACCAATCTAGGGCTCCGGTGGAGCTGTTCTACTGGGGAAACATCCCTCCGGGAGGGGGAAATCATCACCATCGATCCTCTCATCGGGAGGGGGTCAATCTCCATCAACATCTTCACGGGCACCATCTCCTCTCAAACCCTAGTTCATCTCTTGTATCCGATCTTTGTCTCAAAACCTCAGATTGGTACTTGTGGGTTGCTAGTAGTGTTGATTACTCCTTGTAGTTGATGCTAGTTGGTTTATCCGGTGGAAGATTATATGTTCAGATCCTTTATGCATATTAATACCCCTCTAATTATGAACATGAATATGATTTGTGAGTAGTTACGTTTGTTCCTGAGGACATGGGAGAAGTCTTGCTATAAGTAGTCATGTGAATTTGGTATTCGTTTGATATTTTGATGAGATGTATGTTGTCTTTCCTCTAGTGGTGTTATGTGAACGTCGACTACATGACACTTCACCATTGTTTGGGCCTAGGGGAAGGCATTGGGAAGTAATAAGTAGATGATGGGTTGCTAGAGTGACAAAAGCTTAAACCCTAGTTTATGCGTTGCTTCGTAATGGGCTGATTTGGATCCACATGTTTCATGCTATGGTTAGGTTTACCTTAATTCTTCTTTCATAGTTGCGGATGCTTGCGAAGGGGGTTAATCATAAGTGGGATTCTTGTCCAAGGAAGGGCAGTACCGAAGCACCAGTCCACCCACATATCAAATTATCAAAGTAACGAACGTGAATCATATGAGCATGATGAAAATTAGCTTGACGATAATTCCCATGTGTCCTCGGGAGCACTTTCCTTTATATAAGAGTTTGTCCAGGCTTGTCCTTTGCTACAAAAAGGATTGGGGCCCCTTGCTGCACCTTGTTTACTTTTATTACTTGTTACCCGTTACGAATTACCTTATTACAAAACTATCTGTTAGTGATAATTTCAGTGCTTGTGGAGAATACCTTACTGAAACCCGCTTGTCATTTCCTTCTGCTCCTCGTTAGGTTCGACACTCTTATCGAACGGACTATGATAGATCCCTTATACTTGTGGGTCATTAGTACGCCCATTAATGTTGAAAGCAATATCATCCAAACTATGACACCTGAAGAACACATAAAGGAAACCTTCGAGGACACTCCAGAATCGTGAAAAAAGAGGAGGTACATGATACGGTAAGTAAACGGACTCCAAAAAATCTGAAAAAAAATTATTTTCTGTAAATTTTGGAATATATTAAAAATTTGGAAAAATAAGAAACAACCAGGAAGGCACCCTTGGTGGGCACAAGACACCAGGGCACGCGTCGCTTGCCAGGCGCGCCTAGGTGGGTTGTGCCCGCCTCGGGTACTTTTCAGACTCCATTTTTTCTGTTTACTTTTTTCCCAAGATAAAAAAAATCTTTATATACGCCCCGAACCTATTGACCACCGCATCCTGGAGAAATCTTTTGTTTTCTTTTCCTTGCTTCTTTCTGACAGATCTAATTCACCATGGCCGCTTCGAGCTCCTCCCAGGACAAGTTCTTCGAGAACGTCATCAACCAATATCTACGGGAGGTGATGCAGCACCCTCAAGCTATCGAGATGCGTGAGGGGGTGCTCCACATCCGCGATGTGCAAGGCCCCAAAGGGATGGGATCTGTGGAGGCTAGGCTTGAAGCTATGGAGCAGGAGGTCTTCCGGTGCAAGGGGATGGTGGAACATGGACTCAATGCAAAGCACCTCATGATCGCGGATTATACTCGTGATCTCAAGGTGGATGGCAAGTCCATGAAGGGCATCGTCCTCACCTTCAACGAGGAAATCAACTTTCTCCAGAGCCAGATATAAGATCTCCAAAACCAAGTCTTTGAATATGAGGCAAGGTTTAAAGGTATGAGTTTGGCTGCCAGTTGCAGGACCCGCGAGAATCACTCCTCCTCTTATGACAGTGAGCCCTTTCCATGGAAACATGAGGATAAGATTGCTACTACTTCACCACCACCTCCTTCTTCATCACCAAAGGAAACTTGAGTATCGGCTATGGGCACTCCCCCTGGATTGTGCCAAGCTTGGGGGAGGTGCCCCGGTATCGTATCACCTCCACTATCTTTTGCCTTTACTTATCTTAGTTTGATCCATAGTTATCTTTTGCTATAGATGAATAAAAGTATAGTTCGATCCTTTCTTTTCGAGTGTTTGCTTAGTGATCTATCCATGTAGTCGTGTGCCAGATATATAATAAAGTTTTGTTTTCTTTATTTTCATGTTTAATAAAAAGAAAGGAAATCAATGAAAGATCATATGCTAATCTTATGGTAAGTAATAACATCACATAAGGAAGAGTACAAGTAGAAAATTTTATTGGAGATTTACAAATATAGCATTGGTCAATGATGCAATTCATGAAAGAATTAACAAGGGAAGAGAAGATTCACATGCAAATACACTATCTTGGACATCTTTTGTGACTGTGAGCCCCCATCAAAATATTATATGCCAAAATTGTTGACGTCGGACAAGGAAGACAATGTAATGATTTATGTTTGTTCATATTCACATAGAAGTTATATTGTCATAGATCCTTCAACATGTGGTGCTTGTCCACCATCTTTTCTAGCCAAAAAATCCGCAGTAAGTAGTGATACTACTTGTGCATCCAAAAACCCTTAAACCCACATCTTGTTTTGAGAGTCCACCATACCTACCTATGGATTGAGTAATATCCTTCAAGTAAGTTGTCATCGGTGCAATAAGGCAATAAAAATTGCTTCTAAAAGTATTGGATCAATTAGTGTAAGAGAAAATTGAGCGTTGTACGAACTTGTGATGGCAAAGAATAAAGGCGACATACTACATAATAAAGGTTGCTATCATAAGGGGCAATATAACGTGACGTTCTTTTGCACTAAGAGATTGAGCATACAAACAAAAAGCGCATGGCAACCTTTGCTTCCCTCGGCGAAGGGCCTATATTTTACTTTTATGCAAGAGTCAAAGTTTTTCTCTCTATTCCTTTTTATTTTCTTTTGTGGCAAGCATCATGTGGTGAGGAAAGATCTAGGCACATATATCTAGTTGGATATGGGTAGCATGAGTTATTATTGTTGACATCATCCTTGAGGTGAGTATGTTGGGTTGCGAAAACTATAAGCCCCTATCTTTCTATGTCTCCAGTTGAAACTTTTTGCTTGTGTATATGCGGTGAGTGTTAGCAATCATAGAAGACTATATGATGGTTGAGTATGTCGACTTGCCAAAAAGGCTCCGATACATGACCCTTCCTGGAAAGATGATGAATTGTAGTTGCAAAGTTGACTGAGAACATAGTTTGTTGGTTTTCAATAGAGTTTATGCTTTATACTTCAATGTTGTGATGAATTGTTACTTGTTCATGAGAAGTCTATGATAGAATTTATATGATAAAAGTTCTATGATAAAGTTTTGTGTTAAAGTTTGTTGTTGTTATAATAATATTCATGATGCTTCTATGTCCGTATTTTGTTTTTATCAACACCTCTCTCTCTAAGCATGTGGACATGTTTTTCAATTTCGGTTTTCGCTTGAGGACAAGCAAGGTCTAAGCTTGGGGGAGTTGATACGTCCATTTTGCATCATGTTTACCTACTATTATTTATAATCTTTTTATGCATAATAATGCTTTTTTGGAGTAATTCTAATGCCTTTTCTCTCATAATATGCAAGGTTCACACAAAGAGGGAGAATACCGGAAGCTAGGATTCTGGACCTGAAAAAGCTACGTCAGGCCACCTATTCTGCACAGCTCTAAATGAGCTAAAACTTCACGGAGAATTTTTATGGAATATATAAGAATTATTGGAGCAAATAAGTACCAAAGGGGGCCCACCAGGTGGGCACGACCCACCTGGGCGCGCCAGGGAGCATAGGCGCGCCCTGGTGGGTTGTGCCCTCCTCGACCCACCTCCGGTGCCCCTCTTCTGGTATATAAGTCATTTGACCTAGAAAAAAAGAAGGAGATGACTTTCGGGATGAAGTGTGATACGTCTCCAACATATCTATAATTTTGATTGCTCCATGCTATATTATCTTCTGTTTGGGATGTTTATGGGCTTTATTATACACTTTTATATCATTTTTGGGACTAACCTATTAACCCAGAGCCTAGTGCCAGTTTCTATTTTTTCCTTGTTTTAGAGTATCATAGAAAAGGAAAATCAGACGAATTCTAATTGACCTGAAACTTCACGGAACTCATTTTTGGAAGGAAAGCAACCTGAGAGACTTGGAGTCCACGTAAGGGAAGCCACAAGGAAGCCACGAGGCAGGGGGCGCGCCCACCCCCCTGGGCGTGCCCTCCACCCTCGTGGGCCCCTCGTGGCCCCCCTGACGTACTTCTTCCGCCTATATATCTCCATATACCCTAAAACGACCGGGGAGCACAATTGATTGGGAGTTCCGCCGCCAGAAGCCTCCGTAGCCACCGAAAGCCAATCTAGACCCGTTTCGGCACCCTGCTGGAGGGGGCATCCCTCTCCGGTGGCCATGTTCATCATCCCGGTGCTCTCCATGACGAGGAGGGAGTAGTTCTCCCTCGGGGCCGAGGGTATGTACCAGTAGCTATGTGTTTGATCTCTCTCTCTCTCTCTCGTGTTCTTGAGGTGTTACGATCTTGATGTATCACGAGCTTTGCTATTATAGTTGGATCTTATGATGTTTTCTCACCCCTCTACTCTCTTGTAATGAATTGAGTTTCCCCTTTGAAGTTATCTTATCGGATTGAGTCTTTAAAGATTTGAGAACACTTGATGTATGTCTTGTCGTGCGTATCTGTGGTGACAATGGGATACCACGTGATTCACTTGATGTATGTTTTGGTGATCAGCTTGCGGGTTCCGCCCATGGACCTATGCATAGGGGTTGGCACACGTTTTCATCGTGATTCTCCGGTAGGAACTTTGGGGCACTCTTTGAGGTCCGATGTGTTGGTTGAATAGATGAATCTGAGATTGTGTGATGCATATCGTATAATCATACCCACAGATACTTGAGGTGACATTGGAGTATCTAGGTGACATTAGGGTTTTGGTTGATTTGTGTCTTAAGGTGTTATTCTAGTACGAACTCTAGGGCTGTTTGTGACACTTATAGGAATAGCCCAATGGATTGATTGGAAAGAATAACTTTGAGGTGGTTTCGTACCCTACCATAATCTCTTCGTTCGTTCTCCGCTATTAGTGACTTTGGAGTGACTCTTTGTTGCATGTTGAGGGATAGTTATGTGATCCAATTATGTTATTATTGTTGAGAGGACTTGCACTAGTGAAAGTATGAACCCTAGGCCTTGTTTCAACGCATTGCAATACCATTTGCGCTCACTTTTATCATTAGTTACCTTGCTGTTTTTATATTTCCAGATTACAAATACCCATATCTACTATCCATATACCACTTGTATCACCATCTCTTCGCCGAACTAGTGCACCTATACAATTTACCATTGTATTGGGTGTGTTGGGGACACAAGAGACTCTTTGTTATTTGGTTGTAGCGTTGCTTGAGAGAGACCATCTTCATCCTACGCCTCCTACGGATTGATAAACCTTAGGTCATCCACTTGAGGGAAATTTGCTACTGTCCTACAAACCTCTACACTTGGAGGCCCAACAACATCTACAAGAAGGTTGTGTAGTAGACATCAAGCTCTTTTCTAGCGCCGTTGCCGGGGAGGTGAGTGCTTGAAGGTATATCTTTAGATCTTTCAGTCGAGTCTTTTAGTTTCTTGTTTTATCACTAGTTTAGTCTATAAAAGAAAACTACCAAAAAATGGAATTAAGGGTACCTCATATGCTTCATCTTCTTAATATCTATCATGAAAATAAGGATTCCGATAATTGTGCTCAAGTGCTAGAAGAAGAATGCATTAGAATGTTTGGCACTAAATATTTGAAGGATGAGCATGATTGCAATGTTGTTAGTATGAATTCCTTGAATATCTATGATGCTAATGATATGCAAAGCCACAAGCTTGGGGAAGCTATGTTTGATGAAGATGATATTTTTTGTCCCCCAAGTTTTGATGAGCAAATTTATTATGATGGAAGCATGCCTCCTATCTATGATGACTATTGTGATGACACGTATGCTTTAAAGAATAATGATAACAATGAAACTTGTCATCTTGATTTCAATTTTCAATCACATGATAATTATTTTGTTGAGTTTGCTCCCACTATTATTCATGAGAAGAATTTTGCTTGTGTGGAGAGTAATAAAATTTCTATGCTTGTAGATCATGAAAAGAATGCTTTAGGTTCTGGTTATATTTTTGAATTCATTCATGATGCTACTGAAAATTATTATGAGGGAGGAATATATGCTTGTAGGAATTGCAATAATACCAAGTTTCCTCTCTATGTGCTTAAAGTTTTGAAGTTATGCTTGTTTTGCCTTCCTATGCTAGATGATTATTGTTCCCATAAGTTGTTTGCTCACAAAATACCTATGCATATGAAGTGGGTTAGACTTAAATGTGCTAGTCATATTCTTCATGATGCTCTCTTTATGTTACAATTCTTATCTTTTATGTGAGCATCATTGAAATCATCATGCCTAGCTAGGGGCGTTAAACGATAGCGCTTGTTGGGAGGCAACCCAACTTTATTTTTATTCCTTGCTTTTTGTTCCTGTTTAGTAATAAATAATTCATCTAGCCTCTGTTTAAATGTGGTTTTATGTTTTAATTAGTGTTTGTGCCAAGTAGAACCTTTGGGAAGACTTGGGTGAAGTCTTTATAATCATGCTGTAAAAAACAGAAACTTTAGCGCTCACGAGAATTGCTGCCATTTTTTATTGGAGAGCGATATTTAGTTAATTCTTTTTGCATATGATTAATAGATAAATTTCTCACGTCCAAAAATTTATTTTAGAATTTTATGAGTTCCAGAAGTATACGTTTGAACCAAATTACTACAGATTGTTCTGTTTTTGACAGATTCTGTTTTCGATGTGCTGTTTGCTTATTTTGATGAATCTATGAGTAGTATCGGAGGGTATGAATCATAGAGAAGTTGGCATAAAGTAGATATTACACCAATATGAATTTATAATGAGTTCATTACAGTACCTTATGATGGTGATTTGCTTTCTTATACTAACGGAACTTACGAGTTTTCTGTTAAGTTTTGTGTTGTGAAGTTTTCAAGTTTTGGGTAAAGATTCGATGGACTATGGAATAAGGAGTGGCAAGAGCCTAAGCTTGGGGATGCCCAAGGCACCCCAAGGTAATATTCAAGGACAACCAAGAGCCTAAGCTTGGGGATGCCCCGGAAGGCATCCCCTCTTTCGTCTTCGTTCATCGGTAACTTTACTTGGAGCTATATTTTTATTCGCCACATGATATGTGTTTTGCTTGGAGCGTCATTTTATTTCATTATGTTTTGCTTGCTGTTTGAATAAAATACCAAGATCTGAAAATCTTAAATGTTAGAGAGTCTTCACATAGTTGCATAATTATTCGATTACTCATTGATCTTCACTTATATCTTTCGGAGTAGTTTGTCGTTTGCTCTAGTGCTTCACTTATATATTTTTAGAGCACGGTGGTGGTTTTATTTTGAAGAAATAGATGAATTCTCATGCTTCACTTATATTATTTTGAGAGTCTTAAATAGCATGGTAATTTGCTTAAATAATCCTAATATGCTAGGCGTCCAAGAATAGTAAAAACTTTCATATAGAGTATTGAATACTAAGAGAAGTTTGATGCTTGATGATTGTTTTGAGATATGGAGGTAATAATATCGAAGTCGTGCTAGTTGAGTAGTTGTGAATTTGAGAAATGCTTGTGTTGAAGTTTTCAAGTCCCGTAGCATGCACGTATGGTAAACATTGTGTAACAAATTTGAAACATGAGGTGTTATTTGATTGTCCTCGTTATGAGTGGCGGTCGAGGACGAGCGATGGTCTTTTCCTACCAATCTATCCCCCTAGGAGCATGCGCATAGTGCCGAGGTTTTTGATGACTTGTACATTTTTGCAATAAGTATGTGAGTTCTTTATGACTAATGTTGAGTCCATGGATTATACGCGCTCTCACCCTTCCATCATTGCTAGCCTCTCCAGTACCGTGCATTGCCCTTTTTCACATTGAGAGTTGGTGCGAATTTCGCCGGTGCATCCAAACCCCGTGATATGATACGATCCTTCACACATAAACCTCCTTATATCTTCCTCAAAACAGCCACCATACCTACCTATTATGGCATTTCCATAGCCATTCCGAGATATATTGCCATGCAACTTTCCACCGTTTCGTTTATTATGACACGCATCATCATTGTCATATTGCTTTGCATGATCATGTAGTTGACATAGTATTTGTGGCAAAGCCACCGTTCATAATTTTCATACATGTCACTCTTGGTTCATTGCATATCCCGGTACACCGCCGGAGGCATTCATATAGAGTCATATATTGTTCTAGTATCGAGTTGTAATCTTTGAGTTGTAAATAAATAGAACTGTGATGATCATCATTAATAGAGCATTGTCCCAAAAAAGGAAAAGGCCAAAAAAAGAAAGGCCAAACAAAAAAAGGGGAAAGGCCAAATAAAAAAGAGGAAAGGCCAAATAAAAAAGAAAATAAAGAAAATAAAGAAGGGACAATGCTACTATCCTTTTTCCACACTTGTGCTTCAAAGTAGCACCATAATCTTCATGATAGAGAGTCTTTTGTTTTGTCACTTTCATATACTAGTGGGAAATTTTCATTATAGAACTTGTCTTGTATATTCCAACAATGGGCCTCATCAAGTGCCCTAGGTCTTCGTGAGCAAGCAAGTTGGATGCACACCCACTTAGTTTCTTTTGTTGAGCTTTCTTACATTTATAGCTCTAGTGCATCCGTTGCATGGCAATCCCTACTCCTTGCATTAACATCAATCGATGGGCATCTCCATAGCCCATTGATTAGCCGCGTCGATGTGAGGCTTTCTCCTCTTTTGTCTTCTCCACGTAACCCCCATCATCATATTCTATTCCACCCATAGTGCTATATCCATGGCTCGCGCTCATGTATTGCGTGAAAGTTTATAGGTTTGAGATTACTAAAGTATGAAACAATTGCTTGGCATGTCATCGGGGTTGTGCATGATAAGAGCATTCTTGTGTGACGAAAATGGAGCATGCCAAAACTATATGATTTCGTAGGGATGAACTTTCTTTGGCCATGTTATTTTGAGAGGACATAATTGCTTAGTTAGTATGCTTGAAGTATTATTGTTTCTATGTCAATATTAAACTTTTGTCTTGAATCTTATGGATCTGAATATTCATACCACAATTAAGAGGAATTACATTGAAATTATGCCAAGTAGCACTCCACATCAAAAATTCTGTTTTTATCATTTACCTACTCAAGGACGAGCAGGAATTAAGCTTGGGGATGCTGATACGTCTCCAACGTATCTATAATTTTTGATTGCTCCATGCTATATTATCTTCTGTTTTGGATGTTTACGGGCTTTATTATACACTTTTATATCATTTTTGGGACTAACCTATTAACCCAGAGCCCAGTGCCAATTTCTGTTTTTTCCTTGTTTTAGAGTATCGCAAAAAAGGAAAATCAAACGGAGTCCAATTGACCTGAAACTTCACGGAACTCATTTTTGGAAGGAAAGCAACCCGGGAGACCATGAGTCCACGTAAGGGAAGCCACGAGGAAGCCACGAGGCAGGGGGCGCGCCCTCCACCCTCATGGGCCCCTCGTGGCCCCCCTGACATACTTCTTACGCCTATATACCTCCATATACCCTAAAACGATCGGGGAGCACAATAGATCTGGAGTTCCGCCGCCAGAAGCCTCTGTAGCCACCGAAAGCCAATCTAGACCCATTCTGGCACCCTGTCGGAGGGGGCATCCTTCTCCGGTGGCCATCTTCATCATCCCAGTGCTCTCCATGACGAGGAGGGAGTAGTTCTCCCTCGGGGCTGAGGGTATGTACCAGTAGCTATGTGTTTGATCTCTCTCTCTCTCTCTCTCTCTCTCTCTCTCTTTCTCTCTCTCGTGTTCTTGAGGTGTTATGATCTTGATGTATCGCGAGCATTGCTATTATAGTTTGATCTTATGATGTTTTCTCCCCCCTCTACTCTCTTGTAATGAATTGAGTTTCCCCTTTGAAGTTATCTTATCGGATTGAGTCTTCAAAGATTTGAGAACACTTGATGTATGTCTTGTCGTGCGTCTCTGTGGTGACAATGGGATATCACGTGATTCACTTGATGTATGTTTTGGTGATCAACTTGCGGGTTCCGCCCATGAACCTATGCATAGGGGTTGGCACACATTTTCTTCTTGACTCTCTGGTAGAAACTTTGGGGCACTCTTTGAAGTACTTTGTGTTGGTTGAATAGATGAATCTGAGATTGTGTGATGCATATCGTATAATCATACCCACGGATACTTGAGGTGACATTGGAGTATCTAGGTGACATTAGGGTTTTGGTTAATTTGTGTCTTAAGGTGTTATTCTAGTATGAACTCTAGGGCTGTTTGTGACACTTATAGGAATAGCCCAACGGATTGATTGGAAAGAATAACTTTGAGGTGGTTTCGTACCCTACCATAATCTCTTCGTTCGTTCTCCACTATTAATGACTTTGGAGTGACTCTTTGTTGCATGTTGAGGGATAGTTATGTGATCCAATTATGTTATTATTGTTGAGAGGACTTACACTAGTGAAAGTATGAACCCTATGCCTTGTTTCAACGCATTGCAATACCGTTTATGCTCACTTTTATCATTAGTTACCTTGCTGTTTTTATATTTCCAGATTACAAATACCCATATCTACTATCCATATACCACTTGTATCACCATATCTTCGCCGAACTAGTGCACCTATACAATTTACCATTGTATTGGGTGTGTTGGGGACACAAGAGACTCTTTGTTATTTGGTTGCAGGGTTGCTTGAGAGAGACCATCTTCATCCTACGCCTCCTACGGATTGATAAACCTTAGGTCATCCACTTGAGGGAAATTTGCTACTGTCCTACAAACCTCTGCACTTGGAGGCCCAACAACGTCTACAAGAAGAAGGTTGTGTAGTAGACATCAAAGTGCCGCCGTCTCGAGGCGGAACTTGGGCACGAGCACTTTTGCCCTCTGGCGAAGCGATTCTGCCGGGGGAACTTCCCTCCCGGAGGGGGAAATCATCGTCATCATCATCACCAATAACTCTCCCATCTTGGGGAGGGCAATCTCCATCAACATCTTCAACAACACCATCTCCTCTCAAACTCTAGTTCATCTCTTGTGTTCAATCTTTGTACTGGAACCTTAGATTGGTGCTTGTGGGTGACTAGTAGTGTTGATTACATCTTGTAGTTGATTACTATAAGGTTTATTTGGTGGAAGATTATATGTTCAGATCCATTATGATATTTAATACCCCTCTGATCTTGAGCATGATTATCATTTGTGAGTAGTTACTTTTGTTCTTAAGGTCACGGGAGAAATCTTGTTGCAAGTAATCATGTGAACTTGATATGTGTTTGATATTTTGATGGTATGTATGTTGTGATTCCCTTAGTGGTGTCATGTGAATGTCAACTAAATGACACCTCGCCATAGTTGGGCCTAAGCAAATGCATTGTGGAGTAGTTATTAGATGATGGGTTGCAAGAGTGACAGAAGCTTAAACCCTAGTTTATGCGCTATTCCGTAAGGGACTAATTTGGATCCAAAAGTTTAATGCTATGGTTAGATTTTATCTTAGTACTTTTCTCATAGTTGTGGATGCTTGCGAGGGGGTTAATCATAAGTAGGAGGCTTGTTCAAGTAAGAATAACACCTAAGCACCGGTCCACCCACATGTCAAATTATCAAAGTTGCGAACACAAATCAAACCAACATGATGAAAGCGACTAGATGAAATTCCCATGTACCCTCAAGAACGCTTTGCTTATCATAAGAGACCGTTTTGGCATGTCCTTTGCCTCAAAAGGATTGGGCTACCTTGTTGTACTTTTGTTATCGTTACCGTTACTTGCTCGTTACAAATTATCTTGCTACCAAACTACTCGTTACTTATAATTTCAGTGCTTGCAGAGAATACCTTGCTGAAAACTACTTGTCATTTCCTTTTGCTCCTTGTTGGGTTCGCCACTCTTAATTATCAAAAGGACCACGATTGATCCCCTATACTTGTGGGTCATCACACATGTGTAGCGGCGCCAGAGGACATGGGCGTAGGGAGATGACCACCTTCCCGGAGGACACGGGCGCGGCGGAGCTGGAGCTTGAGTGTAGGGGGTCAACCACCTTCTCAGAAGACACGGTCACGACAACGCTAGAGCTTGAGCGGAATGCATCGACCGCCAGCTCGGAGGATGCGGGCGTGGCCAGGATAGAGGTAGAAAAGTGGTGAGCACCAAACCGGAGAACACGGTGCGGTCACCATAGGCCGTCGGGGGAGGAGAGACATGGCGGCGCTACATCGGTGGTCGTGATCTGCCTGAGGGGGAGGAGTCGGCAAAGAGAGGGGTGGTGCAATCCTTGGTCTTGTGCCCGAAGAAGCGGCACCGTGCACAGCAGATGTCACGCTGCCACTCAAATCATGGGTGGGCGATGCTGAAGCACCAAGGGCACTTGTCGTCACGGAGCCAAGACGGCCGCCGGCGAGGGGCCTCGCCAGGCCCACGACACAGACAACGGGGAGGGCGTTGTCGTGGGCGTTTCCTGCCTTGAGCGACCTGCCACCCACCATGCTGGATAGCCACCTCCTCCGTCATCCAGAACACCTCATAGCGGATGGTGTGGCGCGCGGTAGGCGACAAGGCCGCGAGCGACGAGAACTCTGGGGCGGGGATCCGCGAGGAGGCGGGCGGGGGCGAGGAGCGACAGAGGACTTGGTGGTACGAGGCGAGGGAGGAACCGGAGAGCCGCCCGAGGAGGGGCTCGACTCCATCCGGAGGACCTCGTGCGAGCGCCCCATGGCATTGGGAGGGGGGCGGACATGGCTTAGCAGTGGACGGCGGGTGAGTGAGTGATACGTGTCCAACGTATCTACAATTTTTGATTGTGCCATGCTATTATATTATCTGTTTTGGATGTTTAATGGGCTTTAATATGCTCTTTTATATTATTTTTGGGACTAACCTATTAACCGGAGGCCCAGTGCCAGTTTCTGTTTTTTTTGCCTATGTCAGTGTTTCGTAGAAAAGGAATATCAAATGGAATCCAAATGAATCGAAACCTTCGCGACGATCTTTCTTGGAACAAACGCAAACCAGGAGACTTGGAGTGGAAGTCTGGAACTCCGTGAAGATTCCACGAGATAGGAGGGCGTGCCCAGGGGTAGGCACCCCCACCCTCGTGGGCCCCACGGAGCTCCACCGACGTACTTCTTTCACCTATATATACTCTTATACCCTAAAAACATCAGGGGGAGCCACGAAACCACTTTTCCACCGCCGCAACCTTCTGTACCCGTGAGATCCCATCTGGGGCCTTTCTAGCGATCTTCCGGAGGGGGATTCGATCACAGAGGGCTTCTACATCAACTCCATGGCCCCTCCGATGATGTGTGAGTAGTTTACCACAGACCTTCAGGTCCATAGTTATTAGCTAGATGGCTTCTTCTCTCTCTTTGGTTATCAATACAAAGTTCTCCTCGATGTTCTTGGAGATCTATTCGATGTAATACTTTTTTGCGGTGTGTTTGCCGAGATCCGATTAATTGTGGATTTATGATCAAGTTTATCTATGAATAATATTTGGTTCTTCTCTGAATTCTTATATGCATGATTTGATATCTTTGCAAGTCTCTTTGAATTATTGGTTTAGTTTGGCCTACTAGATTGATCTTTCTTGCAATGGAAGAAGCGCTTAGCTTTGGGTTCAATCTTGCGGTGTCCTTTCCCAGTGATAGTAGGGGCAGCAAGGCACGTATTATATTGTTGCCATCGAGCATAAATAGATGGGGTTTATATCATATTGCTTGAGTTTATCCCTCTACATCATGTCATCTTGCCTAAAGCATTACTATGTTCTTATGAACTTAATACTCTAGATGATGCTGGATAGCGGTCGATGTGTGGAGTAATAGTAGTAGATGCAGAATCATTTCGGTCTACTTAACACGGACGTGATGCCTATGTTCATAATCATTGCCTATATTTTCTCATAATTATGCGCTCTTCTATCAATTGCTCGGCAGTAATTTGTTCACCCACCGTAATACATGCTATCATGAGAGAAGCCACTAGTGAAACCTATGGCCCCCGGGTCTCTTCCTTATTATATTGCATCTCTTTTATTATCGCATCTCATTTACTATTTTGCAATCTTTACTTTCCAATCTATACAACAAAAATACCAAAAATATTTATCTTACTATCTTTATCAGATCTCACTTTGGCAAGTGACCGTGAAGGGATTGACAACCCCTTTATCGCATTGGTTGCGAGGTTCTTGATTGTTTGTGCAGGTAATAGGTGACTTGCGTGTTATCTCCTATTGGATTGATACCTTGGTTCTAAAAAACTGAGGGAAATACTTACGCTACTTTGCTGCATCACCCTTTCCTCTTCAAGGGAAAACCAACGCATGCTCAGGAGGTAGCAAGAAGGATTTCTGGCGCCGTTGCCGGGGAGATCTATTCTCAAGTCAAGACATACCAAGTACCCATCATAAACTCTTCTCCCTCGCATTACATTATTTGCCATTTGCCTCTCGTTTTCCTCCCCCCCACTTCACCTTTGCCGTTTTATTCACCCCTTCTCCGTTCGTCTCTTTTCTTGTGTGTCCGTGTGTTAGTTCGTTTGTTTCACCTTCATGGCTAGCCCTTTCTCCCTTCCTCTGTCTCCCGATTTTGAAGTTCTTCACTTCAAACAAATACAAGGAGAAAACTTAAAAGATGCTTAGTATAGGCTGATAGAATCCTATCGTATAAGCCTATAGGGGGAGATTTCAAGATTTTACTTCGTAATTTTTATGTTGGGCCAACCATATCCCATAGACAACTCTTGGATTTTTCCGCTAAAGGGAGTTTTATTGAAATTGATCCCAATATTGCTTATGAAATTATAGAGGGAATAGTAGGAGTACTTCCCCCACAAAAGGAACTACATCTTACTCAAGAAGGAACCCAAATTTTAGAGAAATTATGCAAATTGCAAAAATCTATTGAGCCTCCTAAAAATGTTGGTGGTAACCTTCACCGTATGAATACGTTGATCACTCTTTGCAATAAGCGGTTGGATGCTCTAGATCTAAAAATCTCCGAGCATGAAGGGAAACGTAAGGAACCTCCCGGATCCGAGCATAGCTCCATTAAAAATATAAATACCAAAGATAGCAATACCTAGATCTATTCTTGCTTTTATGCCTAGCTAGGGGCGTTAAATGATAGCGCTTGTTGGGAGGCAACCCAATTTTATTTTTGTTCCTGTTTAGTAATAAATAATTTATCTAGCATCTGTTATGATTGTGTTTTTATGTTTTAATTAGTGTTTGTTCCAAGTAAAGCCTTTAGGATCTTCTTGGGTGTTTGTTGTTTGATCTTGCTGAAAAAATAGAAAGTATGCGCTCACAAAAATAATTTTCATTTTTTTACCAGAGAGCGATAAAATACTAATTCCAACTACAGTAGATCAATATACAAATTATTTAGGTCGTCCTAATGTTTCAGAATTTTTGGAGTTACAGAAGTATTTGAAACCTCTAGATTGCTACAGACTGTTCTGTTTTGAAAGATTATGTTTTTCGTGTGTTGTTTGCTTATTTTGATGAATCTATGGCTAGTATCGGGGGGTATGAACCATAGATAAGTTGGAATACAGTAGGTTTAACACCAATATAATAAAGAATGAGTTGATTACAATACATTAAAGGGGTGGTTTGTTTTCTTATACTAACGGAGCTCACGAGATTTTCTGTTGAGTTTTGTGTTGTGAAGTTTTCAAGTTTTTGGGTAAAGATTTGATGTATTTTGGAACAAGGAGTGGCAAGAGCCTAAGCTTGGGGATGCCCATGGCACCCCAAGGTAAAATTCAAGGACAACCAAAAGCCTAAGCTTGGGATGCCCCTGAAGGCATCCCCTCTTTCGTCTTCATCTATCGGTAACTTTACTTGATGCTATACTTTTATTCACCACATGATATGTGTTTTGCTTGGAGCGTCTTGTATGATTTGATTCTTTGATTTTTAATTTACCACAATCATCCTTGCTGTACACACCTTTTGGGAGAGACACACATGAATCAGAGTTTATTAGAATACTCTATGTGCTTCACTTATATCTTTTGACCTAGATAATTTTGCCCTAGTGCTTCACTTATATCTTTTTAGAGCACGGTGGTGGTTTTATTTTATAGAAATCTTTGATCTCTCATGCTTCACTTATATTATTTTGAGAGTCTTTTAAAATAGCATGGTAATTTTCTTTGGTTATAAAATTAGTCCTAATATGATGGGCATTCAAGATGGGTATAATAAAAACTTTCATATAGAGTGCATTGAATAGTTTGATACTTGATAATTGTTTTGAGATATAAAGATGGTAATATGAGAGTCGTGCTAGTTGAGTAATTGTGAAATTGAGAAATACTTGTGTTGAGGTTTGCAAGTCCCGTAGCATGCACGTATGGTAACCGTTGTGTGACAAATTTGAAGCATGACGTGTTCTTTGAGTGCCTTCCTTATGAGTGGCGGTCAGGGACGAGCGATGGTATTTTCCTACCAATCTATCCCCCTAGGAGCATGCACGTGGTGCTTGGTTTTGATGAGTTGCAGATTTTTGCAATAAGTATGTGAGTTCTTTATGACTAATGTTGAGTTCATGGATTATGCACTCTCACCCTTCCACCATTGCTAGCCTCTCTTGTGTCGCGCAACTTTCGCCGGTACCATAAACCCATCATTTACCTTCCTCAAAACAGCCACCATACCTACCTATTATGCCATTTCAATAGCCATTCCGAGATATATTACCATGCAACTTTCTACCGTTCCGTTTATTATGACATGCTTCATCATAGTCATATTGCTTTGCATGATCATGTAGTTGACATCGTATTTGTGGCATGGCACCATTCATAATTTTTTATACATGTCACTCTTGATTCATTGCACATCCCGGTACACCGGCCGGAGGCATTCACATAGAGTCATATTTTGTTCCAAGTATTGAGTTGTAATTCTTGAGTTGTAAGTAAATAAAAGTGTGATGATCTTCATTATTAGAGCATTGTCCCATGTGAGGAAAGGATGATGGAGACTATGATTCCCCCACAAGTCGGGATGAGACTCCGGACGAAAAAAAGAGGCCATAAAAAAGAGAAGGCCCAAACAAAAAGAAAAAATTAAAAAAAATAAATGAGAGAAAAAGAGAGAAGTAGCAATGTTACTATCCTTTTTCCACACTTGTGCTTCAAAGTAGCACCATGATCTTCATGATAGAGAGTCCCTTATGTTGTCACTTTCATATACTAGTGGGAATTTTTCATTATAGAACTTGGCTTGTATATTCCAATGATGGGCTTCCTCAAATTTCCCTAGGTCTTCGTGAGCAAGCAAGTTGGATGCACACCCACTTATTTTCTTTTGTTGAGCTTTCATACACTCATAGCTCAAGTGCATCCGTTGCATGGCAATCCCTACTCACTCACATTGATATGTATTGATGGGCATCTCCATAGCCCATTGATACGCCTAGTTGATGTGAGACTATCTTCCTCCTTTTTGTCTTCTCCACAACCACCATTCTATTCCACCTATAGTGCTATGTCCATGGCTCGCGCTCATATATTGCGTGAAAGTTGAAGAAGTTTGAAAAGGCTAAGTATGAAACAATTTATTGGCTTGTCAACAGGGTTGTGCATGATGGGAGAATTTTGTGTGACGAAAATGAAGCATGGCCAAACTATATGATTTTGTAGGGATGAGCTTTCTTTGGCTATGTTATTTTGAGAAGACATAATTGCTTGGTTAGTATGATTGAAGTATTATTTTTTATGTCAATACTAAAATTTTGTCTTGAATCTTTTGGATCTGAACATTCATGCCACAATAGAAAATTACATTGAAATTATGTTAGGTAGCATTCCACGTAAAAAATTCTATTTTTATCATTTACCTACTCGAGGACGAGCAGGAAATAAGCTTAGACATGCTTGAAACGTCTTCAACGTATCTATAATTTTTGATTGTTCCTTGCTATTATATTATCTGTTTTGGATGTTTAATGGGCTTTGATATGCTCTTTTATATTATTTTTGGGACTAACCTATTAACCGGAGGCCCAGTGCCAGTTTCTGTTTTTTTGCCTACTTTAGTGTTTCGCAGAAAAGGAATATCAAACGGAATCCAAACGGAACAAAACCTTCGCGAGGATCTTTCTTGGAACAAACGCAAACCAGGAGACTTGGAGTGGAAGTCTGGAACTCCGCGAAGATTCCACGAGATAGGAGGGCGCGCCCAGGGGGGTAGGCGCGCCCCACCCTCGTGGGCCCCACGGAGCTCCACCGATGTACTTATTTCACCTATATATACTCTTATACCCTAAAAACATCAGGGGGAGCCATGCAACCACTTTTCCACTGCCGCAACCTTCTGTACCCGTGAGATCCCATCTGGGGCCTTTTCCAGCGATCTGCCGGAGGGGGATTCGATCATGGAGGGCTTCTACATCAACACCATAGCCTCTCTGATGATGTTTGAGTAGTTTAACATAGACCTTTGGGTCCATATTTATTAGCTAGATGGATTCTTCTCTCTCTCTTTGGTTCTCAATACAAAGTTCTCCTCGATGTTCTTGGAGATCTATTCGATGTAATACTTTTTTGCGGTGTGTTTGCCGAGATACGATGAATTGTGGATTTATGATCAAGTTTATCTATGAATAATATTTGGTTCTTCTCTGAATTCTTATATGCATGATTTGATATCTTTGCAAGTCTCTTCGAATTATCGGTTTAGTTTGGCCTACTAGATTGATCTTTCTTGCAACGGGAGAAGTGCTTAGCTTTGGGTTCAATCTTGCTGTGTCCTTTCCCAGTGACAGTAGGGGCAGCAAGGCACGTATTGTATTGTTGCCATCGAGGATAAAAAGATGGGGTTTATATCATACTGCTTGAGTTTATCCCTCTACATCATGTCATCTTGCCTAAAGCATTACTCTGTTCTTATGAACTTAATACTCTAGATGCATGCCGGATAGCGGTCGATGTGTGGAGTAATAGTAGTAGATGCAGAATCATTTCGGTCTACTTAACACGGACGTGATGCCTATGTTCATAATCATTGCCTAGATATTCTCATAATTATGCGCTCTTCTATCAATTCTTCGGCGGTAATTTGTTCACGCACCGTAATACATGTTATCATGAGAGAAGCCACTAGTGAAACCTATGGCCCCGGGGTCTATTCCTTATTATATTGCATCTCTTTTATTATCGCATCTCCTTTACTATTTTGCAATCTTTACTTTCCAATCTATACAACAAAAATACCAAAAATATTTATCTTACTATGTTTATCAGATCTCACTTTCGCAAGTGACCGTGAATGGATTGACAACCCCTTTATCGCGTTGGTTGCGAGGTTCTTGATTGTTTGTGCAGGTACTAGGTGACTTGCGTGTTACCTCCTACTGAATTGATACCTTGGTTCCCAAAAACAGTGGGAAATACTTACGCTACTTTGCTGCATCATCCTTTCCTCTTCAAAGGAAAACCAACGCATGCTCAAGAGGTAGCAGTGAGAGGAAGCAGGAGCTAGGGAGCGGGTCCGGATAGTCTCCAATGGCAAACCAAAGCTGCGAGGCATCTGCGGGTTAGCCTTGGAGATGCCCTTCGTAGACCACCCCACAACGATCCAAAATAAGAGAACTCGCCTAGGGAGACTGGGACACAGAGCCGTTGTAATTAGCGGTGGTTGAATGTTTGAATCGAACACATGTACCCCGATATATAAAGACGCTACGCGTAGCAAAATAGACTAGACATAGATGAGAATAGTGACGGTCAGGGCGCCACTCACAGGGCTTGCCGAACCGGTTCTGGCACGGTTGTCAAAGCAATGGTATTATGTTGATGTAGTACTACCTTCGTTCGGGTTTATTAGTCCCCATTCTATTTCGGGTCAAACTTTGACTTTTGATTTAACTACAAAAAATAAGTTATATTTCGCAAAATAGTATTACTGGAAACCTCTTTTGATTCAACAATATAAGTTTTGTGACATACAACTTATATTTTGTTTGTTAAATCTATGGCCAAAGTTGGGCACAAAATAGAAAGGGTACCAATAAACCCGGACGGAGGTAGTACATGGTAGGAGGGCCCGTAGTCATGCCCATGGATGTAGCCATGTTGATTTACCTTATTAGCAAATCTAGGTGTCGTGCTCATGCTTGTGTGATTGCTTCTTCTCGATGGCTCAACATGTGTCTTGTGTTATTCTAAGAAGTGATATCAGAGCTATGGTTACATGAATTTCGAAGTCGCAGACGTTTTGATCTCGAAGATCGATGCCCCGAACGACTTCCACCGTCGAACACCTTTGCCCCCCAAGACGACAAACGACTACGACACATGTAAGGTTACACTACACCGAATCATATCCGCCTCATCCACATGTAAAGATGTCAATTTTAACCATGGGCATGGATACCCGACCCGCGTGGATAAGGTATGAGATCATTTTTTGGTCCTTGGGCGGTGCCCGAACCCTGCCCGACTAGTTGTGGGTAGGGCATGGATATGATTTTGTACCCATGGGTACGTTCAGACCCCACCCGATTTATCTTACTGGTAGGTGGCATGTGTTATAAATCCTATGCTACTAGGTCTTTAATCCACTGTTCCTATGCTTAAGGCATAAATCTTCGCTCACACCCTAAGGAAGCACTAGGAACAAATTTTGTTTTCCCATACTACCCCTAAAAAACCGTATCTACCGCTGCTCATTAAATCTCAGATGTAACAGGTTGCCTCCTCGTTTCTCGTTCGCATGTCATGCGAGTCACATCCTCCCATGCGCCCAACCAACCACTCCCATTGTTGTCGCATGGGCATGCACAACAGATGGAGTAATCACAAGGGGAGTGTTTGGTTATCTAGCAAGTGCTCACTTAGCCTGTCCCAGCAAGGAGGTGATGGATTTGGTTCCTGAGATAGCTTACCTCGTTACCAGTGGTTTCTAGATTTTCTTCTATTGAGCGAGCGAGTCAAATCGGATAGCCTCTGTCAGCAAGGCTAGCATTGCCTAGCGATGAAAACTGACAAGGGATCCAAATGGACCTACATGCATAGGCCTGTCATTCTTAGGACTAGCTTTACTTCCGACTAATTGCATGCATTGACTAATTTCCACCATCTCCTTGCATGCATATGTACTATATTTACTTCATGGCACAGGGTTCAAGTCTGGATTGAGGGGCAGTTCAGGACAAATATGGCTAAATTACCTCTGTGCCTTGTTCTATAGAATATCTGCAAAAACTATACACCTTGTTCTATGGAATGGAGGGAGTATATGTAATCTCCATACCCCCTTCCCATCCTCCACCAAATAACCAATTCCCCGGCAGTAGAACCTCTATGTCACACATGGAACTAGCAATTATGTAATCACCTTCCAATGTTGTGTTCGTCTATCCGATGGGTACCCATGTAACAGCTCGAGACCAATTCTCTAGTTTCTTTCCTTAATTATTATTGTAATATTTGGTTTACTTTATTTTTTGCATCATCATGTCATCATGCTTTAATTTGAAATGATGTTGTTTAAAACCCTCACTTGAATTCATTTAAAATTGCCAACCCAAATGAAATTCAATTAAATAAATTGTTAGGGTCTTCGATATATTTAAATTGAGGGAAATGCGTGTGTTGATTTCTCTTTAAAACACATATAATAGCATCTCAATGTTATTAGGGAGCTAAAAGAAATATTCCATTAACTTGTAATCACCCATAACACACTTCCAATTTAAATCCCATTTGAATTCAAATATTTTACCACATGCACATTCCAAGTACCTCATTTCATTGGTGGAGCTTTGAAATCTATCAGCGATGCCACCATTAAAACAACATCTTTTCGGAAAAAGGCTGGCTCTTCCTCTCCATTTTTTCCTTTTCTGATATGGGGAAAAGAATGTTCAGCAGCGCCAGGCCGGCCCACCTAGCACCCTTGGCCCATGTAAAACCTAACAAGCCCTCTAGGCCCAACGGCCAGCCTCCACCTAACTGTAAGACCCCCCCCCCCACACACACACAATGGGTGTGTTTGGTTGCCCACGTTACCTCCAAATAAGTCGAGTTGGGCCAAGAAAAACGTGTTTGGTTGCAAATAGGGTGGGCTGGCTTGCATTGGCACGAACCTTAAAGTAGCCCAGAGCCCGTCGCACTGGAAACCCTCAAATCGGAAGTTTCCAGTGAGCCAGGTTGAGTGCGGCGCAAAAGGGATGTAGCTCGCACATGACGGTTCAAGGAGAAATTGAGTGGTGACGACGGGAGATGGAAATTGGCTAATGCGGGATGGCGCAAAATCTAGCCTCAGCGCTCCATTTACTCAGTCACCACTAGCTCTAGGACAAGCACTTCATGTGTTCTTAGCACCGGCGGTGACTCAGACTAAGCAAAGGGCAGCAACGCAGGCGGCGGACGTGGCGACAGCACTCTCCGGTAGCAGGAGATGCTTCTCTCCTCCCTTTTGTCCACCGTCTGGTCCTCCACGACTCAGCCATGGCCCCCTTCCTCGTCATCATCTTCGAAGCCGGTAAGAAACTTGGACCCCCTCCCCCGTATGTTAGGTCGGTTGTTAGGACATTAGGCAATGTGTAGGACCAAGAGTAGCAGCAGAAGAGAAGAAGCAACCAAAAAAGAAGAAGAAGAAACAGATGAGGAGAGGAAGAAGAAGAAATAGCAGTAGCAGAATAAGAAGACGACGAGGATGGACTTTCCACTAGTTCAACATCGATGAACTTTCCCCTATTGAGTCGTTGGACTGTTATATTTATACTGACATCTGTTAGTAGCTAGGATGAACTGCGATTTTTTCCTAGCTAGGACTGAAACTATGTTTAGATCGTGTGTGGTAAGGTCACTGATACGTCCATCTTGCATTATGTTTTCCTACTATTATTTATAATGTTTTGATCATTATAACACTTCGTGATGCAATTCTAATGCCTTTTCTCTCTTAATTTGCAAGATTCACATGACGAGGGAGATTGCCAGAGCTGGAATTCTAGACCTGAAAAGGCTATATCATAGATGCTGATGCGGAGCATCCTACGATCACCCCCATGTACACTACATCTGCTCTCCAATCCCCAAGAGGACATACGATGAGACCTCAACTATATGCCATTGGACACAAGGTGAACTCACTCCTCTCTGAACCGTCACTTTCCACTTTTGAGACATGGCTACTACCTCAAATGTATGTGTATGCATGGCCAGGAACCAAGAGGAAGACCATGAAGTAGCTAGGAGCATTGGACGAGAAGGCGAGGAATCGGAGCAAGAGAAGGAGCTGCCGGGAAGCTATAGCTCTCGGATGTCCGACAGCCACCAGACGACTGAGCCACACCAGACGTCCGACGCCTGGAGTCTTCACCAGCCAGAACAACTACAGCCGAAGGCCAAGTCTATAGCGACCGGACGACTGACCGAGGCTAGACGTCCAACACTCCTCAGCCCCTGGACGACTGCCCGCCACGCGTTATCCGAGGACACTAAAACATAGCCAAAATGTCGGAAGTCCGAAGACTTCTGGACGACCGGACACCCGTGAGCGACCGGATGACCGACAGCCGTCAGATGTCCGACGCCTGTGTGCACACAGAGATCGCGCTCGAGGCCCATGTATCCATCTCCCACTTACCCCTTCATGGACCTATACTATATATACTCCTCCACCTCCTCCTAGTTAGGGTTAGCAATGTGATAGCTCATTTGAGAGATAGAGCTTTGTTCATCCACTTGATTACTTCTCCATCGGAGTTCATGATCGACCTCTACGAAGAAGATACCCCAAGTGGATTCAAGACCCCTCATGGGAAGACCCCTCATGGGAAGACCCCTCAAGACCTCCTCGCAAAGAAGAACTACCACCTCTTGTATCGTCCTTTGTTGCGTTTGGATCTTGTATCACTCTTTATGTTCATGGATCTAGCATATGAGTGATTGGATCTCGTCAATTTGAGTGTTTTCCTCTCGTTTCCCCTCGTGTTTTCCCTCGTGTTCTTTGTAGGATCACCTCCAAATCGTGAAAGATCATCACTAGGGTTTCCACCCTACATCATCTTTGTATCATGAGCCATGTTGATCATGAATTTGGAGCCCCTACCCCCATTTTCTAGCCTTGTTTTGTGTGATTTCGTCCTAAATTTCAAAAATTCCCACCAAAAAAAGCCCCAATTTTTTTGTGATTTGTTGGTTTGATGATGTTTTGTTGATTTTGATCGACGACTTTGCTTGGTGATCTAGCTTTCCCCCGTCTTTTCCCCCAATTTCATCCGCAAAATTCGCCCAATTTTGACCCCAAAATCACGTCCGGAACTGAAATCTCGTGTTGACCCCGATACACCGGACGTCCGACCTTTACCGGACGACGGGAACCTCCGACCAGAGCTGAAACCTCGGACTCCCGACAAGTATCGGACGTCTGACACTGATGGCAGCTAGAACTATGTCGATATTTCCCTAGAGAGGGAGGGATGATGTAGCACATCGATGGTAGAGTATTTCCCTCAGTTATGAAACCAATGTACCAAACCAGTTGGAGAACCAAGCAACACAACGTAACCAACCCCTGGACACAAATAACAATACCTTGCAACCCGACGAGTTAAAGGGGTTGTCAATCCCTTTTGGGTAATGGCGCCAGAAATTGGCGTGTGACGGGAGAAAGTTGTAAATATTGATAGATCAAACACCAAATAAAATAAATTATAGCAAGATATTTTTGGATTTTTGGTTTAATAGATCTGAAAATAAAAGCAAGGGAAAAGTAGACCGCAAAGGAAAATATATGAGAAATAAGACCCGGGGGCCGTAGGTTTCACTAGTGGCTTCTCTCGAGAAAAATAGCAAACGGTGGGTAAACAAATTACTCTTGGGAAATTGATAGAACATCAAATAATTATGATGATATCCACGCAATGATCATTACATAGGCATCACGTCCAAGATTAGTAGACCGACTCCTGCCTGCATCTACTACTATTACTCCACACATCGACCGCTATCCAGAATGCATCTAGTGTATGAAGTTCATGGAAAAACGGAGTAAGGCAATAAGAACGACGACATGATGTAGACAGGATCTGTTTATCTATATGGTGGTAGATATAGATCTCGTCCTTTTATCCTTAGTAGCAACGATACATACGTGTCGGTTCCCTTTCTGTCACTGGGATCAAGCACCGTAAGGTCGAACCCACTACCAGGCACTTGTTCCCATTGCAAGATAAATAGATCGAGTTGGCCAAAAAAACCCAAATATCGGAGAAGAAATACGAGGCTATAAGAGATCATGCATAAAAGATATCAAAGAAACTTAAATACTTTCATGGATATAAAAACATAGATCTGATCATAAACTCGAAGTTCATCGATCCCAACAAACACATCACCAAAGAGTTACATCATATGGATCTCCAAGAGACCATTGTATTGAGGATCAAGAGAGAGAGATGAAGCCATCTAGCTACTAACTACGGACCTGAAGGTCTACAAAGAACTACTCACGCATCATCGGAGAGGCACCAATGGAAGTGGTGAACCCCTCCGTGATTGTGTCTAGATTGGATCTGGTGATTCTTGACCCTGCGGCGTCTGGATGAATATTTCGTCAACTCCCCTAGGGTTTTGGGAATATTTGGGTATTTATAGAGCAAAGAGGCGGTCCAGGGGGCACCCGAGGTGGACACAACCCACTTGGGCACGCCAGGGCCTCCTGGCACGCCCTGGTGGGTTGTGCCCCCCTCGGGGCACCCCCAGGTGCAGCCTGGGCCCATTGTCTTTCTTCTAGCCCTAAGAAATCATCATAAAGTTTTGTGCCATTTGGACTCCGTTTGATATTGATTTCATGCGATGTAAAAAAACATGAAAAAACAGGAACTGACACTGGGCACTATGTCAATAGGTTAGTACCAAAAAATGATATAAAATGATTACAAAACATCCAAGATTGATAATAAACAGCATGGAACAATAAAAATTTATAGATATGTTGGAGACGTATCAGCATCCCCAAGCTTAACTCTTACTCGTCCTCGAGTAGGTAAGTGATAAAAATAGAATTTTTGATGTGGAGTGATGTTCATCAAGTCATATCATATTCTTTTCTTTATAGCATGGACATTTTGACTTTTATGTGATTCAAAGCAATAGTCTAGTTTTGACATAATAATTTAGATACTCAAGCATATCAACAAGAAACCATGTCTTTCAAAATATCAATGCTAAAATAAGTTATCCCTAGCCCATCATGCTCAAACATTGATCCATTCATGAAACACACTCAGATATTAACTACACCCAATACTTGAGCACGATCATATTGCCTCCTAGTTGGTGCTTTTTATAAGAGAAGGTGGAGACTCAAATTTCAAAATCAAAAATTGCATAAAGTAAAAGATAGACCCTTCACAGAGGGAAGTAGGGATTTGTAGAGGTGCCAGAGCTCAAAGCGAAAAATTTGAGATAAAAACATTTTGGGAGGTGTATCCATCCCACCAACAAAAACAACTTAGAGTTACGAACACTTTCCATGCTAGATATGCCATAGGCGGTTCCCAAATAGAAAATAAAGTTTATTCCTTTTTCCACCATAACTTTCACTTTCCATGGCTAACTGTATCCACGGGTGCCCTCCATACCAACACTTTCCAAGGAATTTATTTTTTGACAACATAAAGTAAATCCATTTTTGTTTTTGCATTTCGGGACTGGGCATCCCTAATACCTTTGCCTTACTCTCGTGCAATGATAAGTGAATAAACACTTATCTTGAGAATAACACATCTAGCATGGAAAATATTAGCCACCCTTCACCACTCCGCGAGCGAAACAAACACACAAAAGAGAAGTTTATTTTGAAAATTAGATATGGCACATGAAAATTTTCTTAGAACGGCAAAAGAATACCGCATATAGGTAGATATAGTGGACGCATGTGGCAAAACTGGTTTAAACGATTTTGGATGCACAAGTAGAGGTCATACGTAGTACAAAATGAAGGCTAGCAAAAGATTGGGAAGCGACCAACCAAGAAACGAATAATCTCATAAGCAAGCATTAAGCATAATTAACACTGGATAATGCACCACAAGAAGGATATAATTTTCATTGCATGACTATTGACTTCCGTACTTGCATAGGGAATCACAAACCTTAACACCAATATTCCTACTAAAGCACAATTACTCATCAACATAACTCACATATCACATCATCATATCTCAAAACTATTACTAAGAATCAAGTTTATTTTGTCCAATGATCTTCATGACATTTTCTTTTACTTTATTCTTCTTGGATATCTATCACTTTTGGACTAATTTTCATGAGTTGCTTTTCATAAGCTCAACCAAATATAAGTGAAGATCATGAGCATAACAATTTTTCTTTCTCTCAAAATAATGTAAGTGAAGCAAGAGAGAATTTCTTCAAAATTTTACTAACTCTCAAACAAATCTAAGTGAAGCAAGAGAGAATTTCTTCAAAAATACTAAGCACACCGTGCTCAAAAAGATAAATGTGAAGCACTAGAGCAAGTCCTAGCTCATAAAAGGTTTAACTGAAGCATAGAGAGCAATTCTAACAAGTGATGACACAATTTTGGCTCTCTCAAATAGGTGTGTCCAGCAAGGATTGATAACTTAAAACACAAAATAAAACAAGCAAGGACACATATCATACAAGATGCTCCAAGCAAAACACATATCATGTGACGAATAAAAATATAGTCTCGAGTAAAATACCGATAGTTGTTGGAAGAAAGCGGGGATGCCACTCGGGGGCATCCCCAAGCTTAGTTGGTTGCTCATTCTTGGATAATATATTGGGATGCCAGGGCATCCCCAAGCTTAGGCTCTTACATCCTTCCTTCATCCATCGTAAGATAACCCAAAACTTGAAAACTTCAATCACACAAAACTCAACAATGCCTTCGTGAGATCCATTAGTATGAGAATAATAAACCACTACTATAAGTGCTGTATAAAACCAATTCATATTTTGTTTTTGTATTATATCTACTGTATTCCAACTTTCCTATGACAAAAACTCATCAAAGAAAACAATAGAGCCATCAAAATAAGCATACAACACAAAGAAAACAGAATCTGTCAAAACAGAACAGTCTGTGACAATCTGACTATTTTGAATACTTCTGTAACACCAAAACCTCTGAAAAATTAGGACGACCTGAGAAATTTGTATATTGATCTAGTGCAAGTGGAATGGGTATTTTATTGCTCTCTGGTAAAAAATTAAAATTAATTTCGTGAGCGCAAACTGTCTGTTTTTCAGCAAGATCAAACAACTATTGCCCAAGAAGATCCTAAAGGCTTTACTTGACACAAACATTAATTAAAACATAAAAAACACAATCATAACAGTAGAATAATTGTGTAAACACACAAGAACATAAAGCAAAAAGCAAAAATAAATTTTATTCATTGGGTTGCCTCCCAACAAGCACTATAGTTTTACACCCTTAGCTAGGCATAAGCAAGGATCTAAGTTTTGTCATATTTGGTTCTTCATCCATAAGATGCCCTCATGATTGATTCATAAGGTAGCTTAATTCTAGTTCTAGGAAAGTGTTCCATACCCTTCTCAAAGGAAATTGGAACTTAATATTGCCTCTTTCATATCAATCACGGCACCGATAGTGCGTAAAAATGGTCTACCAAGAATAATTGGGCAAGATGGATTGCAATCAACATCAAGAACAATAAAATCTATGGGCAAATAATTACTATTTGCAAGAATAATAACATCATTAATTCTTCCCATAGGCTTTTTAATAGTACAATCCGCCAAGTGCAAATTCAAAGAACATTCTTCAAGATCGGTAAGACCAAGCACATCACATAAAGATTTCAGAATTGTGGAAACACTAGCACCCAAGTCACACAAAGCAAAACACTCATAATTTTTAATCTTGACTTTGATAGTAGGTTCCCACTCATCATAAAATTTTCTAGGAATTGAAACTTCTAATTCCAATTTTTCTTCAAGAGCTTTCATCATAGCATCAACAATATGTTTAGTAAAAGCTTTATTTTGTTCATAAGCATGGGGTGAATTTATCATGGATTGCAACAAAGACATACAATCAATCAAAGAGCAACTATCATAATTAAAGTTTTTGTAATCCAAAAGAGTGGGCACATCACTAGTTAAAGTTTTGACCTCTTCAAACGCACTTTTATCAATTTTCTCAACAAGAATTTCACCCTCCGAATTATCGGGATGCCTTCTAGCTAATGTTTACTCTTCTCCAGTCCCTTTTCATCATTCTTAACTTTACTAAACAAGGAATCAATATAAGAAACACCAATCATTTTAAGATCTTCATCATCTTTGCAAGAATAATCACTAGAAAAAGCTTTTTCCCAAAAATTCTCTTTTAGCTCTAAGCATAGCAGTTCTTTTCTTACTTTCATCCATAGAAACATAAAGAGCTTTAATTGATTCATCTATTTAGGCATAAAAATTTTCATCTCGATATTTTCCACATCATGAGCAATTCTATCAACACTTCTAGACAAAACATCAAATTTGTTCAACTTTTCTTCTATGGAAGTCTTGAAAACTTTTTGTGTAATGATAAATTCTTTAATATTGTTCTCAAGATCAGAGGTGTTCCTATTATTATTATAAGATTGATTTCCATAGGAATTACCATAATTATTAGAGGAATTACAAGGAAAAGGCCTAGGATTAAAATTACCTCTATAAGCATTGTTGTTGAAATTATTTCTAGAGAAAAATTCACATCAATAGCATCACTATTTTGCTCAATCAAAGTAGACAAAGGCATATCATTAAAATAAATAGGAGTACTTTTACTAGCAACCAATTTCATAAGAGCATCAACTCTATCACTCAAACAAGAAATTTTCTTCAACCGAATTAAACTTTTTACTAATAGGAGCTCTTTCGATATGCCATTTGTAACATCCCAAATTTTCAATTTGGAATGTTATACATACGACATTATAATTGCATATCGTATTTTATTGCATTTTGTTTTGCGATCCTAAAAATCCTAAGCAACTCAAGGACCCACAGAGAGAGTTGGGGATTTCACGATTTTCATATTTGAATTTTCTCAAATATTGAAACGGGGATCATTTTGGTTTTAATTATTTTTCTCTCCAAAAATATTTCATATTAAAATATATAAGAGGAGATAATATGACTTCTCCAATATAAATGAAATATTGGAGGAAAAATATTAAAATCAAATAATAATTTTATTTGGATTTTATTGCTATTTTATTTGAATTAGAAAAATAGGCATTTTTCAAAATTGCATTTTAAGGCCAATAAAATGTTCACTTTGTTCTAAATATTCCATTTAGACGGTGACAATTTGTTTTGGTATTTTTGGATTTTTATTTTATTTTATAGGATTTTTCCGGCGAAATCTATTTTTTTAAGTCAAACCGACCTAACGGGCCGTGCCCGAGCCGGACTCCTCCGGCCAAGGATTTAAAAGCTGCCGCCCGAGGCCCCGAGGCCCAAGTCGCCGCCGCCAGCCCGCGCCCCGCCGAAACCCTAGCCGCCGCCGCCAGTCCGCGCCGCCGCCCGCGCCGTCGCCTCGCGCGCCGCGCCGCCGCCGCCACCGCGTGAGATCTTGCGTTGACCCCGCCGTTGACTGGTCAGTTTCCTTCGGTTAACCTCGGTTTTTTAGTTTCTGGTTTAATCTATTAGATCCGTTTTTTATTTTAGCGGACGTTCGTCCATTCGTTTGTTTTAACGAACATGTTCACCGGTTAGGTTCAGACAGCGAACGTTCGTTCCTTAGTCTTTTTCTTTTTCTTTTATTTTTCGACCAAGGAGCCATCCATGATTATTTTTATCGCAGATTAGCCCCTGATCTTCAAACGCTCGCCGTTTCTTAACCGTTCGTCCAAATCCAGTGAAACCAACGCCAAAATCTTCATCTGAAACCCTCTTTCTGTTTAATCAACTTGAACAAGGTTTTGACAATTTTAAAATTTGGTTTCAAGCAGATTTGGTTTCGAAGTTCTTTTGACCGTAGTTTAAGTTCCGCAGCTCCGATTCGTTTGATTCTTTTTCCAGATCGAATCTCTTCAGTTGAGTTTTCAGATTTGATCTTCTTATTCGATATTTACCTGTGCATATTTGCTTGAGTGCTTATGTATGCTATTTTTTGTTTGCGATAAAATTCCCGGAGTACGCAACGTGCTACTACGAGTCACTAGGTTTTACGGATCATCAGCAAGGCAAGTAACACTTTGATCATATCCATTTTACCCAGTTTTTATGCATTAGTTTCAACGCCTCATCATTGCATGAGTAGGATCTCTTAACTTGTGGGTTTGGGAAGTAGATGATGAGGTAGAACCTATTACCCTTTATTATCAAACCCTGGGAGTTACTTCTGCGTTATGCTACTTATTGCGATGATATGCTCGTAGACGTGGATTGGGTTTGAGTGTATCCATGACAGATGTGAGATTATTAATTAATGGTTTACTTAAGGTGGCTACTTAAACACACATCTGGTTGGATTGGTTGCGGGCACCTGGTGATATACCAGTGCTATCCTTTTTTTTGGTTCGCCCCCGAGGCTCATAGGGATCATAAGATTATTCATGCTGGGAACTTTCGTGTGCAGCCACAAGCTATTATGGGCTCTAGCATAGTTGAGTAAGTTGTGGGAAACCTTTCCATGATGGGCTAGTAGATGTAGGGGATTATAGGTGTACCGGCCTATCTATCGGTTGAGGGGACCTCTTCGGAAAGACTGTGTCTTGGTCATCCATTTCTCAAACACCATGCAGTGCAAGAAATACAACGGAGGAGATCGAGTCTTGTGGAGAAAAGTGCACAAACGTCTGTAGAGTGTACAAACTAATCATGGTTAGCCGTGTCCCTGGTTATGGACATCTTGAGTATCTGGTTCTTGGATTATCATGTGGATCTCATCACTCTAAATTAATTTGCTGGGATGTTAATTACTTTTAATTGGGATTGAGATGGGGTTACCATTCTCAATATTTTTCAACCAACTTTGTAGTTAAGTAAATTATATTCCTTTGTTGTAGGGGGAAAATTGGCTTTTCGCAAAAACATTATAACCATAGAGCCTCCACCAGCCATATATGCATGTAGTGATAGCATTTACTTATTCCTGCCAGCATATTCCATGTGCTGACCTGTTTCGGGCTACAACATATCATGTTGCAGACTTTTCAGACGAAGAGTAAGGTGCGCTAGGTCGTTTGTCATGCACTCAGCTATGCCGTTGGAGTTGATGGACTCACTTTATCTTCCAAGCCTTCTGCTGTTATCTTACTTAGATGGCCTTAAGTCATATTTATTGTAATAAGTTCTATTTTGAGACATACAATGTAATAAGTGTGTGATTGCTACTCTGTTATAAATTCTTCATGTACTGTGTGTGTCAGCATTATCGATCCAGGGATGACACTTATGCACAGAGACTAGATCCATTCGGATCGAGTCGCTACAAGATGGTGTCAGAGCACACGCTAAATGTAGGACACGACCACTAAGTTGAGCAATAGGTCACTCTTCTCTACTCATTTCTGACTCCTCTCCATTTTCTACTCTTTAGGATGGCAGACACAAGGAATAAGTTTACCCAGCCGGATGAAGACACACCTTTTGGATGACACTTGACGGAAGTCACTAAGTACCTGAACGTTGGAATACCAAGCTTCACCGAGACTTACACCGCCACACTGCCAGAAGAGGAGCGTTGGATGATTCGAGTTCAAGTTCCAGGAAGGACATTCATGCCAGTAACTGAGCCCATAGAGTTTTCCTTTGATGCACCAACCTGGAGTCTAGGAAAGAGTATGGCAGCCCACATCACCATGGGACACATCGGAGAAGTTTATCACAAGGAGCTTAAGGACACTATCTACCAGATATGTGGGCGCCGAGATGAGCAATGGGAGATGATCAGCACCAGGAAGGACATGTCCATTGCAGCCTTCATCCAGGAGTTAAATCATCACATTCGTCGCCAGGAGAACCAGATGTGCGCAAGCATGATAGATCTGAAGAAGTTGATGACTAGGAACATGGAGCTGGAAGAGGAACTCAAGTCTACAGGCGACAGATACGAGGAGGAAATCACCGTACTAGTGGAGATGAATGACGACCTGACAAGGAAGCTAGGAGTATTCATGGGAGACCCTACGCCAGGAGGAGATGATGACCACCCCAAGGAATACATCATCATTGACGACACCGCCTACGACCCCAGTGATGATGATTATGAAGACGAAGCTGGAGCAGATATCATGGAGTCTTCTACCGATCAAAATTTCTAGTAGACCACCATATTATTAGTACTATTCCCCCATGTATATATCAGTAGTCCGAGCACCGTAACAATAGTTAGATCGATTGTATGCCCTTGCTTGATATTGTTTTGGAGTGATATTGATTGTGTTTGTCTCATGTGCATATGTATAGTGCTTTCTCATTAGACCTCATTATATTCTAATCTCTCCCCTCTAAACCCATCAGATGCCTCCGAGACGTGACCCCAGATTTGCCTTCCCACCGGATCTCACTCAGTTGATCCACCAGCAGAATACACTGATGCAGTTGCTAGTTCAGAATCAGGGCAACAACAACAACAACAACAACCCACCGCCACCACCTCTAGTTGACAACTTAGCCTGTTTTCTGAGGTTACAACCGCCGGTGTTTTCCAGTAGCACCGAGCCCATAGTTGCGGATGACTGGCTACGCAGAATTGGAAGGGAGTTAACCACTGCCGGTTGCACAGATGCTGAGAAGGTGCGTTTTGCCGCACACCAATTGGATGGACCAGCAGCCGCATGGTGGGAAAATTACACAACCACTTTCCTCATAGCCAATGTTACTTGGGAGCAGTTTCAGCAAGCATTCCACACTGCTCATGTCTCAACTGGAGCTATGAGTATGAAGAAGCATGAGTTTCGCAACTTACGCCAGGGCAACCGTACTGTAGGGCAGTACGTGGAGGAGTTTAGCAAGCTACCTCGTTATGCCTCGGATGACGTGGCCATCGATGCCGCGAAACATGAGAAGTTTATGGAAGGGATGAATGATGAGATGAGTATGCAGTTGATGGTGGCAACATTCAACAACTACCAGGAGTTGGTAGATAAAGCTCTTATGATTGAAGAGAAGCAGCAGAAGATTGAGAGGCGCAAGAGGAAGTATGGACAAGGGAAGTACAATTCAGGAGCTCAGCAGAAACCCCGTTTCACCCCGAACCCGGGAGGATTTACCCATAACCATGGAGGCCATAACCACAATGGAGGAATTCCGCATAACCACAATGGCTCTAGGAATGGAAACGGGAGTGGAGCAAGCAGTCAGAACTGCTCTAACCCAAGCACACCCGCCAAGAAGGACCAAAGCCACGTTACTTGTTTCAAGTGCGGGAAGACTGGGCACTATGCTAATGAGTGCCCTGAACTCAAGAATGGAAATGGCAATGGAAGCTCTAGAAAGAATCCAAATCCTTTCAACAAGGGACAAGTGAACCACGTTAACCTGGAGGAGGTTGAGGAGCATCCAGATGCAGTTATCGGTAAGTTTTTGGTTAAGTCATTTACTGCAATAGTTCTTTTTGATACTGGTGCATCGCATTCATACATATTAAGGGGATTCGTGGATAAGTATAAGTTGCCCACCAAAGTTCTTAAGACACCTATGTTAGTAAGCTCACCCGGAGCAGAGTATATGGCAAGGAGTGGATGTTTTCATATGCCATTGACCATAGGTAGGCATGTTTTTCCCTCAGACTTGATAATTTTGGAATCACAAGGATTGGATGTGATACTCAGTATGGATTGGCTATCGAAGTATGGAGGAAACATTGATTGCGCTAGTAGGTCAATTCTACTCACCACACCGGAGGGAAAAATGATTAAGTATGTATCCAGGCATACTCCTAAGAGTACTCAAGTAAATTCCCTCACGGGAGTTGTTCAGGAAGAAGTGCCTGTAGTAAAGGATTACCCAGATGTATTTCCAGAGGAACTACCAGGCATGCCCCCGGATCGAGACATTGAGTTTTTGATAGAGTTATTGCCAGGCACCAGACCAATATCAAAGAGACCATACCGGATGCCCGCTAATGATATGGAGGAGATTAAGAAACAAATTAAGTAGTTATTGGAGAAAGGTTACATTCGACGAAGTTCATCACCATGGGGAGCCCCAGTGCTCTTGGTTGAGAAGAAGGGTAAGTCTCTGAGAATGGTTGTTGATTATCGTGCATTGAATGAAGTGACGATCAAGAACAAGTACCCACTGTCGATGATCAATAATTTGTTTGACCAGCTGCAAGGAGCTAAAGTCTTTTCCAAGATCGATCTTCGATCAAGATACCACCAGCTGAAGATTCGAGAATAGGATATACCTAAGACAACTTTCACCACCAGGTACGGGCTGTATGAGTATACGGTTATGTCATTCGGATTGACTAACGCCCCTGCGTATTTCATGAGTATGATGAACAAGGTGTTCATGGAGTTCTTGGATAAATTTTTCATGGTGTTCATTGATGAAATTTTGGTGTACTCGAAGAATGAAGAGGAGCATAAGGAGCATTTGCATTTAGTTCTTGAGAAAAGCTCAGGGAACATCAGTTATACGCCAAATTCAGCAAATGTGTGTTTCGGTTGAAGGAAGTTGGATTCCTTGGATATGTTATATCAGGAGAAGGTATAGCAGTAGACCCTTCGAAGGTTCAGTCAGTCACTGAGTGGTTGGAACCCACCTCAGTTGGAGAGATCCGCAGTTTTCTAGGACTCGCGGGATATTATTGGAGATTCATTGAGAATTTCTCTAAGATTGCAAAGTCCAGGACAGAGCTGTTGAAGGACACCAAGTTTAAATGGACAGATGAATGTGAGGCAAGTTTTCAGGAGTTGAGGAAACGTTTGACTACAGCCCCAGTGCTGATTCTGCTAGATATACGTAAGGATTTCCATGTGTATTGCGACGCGTCTCGCTTAGGACTTGGAAGTGTACTTATGCAAGACGGAAGAGTTGTTTCATATGCCTCGCGATAGCTTCGACCGCATGAATTGAATTATGCCACACATGATTTGGAGTTAGCAGCCGTAGTGCATGCACTCAAAACCTGGAGACATTTTCTTATTGGAAACCATTGTGATGTGTACACGGATCATAAGAGTTTGAAGTACATTTTCACACAGAAGGAGTTGAATCTCAGGCAAAGCAGATGGTTGGAGCTCATAAAGGATTATGCTATGAAGTTGCACTATCATCCAGGCAAGGCCAATGTCATAGCAGACGCTCTGAGCCGGAAGAGTTACGCCAATACCCTCATGAGCGGAGGATTGCCAAAGGAGTTATCTGAAGATCTTAGGGAGCTTCGTTTGAAGATAGTCCCTAGAGGTTTTGTTGCAGCAATGGAAGTTCAATCGACATTATTGGGAAAAATTCGAGAAGCTCAGAAAGATGATAAGGAAATTGCTGAGATAAAGGAGAAGATGAGCAAAGGAAAGGCCAAAGGTTTTCGTGAGGATGAGCACGACACCTTATGGTTTGATGACCGTGTTTATGTACCCAATAATGCAGAGATCAGGAAGTTAATACTTCAGGAATCTCATGACTCGCCATACTCAATACACCCCAGAAACACCAAGATGTATTTGGATTTGAAGGAGCATTTCTGGTGGATGGGTATGAAGAAGGACTTTGCCGAGTATGTAGCCGTATGTGATGTATGTCAGAGAGTGAAGGCAGAACATCAGAAGCCAGCAGGATTACTGCAGCCTATGTCGATACCTGAATGGAAGTGGGATAAGCTTGGCATGGATTTCATCACCGGATTACCCAGGACCCGATCGGGATACTATTCTATTTGGGTAGTAGTGGATCGCTTAACCAAAGTGGCTCACTTTATCCCAGTGAAAACCACCTATACCAGTGCGAAATTGGACAAGATATACATGACCAGGATCGTATGTCTGCATGGAGTTCCGAGGACTATTATATAAGATAGAGGAACCCAGTTTACTTCAAAGTTTTGGCACCAGCTGCACCAGACTCTGGGCACCAGGCTAGAGTTCAGTACAACTATTCATCCATAGACAGATGGACAGACCGAGAGAGTCAATCAGATTCTGGAAGATATGTTGAGAGCTTGTGCGCTTGATTATGGTTCTAGTTGGGATGATAATTTGCCCTATGCAGAGTTCTCTTACAACAATAGTTATCAAGCTAGCCTAAAGATGGCACCCTTCGAAGCTTTGTATGGAAGAAGGTGCAGGACACCATTGATGTGGGTTGAGGTTGGAGACCGTCAGTTGTTTGGACCAGGTTTGATCAGGGATTCAGGAGAGAAGGTTAAGTTGATCTGAGACAAACTAAAGGTAGCTCAGTCCAGGCAGAAAAGTTATGCAGACTCAAAACACAAGGAGGTAGTCTACGAAATCGGAGACAGGGCATATCTTCGTGTATCACCCCTGCGAGGAGTTAAATGTTTTAGAGTTAAGGGAAAGCTAGCCCCAAGATTCGTAGGACCATACCAAGTTTTGGAATGTATGGGAGAAGTTGCCTACAAGTTGGAGTTACCCGAAGGACTATCAGAAGTTCATGATGGGTTTCATGTTTCCCTATTGAAGAAGTGTCATACAGAGATGGCCAACATTCCTTTGAGAGATACAGTGCCCCTGGAAGCAATTCAATTGGATAGTGATCTAACCTATGAGGAGAAACCTATCAAGGTTCTCGAGTTTGCCAGCCGAGTTACACGCAGTAAGGTTATCAAGTTTTGCAAAGTTCAGCGGAGCCACCATACCGAGGATGAAGCCACCTGGGAACGAGAGGATGATCTACGGAAAGACCACCCACACCTATTCTCTAGCCAACCCGAATCTCGAGGGTGAGATTCATCTTGAGGGGGGTAGGTTTGTAACATCCCAAATTTTCAATTTGGAATGTTATACATAGGACATCATAATTGCATATCATATTTTGTTGCATTTTGTTTTGCGATCCTAAAAATCCCAAGCAACTCAAGGACCCACGGAGAGAGTTGGGGATTTCACGATTTTCATATTTAAATTTTCTCAAATATTGAAATGGGCATCATTTTGGTTTTAATTATTTTTCTCTCCAAACATATTTCATATTAAAATATATGGGAGGAGATAATATGAGTTCTCCAAAATAAATGAAATATTGGAGGAAAAAATATTAAGATCAAATAAATAATTTTATTTGGATTTTATTGCTATTTTATTTGAATTAGAAATATATGCGTTTTTCAAAATTGCATTTTTAGGCCAAGAAAATGTTCACTTTGTTCTAAATATTCCATTTAGACAAAGAAAATTTGCTTTGGTATTTTTAGATTTTTATTTTATTTTCTAGGATTTTTCCGGCGGAATCTATTTTTTTAAAAGTTAAACTGACCTAACGGGCTGTGCCCGAGCCGGACTCCTCCGGCCAAGGCTTTAAAAGCCGCTGCCCGAGGCCCCGAGGCCCAAGTCACCGCCGCCAGCCCGCGCCCCCCAAAACCCTAGCCGTCGCCGCTAGTCCACGCCGCCGCCTCGCGTGCCGCGCCACCGCTGCAGCCGCCGCCGCTGTCGCGCCACCGCTGCGGCTGCCAGCGCTGCCGCGCCGCCTCCTGCTGCTGCCGCCGCCCGTCGTCGCCGAAGCCGCCGCCGCGTCGGATCTCGCCGTTGACCCCGCCGTTGACCGATCAGTTTTCTTCGGTTAACCTCGGTTTTTTAGTTTCCGGTTTAATCTATTAGACCAGTTTATTTATTTTAGTGGACGTTCGTTCGTTCGTTCGTTTTAATGAACATGTCGCCGGTTAGGTTCAGACAGCCAACGTTCGTTAGTCTTTTTTTCCGGCCAGGGACCTATCCGCTATTATTTTTATCGCAGATTAGCCCCTGATCTTCAAACGCTCACCGTTTCTTAACCATTTGTCCAAATCCAGTGAAACCAACGCCAAAATCTTCGTCTCGAAACCCTCTTTTTGTTTAATCAACTTGAACAAGGTTTTGTAAATTTTAAAATTTGGTTTCAAGCAGATTAGTTTTCAAAGTTCTTTTGACTGTAGTTTCAGTTTTGTAGCTCCGATTCGATTGATTCTTTTTCCAGATCGAATCTCTTCAGCTGAGTTTTCAGATTCGATCTTCTTATTCGATAGTTACCCATGCATCTTCGCTTGAGTGCTTATGTATGCGATTGTTTGTTTGCGATAGAATTCCCGGAGTGCGCAACGTGCTACTATGAGTCACTAGGTTTTGCGGATCATCAGCAAGGCAAGTAACACTTTGATTATATCCTTTTTACCCAGTTTTTATGCATTAGTTTCAACCCCTCAATCATTGCATGAGTAGGATCTCTTAACCTGTGGGTTTGGGAAGTAGATGATGAGGTAGAACCTATTACCCTTTATTATCAAACCCTGGGAGTTACTTCTGGGTTATGCTACTTATTGCCATGCTATGCTCGTAGACGTGGATTGGGTTTGAGTGTATCCATGACAGATGTGAGATTACTAATTAATGGTTTACTTAAGGTGGCTACTTAAACACACATCTGGTTGGATTGGTTGCGGGCACCTAGGGATATACCAGTGCTGTCCTTTTTTTGGTTCGCCACCCAGGCTCAAAGGGATCATAAGATTATTCATGCTGAAACTTCCGTGTGAAGACACAAGCTATTATGGGCTCTAGCATAGTTGAGTAAGTTGTGGGAAACCTTTCCATGATGGGCTAGCAGATTTAGGGGACTACAGGTGTACCGGCCTATCTACCGGTTAAGGGGACCTCTTCGGAAAGACGGTGTCTCGGTCATCCATTTCTCAAACACCATGCAGTGCGAGAAATACAATGGAGGAGATCGAGTTTTGTGGGGAAAAGTGCACAAACCTCTGCAGAGTGTACAAACTAATAATGGTTAGTCGTGTCCCCGGTTATGGACATCTTGAGTATCTGGTTCTTGGATTATCAAGTGGATCTCATCACTCTAAATTAATTTGCTGGGATGTGAATTATTTTTAATTGGGATTGAGATGGGGTTACCATTCTCAATGTTTTTCAACCAACTTTGTAGTTAAATAAATTATATTCCTTTGTTGTAGGAAAAATTGGCTTTTCGCAAAAACATTATAACCATAGAGCCTCCACCAGCCATATATGCATGTAGTGATAGCATTTACTTGTTCTTTGCTCTACTGTGTTGTCTTGCCAGCATATTCCATGTGCTGACCCGTTTCGGGCTACAACATATCATGTTACAGAATTTTCAGACGAAGAGTAAGGTGCGCTAGGTCGTTTGTCGTGCACTCAGCTATGCCATTGGAGTTGATGGACTCACTTTATCTTCCAAGCCTTCCAATGTTATCTTACTTAGATGGCCTTAAGCCATATTTATTGTAATAAGTTCTCTTTTGAGACATTCGATGTAATAAGTGTGTGATTGCTACCCTGTTATAAATCCTTCAAGTACTGTGTGTGTCAGCACTACTGATCCAGGGATGACACTTATGCACAGAGACTAGATCCATTCGGGTCGGGTTGCTACACCATTGTGAATAATTTGCCATAATATTATCAAGAAATTTGGCGGCTTCACCCAAAGTAATTTCCATAAAAGTACCACCCGTGGCGGAATCTAAAAGATTACGAGAAACAAAATTCAATCTTGCATAAAATTTTTGTATGATCATCCAAAGATTTAACCCATGAGTTGGGCAATTCCTTAGCATCATTTTCATCCTTTCCCAAGATTGCGCAACATGCTCATGTTCAAGTTTCTTGAAATTCATGATTTGGGTTCTAATGGAAATAATTTTTGCGGGAGGAAAATACTTAGTGATAAAAGCATCTTTGCACTTATTCCAAGAATCGATACTATTGCGAGGCAAAGAAGAGAACCAATTTTTTACAGAATCACGCAAGGAAAACGGAAATAATTTCATCTTGACCACATCATTGTCCACATCTTTTTTCTTTTGCATATCGCATAATTCCAAGAAGGTATAAATATGGGACACGGGAGGATCCCTCAAGACCTCCTCGCGGAGAAGAACTACCTCCTCTTGTATCGTCCTTTCTAGTGTTTGGATCTTGTATCACTCTTTATGTTCATGGATCTAGCATATGTGTGATTGGATCTCGTCAATTTGAGTGTTTTTCTCTCGTTTCCCCTCGTGTTTTCCCTCGTGTTCTTCATAGGATCACCTCCAAATCATGAAAGATCAGGACTAGGGTTTCCACCTTGCATCATATTGGTATCATGAGCCATGTTGATCATGAATTTGGAGCCCCTACCCCCATTTTTTATCCTTGTTTTGTGTGATTTCGTCCTGAATTTCAAAAATCCCCACCAAAAATAGCCCCAATTTTTTTGTGATTTGTTGGTTTGATGATGTTTTCTTGATTTTGATCGATGGATTTGCTTGGTTTCGAGTGGATCTAGCTTTCCCCGTCTTTTCCCCCAATTTCATCTGCAAAATTCGCCCAATTTTGACCCCAAAATCCCCAATTTTTGCCCAAAATCGCGTCCCGGAACTCAAATCTCGTGTTGACCCCGATACACCGGACGTCTGACCTTTACCGGACGACCGGAACCTCTGACCAGAGCTGAAACCTTGGACTCCCGACAAGTATCGGACATCCGACACTGATGGCAGCTAGAACTACGTCGGTATTTCCCCAGAGAGGGAGGGATGATGTAGCACATCGATGGTAGAGTATTTCCCTCAGTTATGAAACCAAGGTACCAAACCAGTAGGAGAACCAAGCAATACAACGTAAACAACCCCTGGACACAAATAACAATACCTTGCAACCCGGCGAGTTAAAGGGGTTGTCAATCCCTTTCGGGTAACGACGCCAGAAATTGGCGTGTGACGGGAGAAAGTTGTAAATATTGATAGATCAAACGCCAAATAAAATAAATTGCAACAAGATATTTTTGGATTTTTGGTTTAATAGATATGAAAATAAAAGCAAGGAAAAAGTAGATCGCAAAGGCAAATATATGAGAAATAAGACCCAGGGGCCGTAGGTTTCACTAGTGGCTTCTCTGGAGAAAAATAGCAAACACTGGGTAAACAAATTACTCTTGGGCAATTGATAGAACATCAAATAATTATGACGATATCCAGGAAATGATCATTACATAGGCATCACGTCCAAGATTAGTAGACCGACTCCTGCCTGCATCTACTACTATTACTCCACACATCGACTGCTATCCAGAATGCATCTAGTGTATGAAGTTCATGGAAAAACGGAGTAAGGCAATAAGAACGACGACATGATGTAGACAAGATCTGTTTATCTATATGGTGGTAGATATAGATCTCGTCCTTTTATCCTTAGTAGCAATGATACATACGTGTCGGTTCCCTTTCTGTCACTGGGATCAAGCACCGTAAGGTCGAACCCACTACCGGGCACCTGTTCCCATTGCAAGATAAAGATATCGAGTTGGCCAGACAAAAACCAAATATCGGAGAAGAAATATGAGGCTATAAGAGATCATGCATAAAAGAGATCAAAGAAACTCAAATACTTTCATGGATATAAAAACATAGATCTGATCATAAACTCAAAGTTCATCGATCCCAACAAACACACCGCAAAAGAGTTACATCATATGGATCTCCAAGAGACCATTGTGTTGAGGATCAAGAGAGAGAGATGAATCCATCTAGCTACTAACTACAGACCCGAAGGTCTACAAAGAACTACTCACGCATCATCGGAGAGGCACCAATGGAAGTGGTGAACCCCTCCATGATGGTGTCTAGATTGGATCTGGTGATTTTGGACTCTGCGGCGGCTGGATGAATATTTAGTAGACTACCCTAGGGTTTTGGGAATATTTGGTTATTTATAGAGCAAAGAGGCGGTCCAGGGGGCACTCGAGGTGGGCACAACCCACCTGGGAGTGCCAGGGCCTCTTGGCACGCCCTGGTGGGTTGTGCCCCCCTCGGGGCACCCCGAGGTGCAACCAAGGCCCATTGCCTTTCTTCTGGCCCATAAAAAATCATCATAAATTTTCGTTCCATTTGGACTCCGTTTGATATTCATTTCCTGCAATGTAAAAAACATGAAAAAAATAGGAACGAGCACTGGGCACTATGTCAATAGGTTAGTACCAAAAAATGATATAAAATGACTATAAAATGATTATAAAACATCCAAGATTGATAATAAAACAACATGAAACAATCTTTATTGATACGTTGGAGACGCATCAGACACCCCTAACCAGAGAAAAATCCTCGGAAGTCCGACAGTCTCGGACGTTCGACACCTGTATATTTTGACTTTGGCTGTTTTTGTTTCGGCCATAACTAATTCATCTGAACTCCAATTTGACATTCTTTAGCTCTTTTTCTAGCTATTGACATCCCCATACCAAAAAACTATTTCCAGCATCATCTGAATCCATCAAAATTTTGGAACTTTGGCATCTTTGCCTAGGGCCTTCTCCACATCGTCTGCTATACCACCACCGACTTCTGCAACCTAGACCTTTTGTTCCCCATAGCATTAGTGGTTGCTTGAGTAGTGATTCAAGTCTCCTAAGGTGTTTCTACTACTTAGGGACGGTTACTCCTTCATCAACCATCACCATAACTTCTGCATAACCTTGCCCACCATACATTTTCACCACCTCAACTTAACCCAATTTTGTTTGAGCTTGTCTGAGTTGTGGTTTGTGTCTCCTATGGTGTTTCGGCTACTTAGGGATGGTGACTTCAACTCCGAAACCATGTATAGTCCACCACAATAACCTCCACTTCCGCATTGCTTACTCCAAAACCCATCATTGCACTTCTGCAATCCCATCGAGTTTCCAAAAGCACCACCGCATTCCGCTACCACCATTTGACATTTGAGATTTTGATTTCGCGGTTTTTCCATTTCCTAAGGTGTTTCGGCTAATTAGGGACGGTTCGACATTGATAACACCGCCACTCATCATCGCCACAAGTTCATCATTCGACATCGACCACGTTCACCATTTTGACACCCTAACCATACTCAAGAATGGTAACCTCTATATCACCTTAGTATCATGGTATCCCATCATTGTACATTCTTCTTGTCATTGTATTGATAACCCCCAACCCATTTTGCATCACTTCACTGGTACAGCGACGTCCTAAACAAATGGTTTTTAACCCCTTCTCGCGACAGCATTTGGAACCGTCGCCAAGTGAGTGTGTGCAATAGGGTGTCCTTCCCACACGACCCAGAAATCGTCGGGGATAGGCCCTCCTAGGACCTAGGCTAGGGTCGTGTGCGATCGGGCGAGGCATCGAAACCCAATCATTTCCGCAGGTATGTACATCCCACACGGTAATCTGAGAAAATCATTTCCGTAGATATGTACACCGCACACGGTGAATCCCAGAAAATCATTTCCGTAGGTATGTACATCTCACACGGTGAATCCCAGAAAATCATTTCCGTAGGTATGTACATTCCACACGGTGAATCCTAGAAAAACATTTCCGTAGGTATGTATATCACACACAGTTCTTTGTGTGGAAACGTTTGTGCAAGGTGGCCTAACACAAATAGTTCGCTGCCGAAAGGCGTGTGTGATTGTTAGTTGATCGAACATGCCTACTTTCCAAAAACCATGCGGGTTGTTTGAGTTCATCACCCACGGTAGTATCTGAGTAACCGTTTGTAATAGAAAACCCCAATAAGCAGGGTAATTAGCATATTATTGATAATCCATGTACTAATCAAACTGATATTTCTTATAAAACACGCCAGATATTTCATATCCGTATAAAAGCAACTAGGATTTCATAATCGAATTACATCAGATAGCTTTGGCACTCAGTTACGCCATTACACAACAACACCAAGTTTCACATGTAGCATCAAAAACCTTTGGAAAGTAGCATCATACACGGTAAATAGACAGATGAATCTCATCTGGGAAACTGGAGAAGCGGAAGGCAAATATTGAGCCTTCAGTGATGTTGAATGCCCGCCCAACCTTCGCCCTCTTCAGCAAGACTTCAATATTGTACCGTGGGTGTTGAATGAATACCTTCCTCGCCTCTTGACCATGCTGGTGGTTTGAGAGGTAATCATGGGTGAACTGCTTTGAAAAGTACTGAAAACAAAGCTATGCATAAATCACTATTGTAAATTTTGAAATGGCGCAAGGGGTAAACAAGGTAAAAGAGTTGGTACCATCCTATAGTTGAATCATGTCTTCTTCATTGTGCAAACAAAGATCTTGCTGTTATTCGTCGCAAGTTTCTTCATCCTAACAATCTTTCTGAGTTTCTTGACTTGACTGATATTCATGGACATCTAATTTCCCCATATGCAAAATGGGTCGAACAGTGGCTCTAAGCCTCTCAAAGCAGGATCTACATGTGCAAGACCAAATTGTAAGAAACGTAAATATTAGAATGATTCCTGGAACTGCACAATAATGTGCTATTAGCCAAAGGACCCTGCTTGAACAAACCTCGATGGTAAACCGTAGTGTCTCTCATTGTTTCCCTGCAACACACATAAGGAAGATCTTGATCAGGTTAACTGAGAGTTGCCATACTATCAGTAGAATATGTATTGAGTACAACCAAATTCTATTGGTGTCACATGCATAACAATACAAAATTGTACCCACAGCAAATGAAAATCAAATTGCAGAACTGAACCAAACAGTTAAATGGACAATAGACCAAATGAACCAAAATAGTTAACTGAGCACGACATTGCAGAATAGAAACATGTACTAGAAGCAGTGGCGGAGCCAGAACTTTTCTTGAGCCTGGGCAAATTAAGCCTAAGTGTATAATCTACAAACAAAATTCGGGTATTTGTGTACACAACACATAATATAGCACCAAACTTTTGTAGTGGAAATTCACATTAATAATCAAGTGAAAACATAAACATAATAGTCACACAAAAATGTAATTTTGAAGTGAACTAATATATATAATATATTTATATCCATTTCATAGACCAGATAAAGTTGAGACTTGACAACAGAAGATATATAACCAACTTTGCATAGAGGCAAACTGGCCATATTGCCAGCAAAAGTAAAGCTATCCATACCAGATGTCGCTGCATGTCATTGGGCAGTTTTCTTCCACCACATTCAAAAGCATCTTTCACTTGTTTATTTGTGCCAAAAGAAAGATACATAACCTGCCTTGCTTAGAGGCAAACTCTCCATGGCCAAATTCATAGAAGGCACTACAAGATAAATAATGATTACTAAAAGAAATTTGGTTGTGAGATGTGAATATATTACAATGGAATGCTTGCAATAATAGTGATGGTCAGATGGAATATACTGACAATGTGCTAAAGAAAATCACGAGGCAAATGCCCTTTCTGAGACTTCATTGCAGTAAATGTTTGAATATTAATTATCTTTATCACAGAAGATATATAACCAACTTTGCATAGAGGCAAACTGGCCATATTGCCAGCAAAAGTAAAGCTATCCATACCAGATGTCGCCGCATGTCATTGTGCAGTTTTCTTCCACCACATTCAAAAGCATCTTTCACTTGTTTATTTTTGCCAAAAGAAAGATACATAACCTGCCTTGCTTAGAGGAAAACTCGCCATGGCCAAATTCATAGAAGGCACTACAAGATAAAGAATGGTTACTAAAAGAAATTTGGTTGTGAGATGTGAATATATTACAATGGAATGCTTGTGATAATAGTGATGGTCAGATGGAATATACTGACAATGTGCTAAAGAAAATCACGAGGCAAATGCCCTTTCTGAGACTTCATTGCAGTAAATGTTCGAATATTAATTATCTTTATCATCAACTAACTTGAATAACTCCCGCTTGGTGTAACATTTGAACCATTCTCTCGCTACGCAGTTTATTCAGTTTGAAGGTAAGAAATACTGCATGAATTCCATGGTCTGCAAGCTGCCCTCTTCTTATATACCTAGATTTTGTAGTTTCAGCAGCCAAAAATAAATAAATTCTCTAGTCATGAATTCATGATCATCCCCAATGATTTTTTTCCTAAATTTAAGCCCTAACCCCTAAGCCAGACCTTGAACTTTCACACCATTAGTTGCTTATTACACACCATAGCCTTCATATGTATATTAGACGGGTGTGTATGTATTTCGATCCATACCTTGCATCAATCCCTACTTCCCTAACCCATACTAATTATTCAGACTTCAGAGATGAGGGATCCCTAGCCCTAATTTCGATAGAGATTTCTTACCGACGGAAGCCGAAGCCGGATGAGAGGAAGGAGAGCCGGACGAGAAGACTGCTTGGGAGCCTAGCATCGCTCGCCGCCGGCCCTGCGTCTTGCCGTCTAGGGCTCAGCCTCAGGGCCAGCCGCCAGGGCCCCTCTGTCGCCCAGTCCCTGCGCTCGCGTGTGAGAAACGAAGGGACAGCCTGACAGGAGAGTTGGATCGATCGAACCGTCCATCGTAGGTATTCTCGGCGTTGTTTCTTTTTTTTTCTGCCTGGACTGCAGACTGCAGTACTGCTCGTTTGTTGGGCTGTGAACCGGTGAGAAAAGAAGCCCCAATGGTTTTTGCCCAGGTAAAGAAAGTTATCGATCAATTTAAGCACTCTGTATAATCTGTCGATCGTTGCTGTTACGAGCCAACGAGCCCGGGCAAGTGCCCAGGGTCGCTGGGCAGTGGCTCCGCCACTGACTAGAAGATAAGACGGTTAACAAAACAAAGAATGCTTGAGAACAATACTACGAAATGTAGCAGTTGTTGGACCAAAGTGTTAACGGAACATTACATTTCAGAGGACCAAACTGTTAACTGAACATCAGATTGCATATTAACATTACAGAGGACAAATCACTAGAAGGCACTGGCGGTGGCCTCGAGAAAACATCACAAACTGTATTTTAAAGTAGACAACCATGTGGCGGTGTCAACGGTGGCCTCGAAGACAAGGTGCTCCTCCAAGATCTGGTGGTCAACACGCATGGCAGCCATAGCGACCTCGTTCACGCATGCAGCCGCATGCTACTCAACTCCACGTTATACTGCGTGTAAAATGGCCGTGGGCAGCACTTAATTGGAGGAGGGGGCAGTGATTTCGATGGAAGGTGTCGCTCCGTCAGTCGGGGCATGTGGGACGGGAAAGGAGGAGGATGGTGTGGGTGGGGTGTGGATTACCTGACCATACCGACGAGGCCGCACTGCAAGAAGAAGGGTCGGCGGCGAGGAGGCCATGCAGCAAGAAGAAGGGTCGGCGGCGAGGAGGCCACACAGCAAGAAGAAGGGCCCCCGCCGAGGAGGCCACACAACAAGAAGAAGGGTCGCCGGTGAGGAGGCATCGCTGCAAGAAGAAGGGTAGCCGGCGAAGAGGTGGTGCTGCAAGAAGAAGGGTCACCGACGAGGAGGCTGAGCGGCCAGTAAGCAACAATGAAGGCTTGAACTTGGAAAGCAAGGAGCAACAGTGGAAATGTGGCTTTTGCTAGGAGGGAGGGGGGTAGAGAGATAGATATTTCCAAGGTGGCAAATTTTTTTCGCTCGTTGCCGCGAGAAACTAGAGAGCAAGTGTGGTTCAAGTGGGGGCGGTGGACCATAGACGATGAAGCTTCCTGCGTAAGCCAGACAAGACGGTGCCCCAAGATATTTTATATCACATCCCACACGATTCTTTCTAGTAAACTGTTTGTGGTATACCTGCTTTTTTCATTATGTTTTGAACGAAAAAATGGTGTTACAAAGGGAAAGGATGGTGTTTGAATTGCTAGAACATTTACGTAGAGTGAACATGCAACTAGTACATGAGTGTCATGTTTAAATTTGGAATTATTTCGGGTCCGTTTCGCATTTTTATGCATTAATTGAGTTTCTGGGCATTTAATGTGCATAATTCAAATTTGAACTACAAACACATGCTCCAATGCACCAAAGTTTGCTGAAAAATCACATGTGTGTCTTTGGGTGAATTTATAGGTCCCATGCAAGAAATGGGAATAAAATTCAAACATCTGGGCGTCGTGGCTTGGCCGGAATGATTGAGAAACTTGGTTTTTTAATTCCTGTAATTCCAAAGCACGCGTGAAAATCATGAAACTTGGCATGGTGTCATGACATGGCACCAACATGCCGTGGTAATTTCTTTGGCCGAATTGGGACAAGCTTTGGTGTAAGCTTCTTGCAAATCGGATCTTCCCTCAAGAAGGCTCCTGGTTCCGAGAGGGAACGTGTCACCTCCGTGTGCGAAATGACATACGTACACTGCCTCTCCCACCTTAATTTTTTTACACAGCCAGATTAGACCAAATAGAAGTACCGTGCTAAATTTTGGAATTATTCCGGGTTCGTTTGGCCTTTTATACATTAATTGAGTTTCTGGGCATTTAATGTGCATAATTCTAATTTGAACTACAAACACAGGCTCCAGTGCACCAAAGTTGTTTGAAAAATCACATGTGTGTCCTTGGGTGAATTTCTAGGTCCCATGCAAGAGATGGGAGTAAAATTCAAACATCTAGGCGTTGTGGCTTGGCCGGAAAGATTGAGAAACTTGGTTTTTTAATTCCTGCAAATCCAAAACACAGCTGAAAATCATGAAACTTGACATGGTGTCATGACATGGCACCAACATGCTGCGGTAATTTCTTTGGCCGAATTGGGACAAGCTTTGGTGTAAGCTTCTTGCAAACCGAAGCTTCCCTCAAGAAGGCTCGTGGTTCCGAGAGGGAACGTGTCACCTCCGTGTGCGAAACGACATACGTACACTGCCTTCTCCCGCCTTAATTTTTGTACACTGGCAGATTAGACCAAATAGAAGTATCGTGCTAAATTTTGGAATTATTCCGTGTTCGTTTGTGCTTTTTGTACATTAATTAGGTTTCTGGGCATTTAATGTGCATAATTCAAATTTGAACTACAAGCACATGCTCTAGTTCACCAAAGTTGTTTGAAAAATCACATGTGTGTCCTTGGGTGAATTTCTAGGTCCCATGCAAGAGATGAGAGTGAAATTCAAACATTTGGGCGTCGTGGCTCGGCTGGAAAGATTGAGAAACTTGGTTTTTTAATTCCTGTAATTCCAAAACACGCTTGAAAATCATGAAACTTGGCATGGTCTCATGACATGGCACCAACATGCTGTGGTAATTTTTCTGTCCGATTTGCGAAGGCGTACACATTAAAAATCAACAAAGTCATTTTGGAACAAGTGTTGTCACGTTACAAATCGAAAACACAAGTATTATTGAAACCGTGGGCGTTCGACTTACTAATTACATACGGCCACGCGTCCCCTTTTTTTATTGGCTAGGAGGTGCCATGCGGGGTAGCTATTTGAGTATGGGAGGCGTGCGATCAGACCCCTGCGCGTGCTCATCGGGAGGAGAGCCCTTTGACCGCTACCCGCCGTGCACCTCCCTCCCAACGTCTTCATTAATGGCGCCCGAGCACATGTTCTACGGCGTGGCAATATGTCTCACTGGACTGAGATTTAAGAGAGAAAAATGAAAATCTAAAAAGAAAGTTTTGCATGCATCTTGATGTAAGATCCGACGGACCTATATAGCATCGACTGCGACTTATAGCAAGCAAGATGAATATAAGGACGATGACATTGGATAACAATTGTCTTACATATTTAGAAACATAATTAAAAAAGCGACATGCGGCAACGCCCGAAATACACAAGGGAAAAAGAAGAAGGAAGACAACGATCTGGCTCGCTGATCTCTACTTTCTTGATGTGTTGCTGCAGGCCGCGGGAACTAGTCTCCACGGCGAGTTCTTTCTTGTCCTCAAGATGCTGCTTGAGAGCATCCATGGATTCCTCCACTAGCCTTCTGCGCTCGATGCGCAACATGGCATTCTCGTCCATAAGTTTCTCGACAATGACGCCGGTCCTCTTTAACAAGGCAGTGGTCTGCTCCGGCTGCTCCGCACTTCCGACGATCTTCACCCTCAGCAGGTCGCGCTCGGCCCAGAGCTTCGCATTGCTATCATTTAGTTGCCGGATGACGTCGGTAGACTATTCAAACGAGGCTTTCAAGTCATCCTGCAACCTCGCCCACCTGGAGATCCGGTCCATCTGCCTAAGAACGAGGGCACACATGCGCCTGTAAGAGTTGTCGCCTGCCCGCGAGACATTTTCCCAAGCCGCCGCGGCGCGGGAGGACATCTCTGCTGCATTCGCGGCATGGCGGGACATCTCTTCTGCTTCCGTGGCGCGGCCGGACCAGTCTGCTGCATCGACGGCACGGCGGGTCCTCCGTGCTGCTTCGGCGGCGCGGCGGGACCTCTCTGCTGCTACGGTCGTGCGGCGGGACATGTTGGCTGCTTTCGCTGCGAGGCGGGACATCTATCGTGCTTCCGCTTCCAGGCACGCCTTTCCCTGGTGGCAATCTCTCGACCCTGAACTCACGCTGGCCATGGTAGACGCAAGGGAACGATGATGAATGACTTGTTTGATTTTGAATTTTTGTGGATGATGAGTTGAGGAGGAATGTGCAGTCATCTTGGAGTAGTAGTATTTATAACCGCATAGTAATACGCTCCTAAGTGGGAAACCATTTAGGTTTTGATCAGTGTGAACAGGTTTGCAATTCAGAATGTGATGGGACGCGGCCTCCCTGTTCTTCTAAAAAAATTGTGACGGGACGCATGCTTAAAATTTACTAACAGTTATAAGTGCGGCACTATTCTCGGAATGCGTAACATCGGCACGTACGCCTTCTCGGCCGCGTATGTGGCGTTTGCACCATAGGGTGCACTGCAATAGGCAATGTCAGCACACATCTTGTTCCAACAACCGTGCGCGCTTGTTATTACCATCGCGCACGCTTCTTCTAATTAGAATGGGTGTGCCCGTCTAGCGCACACACGTTGATCTATCTAACTGTTTCAGTTTGTTGTGGCTAATAGCAAACAGTTCATCCATGTGAAGTGTATGCCATCAATCGCAGACACTTTGATCTGGCTTACCCATTTCTGTTATGTTGCCTAATCGCAAACAGTTAATCCTTCTGAAGCATATGCCCTCAATCACACACACCTTGATCTGGCTGACTATTTCTTTTGTGTTGCCTAATCACAAACAGTTCATTCGAGTGATCCGTATGCTGTATGTCGCACACACCTTCATCTGGATGCCCATTTCTTTTGTGTTGCCTAATCACAAACAGTTCATCCAAGTGAACCGTATGTTGTACATCGCACGCGCCTTCATCTGGCTGCCTGTTTCTTTTGTTCCTCCTCATCGAAAACGGTTAATTGAACCGAACTGTATGCCCTAAATCACACGTGCAACTAAAGTCTGAACCGTGTTTGATGCATCCTCCATCGCAAATGTTTTGCACCTTTTTTGACATTTTTTACACCAGCATTTTTGATTATGGCATCGCACACAGTTTCATCGAAGGGTCTCTAATCATAGTGTCGTGTTAGCAGCATCCTGCAGTAGTGCTTTCTATCAAGACTAGCCATTGAGTATTGTTGGCAATGTTACTTGTGCACATTATTGATCTACACCATCCATTGCATACATACCATATCATATTGGTATCATCTTGGTATGATATCATCCCTTGTGTCACAAGATTGTTCCCGTATATACACAATTGCTATCTTGGTTTGTGCATTTCGCATTGTGTCCATATCAAAAAAAGAATAAGCTTTTAAGCAAAGAAAAAGAGAGCAAAGAAGCTTGTAAGCAATAACCATAGAATCCTACCACATTGCATATAAGATTTTCATATCCGATCTTCTTGGATCATCTTGAGAGAAACACCAGAACATCATATATAATAGCATACTTGAGATAGAAAGTTTATACATTTTGCATCTTATAGGTTGTGCACAAGTGTCCTATCCGCCTATTGAGCAATCATGCTAGCGTCTCTCCTGAGTTGTGCAACACGAGCGTTTTCCGTGGATTCCAAATTTTGTTCTCATTCCATGGTTGCACGACCCCATTTATCTATCCGTGTGCCACAAATTGCTATTGGTCTACTTGTTTCACTTGCGAATTTGTGAATCTCTTTCAACATTATTGACTCTTGCTAACATTTTGCATCAAATTTTTGTGCCACTATCCTCACCAAGCTCCACCCAAAGCTTTACTTATGTAGGTGTGAGAATTGACAAGATGCGGTACCAACTGTGCTATTTCCTTGTTACGCTATTGAGTGATCATTGATCCATTTTCAACGTTGGATAAGGTACATTTGGTCTAGTTCTTCTCTTTCTCCCACTGACATTTTCTCGATTCTTGTGATGGGTTGGCAAGGAATTTCATCTCCGGTCTTCGACGACAACGGCGGCGCGAACAACTGCATCACAAAAACGTCCATCTTCAATCTACAACGACAAATGCATAGCGCACACTCAAGATTGCAAGAGCGCATCGACAACCTTGCCTCCAAAGCACATACAAAAGACTACTTCGACAACAAGATTTCCGCACAAAACAAGGAGAGGGATGCACGGATGGAGGAGATTTGGGCCTTGTCGATCAACCATTCTTCCCCTTCATCATCCTCAAGGCGACGGCGAGCAAGTCGACCATCTTCGGAGCCCCCATACGATACAAGGACAAGTCATCCATGTCCACATCTACATGGCGAACATCATCACATTCGTGATCCACATCGTCATGAAGGACAAATCACCTCCAAGCATCATGTGCACAACGACGATGAACAACATCTACTACGAGCTCAAGCAGGACAACGCCATCATCAACATGAAGATGCTAGACATGCGCAAACCTACAAGTCCAAACAAGCTCTACATCAAACTACGGCCAAACTTCATGAGCACAAGAGAAGACCGCGAGACAAGCACCACTGAGAGGAAGCTATGGCTACCACCACCACTTTGGCACCTTCGCCAAGTGTTATCAAGGCATCTTCGCCTTTGGACGTACGGCATCTTCACCTACTTCCTAGCAGTACGCCTACATCGACATCATCAAGTCCAAGGCGACCACCTACAAGCGAGGGCGACACTTCCATCTTCGGAAGCCCCTCAAAGAAGATGGCCCAGCATGGGAAATTCCCTTAGGTCATGGAGATGAGCTACGAGGTGCCACACCATATGGGCCTCCTACAAAAAGCACTACAAAAAAAGACACATCCGTGACATTTTGGGCCGAATGAAATTCTTTTCTGTCATGCTTATGACACTTCCATGACGAGAATTGTGTCAAAACCCGGTGTCATCATAGATGTGGTGGGATCCTACTTCTATGACAAAAAATTATGACAGAAAATGGGCTTTTCGTCCTAGGAGGGCCGGAGACACACCTACATGACATTCTTTGTGCTGTCCATGACGGGAAAAATTGTGGTAAGCAAGGGCGAGGAAATTTTTTTGGGAGTTCCCGGTTACGGTGGGTGGTTGGGCCCGAGCCATGCACAGAGATTTGCGCATTTCTCTTGTACACGTACGCCTGTCTGTGCAAGGCGTTGGGCTATAACTGAACACGAGCGAGGCGTTCACTTACTGAACCCAAGCGATTGACTGGCTATGTTACTGAACCCTAGCAATTGATCCCTGGCTGTTAACTGAACCTGAGCGATTCCTTCGCTACGGCTGCTAACTGAAGCTGATCGAACCTGCTGCCTCTTGATGAACAGTGGGTGTTGTTGGGGGTTGGATGAACAGTTCCCTATGGGAGTTGGATGAACAGGACCCCATGGTAGTAGAGGCCGTTGCCGCTGGATGAACAGGACTCCGATCGAGCTGGTTGGGGGTGGATGAACAGGACCCCGTGGAGGGCTGGATGAACAGTAGCCGGTGGAGGGCTGGTTGAACAGTATCCCATGGAGAGGGCTTGTTGAAGAGTAGCCGGTGGAGGGCTGGATGAACAGTAGCTGGTGGAGGGCTGGTTGAACAGTATCCCATGGAGAGGGCTTGTTGAAGAGTATCCGGTGGAGGGCTGGATGAACAGTGTCCCGTGGAGGACTAGTTGAATAAGACCCCGTGGAGAGGGCTGGTTAAACAATAGCCGGTGGAGGCTGGATGAACAGGACCCCCAGGTGAACAGTAGCTAGTGGAGACTGGAGGAAGTCGACAGTGGATGAATAGTAGCAGCTGGAGGATGGAGGAAGTTAACGGTGGATGAACAGTAGCCTGTGGAGGCTGGAGCGAGGCAGTAGATGGTGGATGAACAGTAGCCCGTGGAGTCCTGTTTTGCGGTACACCACACCCCTCTCGATGAACAAGACACCCGTTTCGACCGTAGGTTCTCCAACACAAGTCCGTTTCCTCCGTTTTGCGGCACGTCACACCTATCCCGATGAACAGCACCCCGTTTCGACCGTAGGAGCTCGAACACAAGTCTATTTCCTCCGTTTTGCGGTATGCCAGACCCTTCCCGATGAACACGACCCAGTTTCGACCGTACGTGGTCGAACACAAGGCTGTTTTCCTCCGTTTTGCGGTACGCCAGACCTTGTTCCGGCCAAGCCAATTAGCTCTCATTGAACGCGACCCATTCCGACCCAATCTGTTGTCTCCTGATGAACATGACGTGTTCCGACCGAGTCACTTGGCTCCCGGTGAACACAATGTTGTTTCCTCTGTTCTGACCCACCTAGTTTGCTGAAGATGAACAGGACAAGTCGCTGCCGTTCGTTGCCTCTCCATGTACACGAGCCTCGGCCGTCCATATGCGTGAGTATGCATTTCGAGAGCCTGCTCGCATGTGTGTACGTGGCCGTATTTTTTGGCATGTGGCTGTATGTACGTGTACACGGTTTAAATAGAACAGACTAAACTGCTACATGAGGGGCTCTACTATGACATGTGCTGCTACTTACTCGGCCACGATTCATCATTGCAGAGCAACCAATTGAACAATATGTACGTACACATTCGCGACAAGACAGACAACGCTACGTACGCTTCGACCGAGTGGGTCCTAGCTGGCAGAGAGGATAGGGACGCACTTCCTTGTGTGCAAAGATATAGCTGCTAGGTCCTAGCTGTCAGGGGGGGAATCATTTTTTTGCTCGTAATAAGGACGCACTTCCTTGCGTGCAAAGATGTAGCTGGTGGGTCCCAGCTATCAGGGGGGAAAACATTATTTTTAGGGTAAAAAGGATGCAGTTGCATGCATGCGCCCATGGGTGTGGTGCGTCCTCACTGTCAGCCTCTCATGTACAGTCATCTTCCGACGACTCTCGTTTGTTGACCATGTTGACCACACCGTGCCGAGCGCACCAAGGATGGTGGACGACGGCGAGGCCTCAGACTGGAATGACCCGAAGATGGGGAAGGCATGACAGTGGAGTCACAGATGAAGAGGAGTGAGAAACTTGACTGGTTCAGGTGCGCGGCATCACTGCCGCCCACGGGAGACAGGAGCAAGAATAGAGGTAGAAGAAGCAACACAGCTGTTGGATTAACATCCAACGGTCCAGGTGCTAGAATAATTTATTGATTAAGTTGACAAAGCCCCATGTATGCGTCAGCTTAGTAGGCCCACAAGTCAGCCACCAAATCTGCCAGGTCCCAGTTGTCATCGGGAGGAATAGTTTTTTTGCATAACAAGGAGGCACTTCCTTACGTGCGAAGATACATCCGGTGGGTCCCAACTGTCTGAGGGAGGAAACATTTTTTCAGCTTAATAAGGAGGAACTTTCCTTGCGTGCGACCATGGACGTTGGGGGTCCCAGCTGTCAGGCTCTGCACACTCTTCCGATGACTCTCATTTCTTGACCACGCCACACCGAGCGCAGCGAGGCGGTGGACGACGGCGAGGCCCCGGACAGGAACGACCTGGAGATGGGAAGATGCGGCAGTGGAGTCGCAGATTGAGAGGAGTACAAGGGTTATAACTGGTTCTGGTGCGGCGTGGGGCTGTAGTCGGTGGAGAATAACAGGAGGTGTGGAGGGGTGGAGGGATAGCCTGGCCGGTGGTGGAGTAGAGCTTTGCAGCGATGCATGCTAAGCAGAGCCGCTAGCCACCGGAGGCCGGAGCAGGCGGTCCCTGCGATGCTGGAGGAAGAAGACGAGAGATTGAAGGTGCATGCCAGCAGTTGGATATAAATCCAATGGCTGTGGATGTCAGAATCAGTTGTTGACTAAGTTGACAATGGCCCTATTTGGATACTCTAACTCAGTTAGAGATTAGAGTTAGATTCTAACCCTGAACTAACCCTGAACTAACTCTAGCCAAAGAGGTGTTTGGATGACAGAGTTAGATGGAGCATGGATATGGCGAGGAGCCTTCAAGGACGGTGCAAGAGCGAGGGAGAGAGAGGATGAGAAGCTTCGAGGAGGTGGGGAGGGATTTGCTGCAGTGAGAGCAAGAGAAAAAATGTTCTTTTAGTGGTCCCAAGAAGAACTAACCCAAATAAGCACCTCTTGGGTGGGTTAGATTTTTCGAATGGGTTAGATGCACCTAACCCAAACTAACCCTCCTGTTTGGATATTTTTGGGTTAGTTGAGTCCAATCTAACCCAAACTAACTCTAACCTATGGATCCAAACAGGGCCAATGCCTTGCGTAGGCTTCGACCTATTGGCCCACATGTCAGCCTACAAAAATGTGGCATATATTTAACCCATGTTTTCTAGAATTTATAGTCCATTTGCTGGGCTGGGTGAACAAATAATTTCACGTCAATGCGGCCCATTTAATATTTTCTAAGAAATCCCAACCCATTTTGCACTTTCTTGAAATACACGTAGCTGGGCTTGTTCTATATGTAATGTTAGGTTAGAAGGAGCAATTAATATCAAAAATGAACTGGAGCCACACATTTATACGCGTGTTATTAATTGCTCCTTCTAACCTAACATTACATATAGTAATAACTCGCTAATGCTAAAAATAAACCGGAGCTTCTTTTGAGTAATAACTCGCTAATGCTAAGACGTGGGATGTTTTTATAATGTATATATAAGTCTCTATTAAATATACGATAATAGTAATAATATAAATATATATAATGTGGGTAGAAGGGAAAACATAAATTGGACACATCATTATTATTCTTATATATAGATAAATAGAACAGAGATCTGCGTTTTATTAAAAAGTACATTGGGCTGTCGATCTTTAAGAAAAAGTAACACCTACGCTCGGAGGCCCATAGGCTGGTATGTACATGATGGACCTCAAAAAATAAGTTGAACCACTGTCTCGGTATGTCGTGGGCTACACATGTTAAAAAACAAAACCTAGGCCTAACTGATACTTGTTCGCCCTCTGGAAAAAAATGATAGCAACTAGATCCCCGATACCCCTTTCCCGCAACAACAACAACAAAAAAGATTCTGATACCCCTGAAAAAAGCTCCCTGATGACAGTCATCATTGGAATTTTTTGTTACTGACTAGGTTGACAAACCCGTGGGCCCCAACGTCAGTATACAATTAGGAGGAAGCTTCTTTTTCAATGAGGCACTTGCTTGCGTACGGCTTGGACCTGGTGGGTCCCCACTGTCAGTCTCTTGACGTACAGTCCTCTCTGGATTCCTCTCATTTGTTCAGCATGCTGACAATGGCATGCAGCGCCACCACGGCGAGCGCACACAGACGGGAAAGAACCGGAGCCGGGGAAGACGCCTTCATTCTTTCGAACATACAACACTAGCCCGGTGGGTGCAGCCCTCTCACCCAAAAGTTGTACTGCCCGGGTTCGACTCCAACTGGTGCAATTGAAAAATATCTAACACTTGCCAAAATTTTGTCCCTAGTTTACCCAATTTTTTGCACACTCAACATTTTCTTGCCATTTTGAAAATAGCATATTTTTTTGACTTTGCATCATATGAAGATGTGCTATACATGAATGTTGATCAACATGATGTTAACTTGTTGTTAGTTCTATTTTTTACCTTGAATAAAATTTCCAATATTCTCTTATCCATGTTTGAAAAGTGCCTGTTGATTTAAATGCTCTACCTCTGAAACATGCATTTCTTATCTAAAAATCACTTGGACAAACAGCCATCACCGGTGTTGGATTCAATGTCGCGCTTCTTCAATCCCCCGTCAGCACGAGGGGGAAATAAACTTCCGTCCCATGCTCCCAATTGGGGAATGGAGCGAACTGGATTAAAGAGGGGGCCGACGGCGCGACTGAATAAGCACATTAGATGCGATTTTTTTAGTGGATGGCTCTCGATGGCTTTTTTTACTTGCCGCTGCACCATACAACTTGTATTTTTAGCCTCCCAGTCCATGGTGAACCAGTAGCCCATTTGCTGGGCAGGCCAACCTACAGAAAGCAGCACTCGATTTTTCATCAAGCCCCCAAAACAACGCATTACTATGTTTGTTTTGAGGCCGAAAATATTACGGCGGGGGTTGAGCAGGGAAGAGGGGAAGACTGAGCAAAAAGAGAAAAAAAGAGTTGATGTGCCGTTGCTACCTAACAGGCATGTGTAATTCTTCTCGGGAAGAAGGTGTGCCATTGACACCCACACATCACAAATCCACAGTAGACATACTAACAAGTTCACACACAAGTACAACAGAAAAGGCAAACATTCGTATCAAACTCAGGTTTACAGGTGATAACCCACAAGTATAGGGGATCACAACAGTTTTCGAGGGTAGAGTATTCAACCCAAATTTATTGATTCGACACAAGGGGAGCCAAAGAATATTCTCAAGTATTAGCAGCTGAGTTGTCAATTCAACCACACCTGGAAACTTAATATCTGCAACAAAGTGTTTAGTAGCAAAGTAATATGATAGTAGTGGTAACTGTAGCAAAAGGTAATGATAGCAAAAGTAATGTTTTTGGTATTTTGTAGTGGTTGTAATAATAGCAACGGAAAAGTAAATAAGCAAAGAACAATATATGGAAAGCTCGTAGGCAATGGATCGGTGATAGAGAATTATGTCGGGTGTGGTTCATCATGTAACAGTCATAACCTAGGCTAACACAGAACTAGCTCCAATTCATCCATGTAATGTAGGCATGTATTCCAAATATAGCCATACGTGCTTATGGAAAAGAACTTGCATGGCATCTTTTGTCCTACCCTCCCGTGGCAGTGGGGTCCTAGCGGAAAGTAAGGGATATTAAGGCCTCCTTTTAATAGAGTGCTGGACCAAAGCATTAACACATAGTGAATACATGAACTCCTCAAACTACGGTCATCATCGGGAGTGGTCCCGATTATTGTCACTTCGGGGTTGCCAGATCATAACACATAGTAGGTGACTATAGACTTGCAAGATAGGATCAAGAACTCACATATATTCATGAAAACATAATAGGTTCAGATCTGAAATCATGGCAGTCGGGCCCTAGTGACAAGCATTAAGCATAGCAAAGTCATAGCAACATCAATCTCAGAACATAGTGGACACTAGGGATCAAATCCTAACAAAACTAACTTGATTAAATGAAAAATCTCATCCAACCCATCACCATCCAGCAAGCCTACGATGGAATTACTCACGCACGGCGGTGAGAATCATGAAATTGGTGATGGTGGAAGGTTGATGATGACGATGGCGACGGATTCCCCTCTCCGGAGCCCCGAACGGACTCCAAACCAACCCCTCGAGAGGTTTTAGGGCTTGGCGGCGGCTCCGTATCGTAAAACACAATGAATCCTTCTCTCTCATTTTTTCTCCCCAAAAGCAAATATATAGAGTTGGAGTTGAGGTCGGAGGAGCTCCAGGGGGCCCATGAGGTAGGGGGCGCGCCCCACCCTCGTGGCTAGGGTGTGGGCGCCCTGGTCTTGATCTTTTGCCAGGATTTTTTATTATTTCCAAAAAGACGCTCCGTGGAGTTTCAGGTCATTCCGAGAACTTTTGTTTCTGCACATAAATAACACCATGGCAATTCTGCTGAAAACAGCGTCAGTCCGGGTTAGTTCCATTCAAATCATGCAAGTTAGAGTCCAAAACAAGGGGAAAAGTGTTTGGAAAAGTAGATGCGACGGAGACGTATCAACTTCCCCAAGCTTAAACCTTTGCTTGTCCTCAAGCAATTCCGTTGATAAATTGAAAGTGATAAAGAAAAACTTTTACAAACTCTGTTTGCTCTTGTTGTTGTAAATATGTAAAGCCAGCATTCAAGTTTTCAGCAAAGATTATGAACTAACCATATTCACAATAATGCATAGGTCTCATGTTTACTCATATCAATCGCATAATCAACTAGCGAGCAATAATAATAAATCTCAGATGACAACACTTTCTCAAAACAATCATAATATGATATAACAAGATGGTATCTCGCTAGCCCTTTCTGAGACCACAAAACATAAATGCAGAGCACCTTTAAAGATCAAGGACTGACTAGACATTGTAATTCATGGTAAAAGAGATCCAGTCAAGTCATACTCAATGTAAACTAATAGTAATGAATGCAAATGACTGTTGTGCTCTCCAGATAGTGCTTTTTAATAACAGGGTGATGACTCAACATAAAAGAAAATAGATAGGCCCTTAGCAGAGGGAAGCAGGGATTTGTAGAGGTACCAGAGCTCAGTTTTGAAATAGAGGTGAATAATATTTTGAGCGGTATACTTTCATTGTCAACATAACAACCAAGAGATGGTGATATCTTCCATGCTACACACATTATAGGTGGTTCCTAAACAGAACGGTAAAGTTTATACTCCCACTCCACCGACAAGCATCAATCCATGGCTTACTCGAAACAACTAGTGCCTCCAACTAACAAGAGTCCTAGGGGGAGTTTTTCTTTGCAATATTTTGATTTGATTTGCATAAAGCATGGGACTGGGCATCCCGGTGACCAGCCATTTTCTCGTGGGTGAGGAGCAGAGTCCACTCCTCTTGGGAATAACCCGCCTAACATGGAAGATACAGACAGCCCTAGTTGACACATGAGCTATTCGAGCATACAAAACGGGATATTTATTTGAAGGTTTAGAGTTTGGCACATACAAATTTACTTGGAACGGTAGGTAGATACCATATATAGGTAGGTATGGTGGACTCATATGGAATAACTTTGTGGTTTAAGGGATTGGATGCACAAGTAGTATTCCTGCTTAGTACAAGTGAAGGCTAGAAAAAGACTGGGAAGCGACCAGCTAGAGAGCGACAACAGTCATGAACATGCATTGAAATTAATCAACACCAAATGCAAGCATGAGTAGGATATAATGCACCATGAACATAAATATCATAGAGGCTATGTTGATTTTGTTTCAACTACATGCGTGAACATGTGCCAAGTCAAGCCACTCAAATCGTTCAAAAGAGGATACCACCCTATCATACCACATCACAACCATTTTAATAGCATGTTGGCACGTAGGGTAAACCATTATAAGCTCCTAGCTAATTAAGCATGACACAAGAAACTATGATCTCTAGTTGTCATTGCAAACATGTTTATTCATAATAGGCTGAATCAGGAATGATGAACTAATCATATTTACAAAAACAAGAGAGGTCGAGTTCATACCAGCTTTTCTCATCTCAGTTAGTCCATCATATATCGTCATAATTGCCTTTCACTTGCACGACCGAACGATGTGAATAATATTAAGAGTGCACGTGCATTGAACTAAGCTGGAATCTGCGAGCATTCAATAAGCAGGAGAAGACAAGGCAATATGGGCTCTTGGTTAAATCAACAATAATGCATATAAGAGCCACTTCAACAATTTAATCATGGTCTTCTCCTATCGACCCCCAAAGAAAAGAAAAGAAATAAAACTATTTACACTGGAAAGCTCCCAACAAGCAAAAGAAGAACATGAAATCTTTTTGGGTTTTCTTTTTAATTACTACTACAAGCATGGAAATTAAAACTAGCTAAAAGCTACAACTAATTTTTTTGGTTTTTCTTAAGGTTTATTAAACACACAAGAAGAAATCATAAAAAGGAAATAAACTAGCATGGATGATACAATGAAAAAGTATGAGCACCGACATCTAGCAATGAGTGTGTGAACATGAATGTAATGTCGGTGAGAAATACGTACTCCCCCAAGCTTAGGCTTTTGGCCTAAGTTGGTCTATGGCCACGGTTGGACTGGCGGATATCCATAGTTGTAGCTGGGGTCGTACTGCAATGAAGCGGCTATTGCCTCCTGAGCTGTAGCGTGGCGGCGAGCTGCCTCCGCCTTCCTCTCGTACTCATCTGCCTCCTCTCGGGTAATAAAATGTCTTTGTTTTGCCTGATAATCAAAGAAGGCAGGAGCAGGGAGAGTAATACGGACAATACGACGTCTGTCAAAGATTAAGTGATACTGGAGAGGTGATTCATTCCTCTCGACAAATTGGTGGTGAACCATAGCAATAAATTTAGGTAAGCAGGAGGCAATTCAATATCATCATTATGTATGGTTACACCAAGAAAATCAGCTAAGCGGGTTGCATAAATTCCTCCAAAGAAATCTCCATTAAATCTATTATGATGCAACCTACGTGCAACAATGGCTCCCAAATTATAAGATTTGTCTCCTAACACAGCAGTCCTAAGAATACTGAGGTCAGGGACACACATATGACATGCTTCATCTTTACCAGTTATGCACCTACCTATGAAGAGAGCAAAATAATGTATAGTAGGAAAATGAATGCTCCCTATGGTAGCTTGTGCTATGTCTCTAGATTCCCCCATAGTTATACTAGCAAGAATATTTCTAAATTCAGATTTGCAGGGTTCACTAGCACCACCCCATTGTGGAAGTTTACAAGCAGTGGTAAAATCCTCTAAGTCTATAGTATAAGATTTTTCATAAAGATCAAACAGGACAGTTGGAGAATTATGTGAAGATGAAAATTCAAACCTCCTCACAAAGGAACTAGTGAGATAGTGGTACTGGCGGCACTTTTCTTCCTCGAAGCTCACAAGATCAGCGTTACGCAAATATGCGTTAAATTCTTCCTTAGTTCCCGCTCGATCCATAAAGTTTTCCGAAGGCCATTCACAAGGCCGCATTGGAGCGTCCCTTGGTGGCTCATCATCAGCATCACGCATTGCAAGCCTGGGTCCTTGCTTCCTTGAAGAACCACCTTGGTACATTTTCCTAAACATATTTCTTCCTCTGAAAAATTTCTGAAATTTTTAGTAACTTCAAATAAAAGTGAACCAAGCTCAACAAAATTGATAGCAACAACTCCTACAAGTGCCTAGAGCCTATATCATGCATTAGAACTACTTGGAACCATATAAGTTTGACATGCAAGCTCAAGAACATGGTCACCTAGGCAGCACAGATTTGCAATGAATAGCGCACTAGAACAAAAACTAATTGGACCAATGGAGGAGTCACATACCAAGGAACAACCCCCCAAGCAGTTTTGTGAGAGGTGCTTTGAGGAAGGAGATCGAAAATGGTAGCAAAATGAGCTTGGACTCAGGTTTGAACTGGATAATCATGTTTGTGGGAGGAAGGAGTGTGTGGGTGCAGGAATAAGTGGAGGAGAGACATCATGGGCCCACGAGGCAGGTGGCGCGCCCTGTAGGGGTGGGCGTGCCCTGGACCCTCGTGGCCAGGTGCTTGCTCCCCCTGATGTGTTCTCAATGCCAGATATTCTCAAATATTCTAGAAAAAACCATATTTAAATTTCAGGGCATTTGGAGAACTTTTATTTTTGGGGTATTTTTATATTGCACGGATAATTCAGATAACAGACAGAAAATACTATTTGTATTTTATTTAAAATAAATAACAGAAAGTAAAAGGAGGCTATAGAAGGTTGTGCCCTCTAGTTTCATCCATCTCATGCTCATCAAAAGGAATCCACTAACAAGGTTGATCAAGTCTTGTTAACGAACTCATTCCGAATAACATGGAACCAGAGAAATTTCGAATAACACTATGTTACCTCAAAGGGGATATGCACATCCCCAATAATAAGAATATCATATTTATTTTTGATAGTAGGTAGAGGAAATTCAAAACCTCCAATAATAATTGATGGAATTTTTCCAATAGAGTTGATACTATGAACTTGAGGTTGTTTCCTCGGAAAGTGTACCGTATGCTCATTACCATTGACATGAAAAGTGACATTGCCTTTGTTGCAATCAATAACAACCCATGCAGTATTCAAAAAGGGTCTTCCAAGAATAATAGACATACCATCGTCCTCGGGAATATCAAGAATAACAAAGTCCGTTAAAATAGTAACGTTTGCAACTACAACAGGCACATCCTCACAAATACCGACAGGTATAGCAGTTGATTTATCAGCCATTTGCAAAGATATTTCAATAGGTGTCAACTTATTCAAATCAAGTCTATGATATAAAGAGAGAAGCATAACACTAACACCTGCTCCAAGATCACATAACGCAGTTTTAACATAGTTTCTTTTAATGGAGCATGGTATAGTGGGTACTCCTGGATCTCCAAGTTTCTTTGGTATTCCACCCTTAAAAGTATAATTAGCAAGCATGGTGGAAATTTCAGCTTCCGGTATTTTTATTTTATTAGTGACAATTTCTTTCATGTACTTAGCATAAGGATTCATTTTAAGCATATTAGTTAATCACATACGCAAAAAGATAGGTCTAATCATTTCAGCAAAGCGCTCAAAATCATCATCATCCTTTTTCTTGGATGGTTTGCACTACAAAAAAATACACTTCCGTGATGATACGTGTTTGTCACAGTAGGCCGCGTTTTCTGTCATGCATGTACATCCATGACGATTTTATGACAGAATCAAGATAGTCATACCTGTGCTGTCATAGAAGTGTTCCATGACATTACCAAAATTATCATCATGGAAGTGTCCACTTCCATGACGATAAATCGAGCATCACAGAAGTGCTTTCGTCAAGGGTGACCGCACGTGGCATCCACCATAACGGAACGCCGTTAAGCTATCAGGTCGGGTTTTGGATCCGATAACCCGTTAACAGCCCCGACCAATGGGGATTTTCCACGTGTAAAATCATCATTGGCTGGAGGAGACACGTGTCAGGTCCACATTGGCATAGGTGTCACTCATCCAATGGGCGAGACACGCCTATGATATGTTGACACGTGGAACGGCCCATCAAGTTTAAATGGGCCGACCCAACTGAAGGCCCACAAGATTTTGCGGACCATAATGGTCCGGCCTAGCTAAAGGCCCATGAGATTTGGCGGACCGTAATGGGCTGGCCCAGCTAAAGGCCCACAAGATTTTGCGGGCCATAATGGGCCGACCCAGGTAAAGGCCCACAAGATTTTTGTGTGCCATAATGGGCCGGCCCAGGTAAAGGGCCACAAGATTCTTACGGATCATAATGGGCCGGCCCAGCTAAAGGCCCACGAGATTTCACCGACATTAATGGGCCGGCCCAGCTGTAGGACCCTAGTAGGCCGGCCCATTAACTTGCTGCCATGTTTTGGGCCAAATGCCGGCCCATATTTGATCCGGTCCATTAATGGCCTGCCACGCTCCGGGCCTAATAGTGGCCCATATGAGATCCGGCCCGTTAAAAGCCTACCACGTTCTGGGCCAAATTACGGCCCAGATCAGGTCCGGCCCTTTAAGAGGCTTTGGGCTCAATTATGGCCCATATCAGATTCGGCCCGTCAACTGGACACTATGCTTTTGGGCCCACTTGCTAAAGGCCCACTTAGTAATTCGGCCTGATATTAGTTTTGGCCTGTTAAGGGCCCGTTTAACATTTCGGCCCTATATTAATTTCGGCCTGTTAAAAGCCCGTCATATAGTTGGGCCTAACTACGGCCCGGTTTGCATCCGGCCTGCTCGCAGCCGATATCTGATTGGGCCAAACAAGGACCGAGACAATTTTGGCCTGTTAAAAGCCCGTGATTTGATTCGCACAATCATGGGCCGGGGTTCATTTCGGGCTGCTGCCGGCCCGTGAGCTGTTCGGCACGTTTCAGGCCCAACCTACATCGTGATTGCATGACGGCCCGATTATGTACCGTAATTTTACGGTTTGGCCGGTTTACTGCGAAGACAGGATATATATACAGTAAAATAACTGCAGCATCGTGAATAAGAAAAAACCTAGACTATACAATAAAGAAATTACGGCATATTACATCCACTGGGCATCAAAGTTCGCCACTATGATAATAAAGCACAAGCAGACAGCAGATTACATACACTGGGCATCAAAGATCGCCACCAGTGCAAATAAACACGCCGACAAAATAATATACAAAACCGACAGCACTTCAATAGAGTTCAAGAAAGGTTAGCCCTGCTGGGGAGCTGCAGCGCAAGCAGCTGAGCAAGATGATGAGACTGCGCTTGTTCAACACTTATATCTTCCTCACTCTGAAAGATAAACAAGCAGACAGATGACAGGTTTTGCACATAAAAGTATCAGTGCTGACAATTCATCACATTTCTTACTGACGAATAAAGTGACACAGTTTAAAATTGCATTAACACAATATGGTATTGTTCAGGTCAAGACATGGCAGGAAATGACATTGTGAAGGAGTTGGCAGCTTCACGACACCACTGGATTACAGATCAAGAACTCATAAGTATCAATGGTTAGTGTGCTGTCAATTTATACCATTTCAGATTGGCAAATAAAGAGACGGTTTAAATAATAGTAGAATGATATGACATTGTTCATAGTTAAGACATTGCAGAATATGACATTGTGCTGTAGTGGGTAGGTTCACCACACCACTGGATTACGGATGAAGAACAGAAGCATACATGCAGTGCAAAAGAAGATCACTTGCTCTGTATAGTTTAATTTACATGGTATGAAGAAGGAACTTGGTTGTACAACTGAAAACTTAAATTGAGAAAGGACAAACTTTTGTTTATGAACTACATAATAAACTTTAAACAAGCAATTTGATGCAAACACCAAAAATAAACAGCTGTTGCAGTCATGCCTAACCAAATATATACAACAAAGTTTGAAGGCTTGAGATGGACAAACTTACATTATTGGTGAAGACAGGCTCTATAAAGGCCTTGTCCATGCTGATGGGGGGGGGGCAATTCAAGAAGTTTACCACAGAATCTTCTTCAAAAGCATTGCCTTTATTCTACATTTTGTTAAGAGTAAATATAGATGTGATAATATACGAAAAAATGGAGAATATTTAAGATAAGATGAAGAGTGATGCTACATAACCAAGTAGCTATAAATGTAAGTGCAGCGATACAGGCAAAAGGTACAGCCAAGAGCAATGCACAGCTAAACTTCTTCAGTACCAACCTTATGGTAAGAGTAAATATAGATCTGATGTGTAGAAAATGGAGGGCAAAGGAAAATAAGCTGCAGAGTGATGGTACATGAACAACTACCTGTCATTATAAGTACACTGATAAAGGACAACATGTACTTACAAGAACAATGCAGAGCTAAAAAAACATTGGCATTGGATATATTCTACACTAATGTAACCATTCATACAGATCAGATAATTTGGAGCGAACAATTGATAAGCAAGCTATCATGCATACTGCTGTCACATAATGAACCAGGTATGTATGCAAGTACAGTGATACAGGACAACAGGTACTAACAAGAGCAAAGCAGCGGGCAGCATATTTGCGATATCCTGTCGTTCTTGTCAAACCGGAATTCTTCTTCGAGCAGATTTCCTGCAAAAAAGATCCGTAAGGCACATGCGGAAAAGTAGAAGTTCAAATTGTCATGTGATTTCATAGACAGTACCTCATCCTGGGAACGAGACCAGTGCATAACAAGGTTTTTCCATTCAATGTCTTCTAAATTTAGCACAGGAGACTTCACCGGAAATTCGTTTATAGACTTGCCATCAAAGTGTGATTTCCTCAGGTAACACCGATACTGCTGCAATGCTTCCTTGAAAAGCACAAGCAAGCTTTGCTCGTCATGACTATCCAGATTGACCCTCGCCTAGTTACAACAATGTAATGTAAATCATTGATGTGTTCAATCAGCAGAAAACAGGAAAATAATAACCATGAATAATAGCACTTACACGTAAGTTGGACAGGAAGATGTGAAAATGGTGTTTGTCTTCACAATAATCTTCCCATGATGGGAATATATGCACGTAGTCCCTAACAACATTGAAAGCATTGTCTTTTAAACTGGGAATAAATGGAATGGGGTTCCAATCTGCAGGAATTGGCCGTCTCTGCAGTTGGGATAGGTCTTCGGCCGGTGGACTTGCTGTACTTTTTGCTGGAGTGGGATTTTTCTGTGGTACAGCTGGTGCTATGGCAAATGAAATCGGTATACCTTTTGCTGGAGTGCAGGTCCTGTGTGGTGGGGCTAGTGGTGTGGCCAGTGAAGTATGGGTACAGTCTGCTGGAGTCGGTCCTACGTTTTGTGTCACTGGTTGTACAACCAATATAAGTGGGGTGCTGTCTGATTTCTCCGGCACCACCACGTTTTTCAAGGACTTTGCTGGTGCTCCTTCAGGTTCGGCAATCACCCTCTTCCTTTTTGATGTCTGATGCACAAGAACAACATTTGAGTGGAAAAACATGGTATGATGACAGATGGAATATGTATTGATAATGGATGGGCATGGCATCTCGACATATATGATGAGTAAACTAAGCAGATGGCGGTGCAACAAAGTAGAAGAAATGCAAGACAACATATGCAAGATACCCGCAATCAATAAAACATTGCCAAATTAGAACAGGCACCTTGATGGGTGAACAGGACAGGCCATCTGCCTTTGACTCCTCGAGGTTAGAATAGTCATTAGGATCATATTCTGAACAAGAATCAACAGGTGGGGAGCGTATGAGTTTCATTGCATCCAGAATGGCACTCAATGCCTTGGTGCCAATTTTGTAAGTCATTGCAGTGTTTAGCTTCAAGAGTGGACTGCTGCTAGTGCGACACAAAGCAGCTACACAGATCATAGTGTAGATATAACGGGAAAACCTTAAGCATCAGAGTAAAATCAGCAAAGTGGAACTTGCTGGAATATATGTGCTAGTATTGCCGGTACGGCTAGAAAGGCTTCGGATACCAGCTCTCTTCAAGTGAAGGTGCGGTACTGTTAATATCAGTGTAACTCTCAAAGGCGACACAGCTCCCCGCATTTCCTTGCTATTCTTATAGGATTCAAGTGGGCAGGCCACTACAAATCCTATTCCTATGTTTACAAGATCCTACGAATCAAAGAGGCTCAAAGTGTCCATCACAACCGACCGTATAGACCTCTACACTGCAAATGTCCCTGCTCATCTTCAGTACAAGGAACATACTGTACTACTATCATACTCCCTCCGTTCCAAAATATAAGTCTTGGTAGAGATTTCCACTATGGATCACATACAGATGTATCCAGATACATTTTAGAGTGTAGATTCACTCATTTTGCTCCATATGTAGTCCATGGTGGAATCTATACAAAGACTTGTATTTAGGAACGGAGAGAGTACATATTAAAGAAGAACGGAAGAGGAACATGGTAAAGAAGAGCAAGCAGATTTTGGATAATAAAATGTTGGTTGCGCAGTGCCCACACATGATGAACCAGAGCGCATTAAGAATGCAACTCCCAGCTGTCTCTCGACCATTTCAGGCGGTTGGATGAAGATCCTACGTCTCCTAACCCTTCTTCTTCGTCGTCTCTGATTCTTCCCATACAGAACACCGCACGGGCCGCCGGCCGGACCACCGGCCCCCACCGCCTGTGTTCCTCCGCCACCCCACCCCACCCCGCCCCAACCCCCACCCGCGTCGAGTTTTCTTCGTTCGGCGAGGCCCCACAACCACCCGAGCCCCTTCGATCGCACCGGCGAACTCCGGCGAGCTCTGAAAAATCGACTGACCCAATTTGAAATTTAGTCTACTGTGATTTAACTAGTGTGGAATATAAAAGGGGAAAACCATAAGCATTGGGAGTATAGTGTTGAGCGTGCCATGGCGGATCTGAAGGTGCAAACCGGACAAAGGCAACTTCGCAACCAAGACAAGAAATCAGAGTAAAGCAGTGGCGATCTATTTTCTTGCTGCGATAAATAAGTTGAGCAGATACGAAAGAGTACCGCCTCTGGTGCGGCGCCGTGTACGCATCTGCTGAGAATTTGATGGTGCTGCGGTAGCGATGGCTGTCGGCGGCGTGGAAGCAGATCTAGGAGGGTAGACGGTGGCGGCGGGGCGCGGTGGACGAGACGGTCGTAGGAGCGGCGCCGGCAAGGTGGACGACGGCGGGGATGAAGCGAGAGGACGGGATGCAAGGATCCCGGTCCGAAGCCGTGGATGAGAGAGGTCGATCTCTTGTAATGGACGGCGGCGTCGGGGTATCAGCTCCGGCATGGTGGAGGAGGACGGCGGTGGATGGGGTGGCGGACGGCGGCGGACGGAGGAGGGTGGGGTGGAGAGGGTGTTTTGGCGCCCACGGAGTACGAATGGGGAAAAGGGAGGTAGAGAGGAAGGGGGGAACCATGTATTCAGGGCGCGCTTGTCTCAAATGCGAGGAAATTTACAAACTTAGCCCCCGTTTCAAATTTCTACTACATCACAGCAACATTAGTCGGTTGGGGATAGGACGGTAATCTCGCATACACCGAATATTTGCCGACGAGAGTTTGTTTTTGGCGCCCACCGTGTATGAATATGAATCGGGGAGGGAGTCGATTTCGGCCGAGGACACACTGTGTTTTGGCGCCCACCGTGTATGAATCCGGGTGAGAGGCGGTTACGTCACGTTTGGGTGAAATTACAAACCTACCCCTATCGAAACCTATAGAAATCCAGCAGATAGGCTTTGCGTGGCAGGGATAGGCAGTAGTGATTTCCATCTCGCAGATTTTGGTTTCGGGCGGTTACTGCGACTTTCCCCGCTTCGTTCAAATTTTGCAGAGTGCACGTTTACCGTGCCAACTCAATTCGAATCCCGTTTGTATTCTATTTTTTTCGGGCGGGATCCATTTTCAATTGGAATTACATTCTATATACATCATTTTTTATATATACTTTCAAAAGCACAACAAAGAATTCTGCTCCTTTATATGTATAATATGATTTACAAATACAACGATCTCGAAATCTTAAGGTTGAATTCGAAAAATTTAACCAAATTATGTTCTACTAAAATGTATGGATCAGTAATATCTACATATTAAATAACATAGATGTGCGTGAATTCATATGAGTATGCATGTTTGATAGATCAATTTTGGTTCGAGTATGGATTACATGTATCATCATCTCGAATTCAAATATTTGAATCCCTTTTTTGTTCACTCCTTTCACGCCCATCTCTCTCGCATGCATGCTCCTTCAGGTAGCTATCACTCTCTTTTCTCCAGCTCACCCGCACGCTCACTTCATGTTTCTCCTATCCTCGCAAACATGGTCTCTCGACGTCTCCCTTGAGAAGTGTCACACTCTCCCTATCATTATACATTACACGGTTTTCATTATCTCTCACGTCTCTACTGTTCTCTGGTATCACTCGGTACCTAAGCTTTCTTTTTCACCGCCACACACACAGTCTCCACTCGTCTTTCACTTTGTCTTTCTCTCTATGGGATTCTCTCACACACCCTATATGTCTCTACATATGACTCATACCACTAAAATTACTCTCTCTCTCTCTCTCCTGTAGACACAACATTTGTTGCGGTCTCCTTTTCGTCTCCATCCCAGACTGACATTATTCATTTGTTTACCGATCAGACAACCCCGACTACCGTCTCCTCTCTCTCTCTCTCACAGACACACACACACAACTCCTGCTTCCACTCCCCTTCCCGACTACCGTCTCTCTCTCTCACACACAAAACTCTCGCTTTCGCACCCCGACTCGTATTTCTCTCACAAACATTTATCGACTAGCTAGCCTCTAGATAGGTTTATACACCCGCACACTCGTGCTTCCACCATCGCATACATGTCTCTCTCTCGCTCCTTGTATCTATGTAGATTTTTCTTCCCTTCTTGAGACACGCCCTCTTGATCACACACACACTATCGCCTCATTTTAAGCTGATACCTATCGCACACACACTCCTTGTGTCTTTGTCACACATGCACTCCGTCCTCCTCCACTCTCCCTCTCTCTCACACACACATGGGCTTTTTGCAACAACTAGCAAGATGCCCATGCGTTGCACGGAACATCAAGATGCATTTGTATGAGTAGTTTATCTTGTGGGGGAAAAGGATGAACGAGGGAAGGCCTTATTTGCAAATGTGGAGAGGGGTGTGGGTATCTTTTTGCAAAATTGCCATAGTTTCCTTCCTATCCGTCAGATATAGATCGGACGGCCTATATTGCAGGATGGCAGGCACACGATCATCACCGACAATGCTTTTTATAAGAGTAGGGATAAAAAATAGAGTTGGTGATGATGGTGGGCCTGCCATCCTGCAATGTAGGTCGTCCGATTTATATCTGACGGATAGGAAGGAAAATATGGCAATTTACCCGCACTCTTCACCACATTTGCAGATAAGGCCTTCCCTCGTTCATCCTTTTCTCCCACAAGATCTTGATGTTCCGTGCAACGCACGGGCATCTTGCTAGTAAGAGTAGAAATTAGACATATACCACTTCTCGAATCTTGAAACCAACAACATTCCTCCCTTATCTCATCAAAACCGCCAAAGGAATATATTTTGAGTGAAACATAACATATTTTTAGTGATATACGTATTTCAAAACTAGACTTTTTTCTATCAAATCGGTGAATATGTATTAATCTACTTTGATCGTGTGGCAACGCATTGGCACATTGCTAGTAGTTATTATAATTTTTTGGACACCAGACAAACGGTGGAGTACATATACGAAGAGAAGAGGCGCACGCACGCAGTCGGCCTCTCGCTGTCTCGCACACATGAGTGTTACGTAAAGGCGACGTTAACAAATAAACCCTAAAACCCTAGGTGCACGATTGCTGCATTCGCGGGTACCGGGTACGTGGTGGAGCACCTTTGTAGGAATAGTCAGCTCGCGTGATAATTTGATCCGTAGGAGTTGATGGTCGGGACCACAGGTGAACGACTTGGAGCGCGGTGGCTCGCCAGTTGCCACAGATCGAGTAGCCACGTTTAAAATATCGTTTTTTAGCGGGGTTAAGAGTTCCGATTTTCAATGGCGCGTTATAAGTAGTAAGTAGTTTTTAGAACGATTGGTATGGAGCGAAAATGGAATTCATAGTACTACGTACCTCCTTGGCGTATGGTTGTATGGTTTTTTTTGCGATGGAGGTTGTATGGGTTTATGTTGCGAGATGTTGAACCTGGTAGTTCTAGGGCAAATACTATGGTTTAGATTTAGATGCTGGTTTTCAGTAATGAAAATCGGAAGGGGAAACCCTTCTTTGATTAAAAAAACTACTACCTCCATTCTGGTTTACTAGTCCCCATCGTACTTTGGGTCAAAGTTTGTCCACGAATTTTACTTGTAAAATGTGAATGGAAAACGAGATTTTGTTATACCCAAACAAAAAAGGACTGGAGGGAGTGATTGCTCTGACACGGACGCGACCTCTCATAGCGCAGGCATTGAACCGGCGCGCCGGCCAAGAGGGCCGCACTCGCTGCAGGCCCGGCTGAGCACGCCTCCTCGCCGCGTGCAACCAGCTTAAGACTGCCCCGCCTGCCTTCATTGAATCCGCGCGTGTGCCGGCAACACGTCCTTCCGCGAGCCGGCAGGCATTTTAGAACACAAAAAATGACTAAAATATAATTAATTTACGCATGGTCTTGACTTGTTGTGCTCGCACTGGTAGCAGGAACTAGTAGAGGATTTTCTTTATTTATAACTCTCCTCACATTTTTTTGGCTTTGAAGTGAATCATGGTTGTGGACATTATGTATGAATGTGCAGATATCTGTGAACATGAGTTTGATGTGGAAGTTGAACTTGGAATGTCGGGCTTGCGCGTGAACTATACCATGTCCAATGCTTCGTCTGTTATTGTTTGGAAAGTAATTGTTGTTATTACATGACCCAAAAAAACATTTTGTGCCACATCAGTAGATGCACGGACATCACAACAGGCATGCTGACTGGATAAACATTTGAACCTAGCTATTATGAAGGAAATTTTGTATTGACAACAGTTTTAGATAGCAGGAGACGCCTAGCCTGCTCTGCCTCTGCTAGCTTATTTCTGGCTTCTTCCATCTCTTCTTTGGCTTGGGTGAAGAGAGCATCTGATTGCTCTTTTCGCTTCTTCAGGAACTCAGCTACATTCTCAAGGGCTGCTGCACGCTTTCTTTCAGCCTTTACTAATGCCACGAGGACACGAACAGCTGACGACTCCACCTGGCTTGTGTGTAATCCAGCATCATCTGGGAATTTGCACCTTGTGTCTAATCCAGCATCATTAGGGAACTGGCACCTTGTGTGTAATCCAGCCTCATTTTGGAAACATGATCTCGAGGTTGACCATACTTCCCTCCTCGCAGGAACTGCATCCTGACATGAAGTTACTTCTTTTTTAGATCAATACTCAGAGCAACCTAGATCCATTTAGTAGAAGCCAGATAAACAGAACTCGGAGAAGTGAATTCAAAAGGAAAAAAATAAAAACAGACTACAAGGTGAGAACACCCACTTCCTACATCAAACTAAAAACGAAAGCATTAGGACGATTAAGACTCTTCTTATTACACATCGAAGAACACCACGCTTAAGAGAAACAGAAACTACAACATATACACATCGAAGAACACGAGGCTATATGAAAGTAATTGAAAGGGTGTTACTTACCAAAGCTTGTTTTACAGGTTCGGTGCAGCTCCTCTTTAACTTGCCATGCTCCTTGAAGATGTCCCGAATATCCTGTGTTTGGTCTTCATTGCTCCTCTGCATGTTCGCACTTGTGGTTTTAAAATCTCAACATGGCAAGAAAAATATACTACTAGTAATACTCGCGCATCTTGTGGGCAACATTAAAGCACTCGTCTGCCATGTTAGAGCATCTCTAACAGAATCGCAACGCGCGGAGCTTTAAAAATCTCAACATGCTATCTCTACTTTCTTCTCTACTGTTATATTTATTTAATATTTAATAGTTATCTCTACTTCCTTTACTGTCTACTTTTTTCTCTATACTTTTTTTTCTTGCAATATAGGTCGTCCGATTTATATCTGACAGATAGGAAGGAAACAAATGGGAATTTTGCAAAAAGATACCCATACCCCTCTCCAGATTTGCAAATAAGGCCTTCCCTCGTTCATCTTTTTCTCCCACAAGATAAACTACTCATACAAATGCATCTTGATGCGTGCAACGCATGGGCATCTTGCTAGTTCTAAAAACCTCTCCATCATTTGCCACACTACTGGTTGCAGATGAAAAACCTACCCAAGCACAGTGCGATACAGGAGCGACACACAATTACAAGCTGATATTCTGTTGGACAATGGAGGCTATAACCAATTACTTTTATGGGAACAATAGCACCCAGGAAATTTGAAGGGTAGGTATGAACAAAATTTGAACTGCACATGTACTGCTAAGTGATTCAATACACACATTACCAATCGAGGAGGAGAACGATGGTCGCGGCGGCCTCTGTGAGTCATGGTCGGCAACGAGAGTCAGTTCATTGTCCACGATGGTGGTACTTCTACGCTTGGCGTCGGCTTCCGGGAAGCAGATCCGAGACCGTGGAAGACGATGCCGGGGAAGAGGCTCTGTGTACGACGACGACGATGGACCGGATCCAGTGCGGCGTACGAGGTCGTCGATGAGGCAGATGCGCTGCGGTGGACGAGTGCGCCGATGTAAAGGGGAGGAGCACGAAGGCTGTGGTGCCATGGAGAAGTCTATTTTGCGGTGGGGATAGAAAATGGGGAGTATTCATGTGTACTACTCTGGGTGCCGGGGTGGGGTTGGCTGGGTAGGGTGAACCTGAAGTTACGAAAATAGCCCCCTACCAAGCGTCATCCGTAGGCCTGTTCCGAAGGCTACGATGGTAACTTCCCACTGTTCGAATCAGGGTCGTAGGAGATTTTCCCGCCCACCTCAAAATTTTGTGACACTGGACTCCCCGTGTGGCGTGTTGAGTGATTTGGCTAAGCAACTAGCGAGTAGTAGTAGTAGACTCTGCATATTAGGTTTGACCGAAGTCAAACTTCCTAAAGTTTGACCAAGTTTATAGAAAAATATAAACATTTACCATAACAAATATGTATGATGTGAAAGTACATTCAATAATGAATCTAATGGTATTTATTTGTTATTGTATATGTTAATATTTTTTGTTATAAGCTTTCTGAGAGTTTACAAAACTTGACTTTGACCAATGCTAATACACGGACTTAAATAAAAACGGAGGGAGTACACATTTGTTTTCTTAGTTTGTAGTGAACTAATCATTTGTTGAAATTGTGAAATAAATATATTAGGCTATTGACTTCGAATGTAATGGTCTATACAATTCAATAGTTACAATCATTGTCAAATCCCAAGATGTATACAAGGTCTATAGTACTTCACAACATGCTCAAACTCACATAATCCTAGTCAAATGAGAATCTAAATGCATTTCGTTGTTATTACTTTGTAGGATGCAACAAAAACAACCATAACTCTACATCAGCCATTATAGAAGCAACATTTTGACATATCCCAATGTGTGAATGAAACATGCAGAGAGAGCTTTTGAAGATGGAGCAGATAGGGCGGGAAAGATTGTATGTATGTGGACGAGAGAGTAGGAGACAAACCTAACGAGACAGAGAGAGAGAGAGAGAGAGAGAGAGAGAGAGAGAAAGAGAGAGGAAGAAGTTAGGTCTGTGAGAAAGATGGATACATGTAATATACATGAGATGCGTGTGCATCTGGATTCTATATACGTGGAAGGAGAAGAGACAACATGTTTGATGAGAGAGCTGGAAAAACATGGACGAGAGGGGAAGGATCTCGTGGGTTGAGGGATTGACAATTTTGTGCGGGGGAGAGGGATTAGTAATTCTGTGCAAGAGATAGAGAGAGGGTGGGGGGAGGAGTCAGTTAACCGTCGTCACATCACCCTGCTTCCAAATGACCCCGCATTCTCTAGCGTGGTGTGGTCACCGTCTTCGATCTTCTCGATGCCCTCTTTGAAGATTCAGGTGTTGTACATGTTTGGGTGCAAAGAAGCACAAGCGAGAGTGGTCACCGTATAACCTTGGATGGGGATGAATTGTGTGCTCGGGGGAGTGTGTCTGTGTGTGTGTGTGTGTTGTGCTGCGTGTGTCCGTGTGTGTGTGTCAGATATTGAGAGAAAACAAACCTAAGGAGAGAAATGGGTATTCACGAAGAGATTGTGCGGGCCTTGAGGTCGGCAGGGGCCGGGTGAGGGTGTCAAAATGTGCGCGTTGATGCATGTGTTGCATGCGACCCTGCGAGGGACGGACGAATCAAGAGAGATGGTTGTTGTGTTACGGATGCTCCTCTCTCTGTCTCTGTCTCTCCCCCCCTCTGTCTCTCTCTCACACACACACAAGTAAACTAGAAGACCGTTATCTCATGTATACACAAATTATCGGCATCTGTCTATGTCTCACTCATGCATGATCATTTGCACATTCACACCTCTCTATGTCTGTATCACACGCACACCGTCTCCACATTGCCCTTCCGCCACAACACATATATGGACACATACACACATTCTCTCTCAGTCACACACACAAAATCAGTATTAAAAAAACTAGGGCGCACCTAAAACGTCCAAATCCAAATAAACATGAACTGGAGCTAAATTCAAATATATGGAAATATTGCAGCGTCAAGAACTTTCATAGGAAAAAAAAGTTGAGTAATATTCAAGGATTGTTTTCACACACACAAAAAGGTTCGGTGGATGTCCTTCGAGCACGACACGATGATGCACCGTTCGATCGACCGCGCGGCCGAGGTTCACACGCTTGCACAGGATTCTGTATCATGGCTGTGGTACTAACTAATAAAAGCGCTGCCTAAGTCTAATGTTTACGTGTACTAGTACGGTTTTCTTTTAAGTTTGACCAACCTTATATATAAAACTAAAGTAAGCTCCCACACATGCACTCATCAATATGCTGCCGCCGCCATTGCGCATGCCGGCGCCCGCCTGCTCCGGCCAACAATTTCTCGCCCATCACCGCCGTGTCGCCGCCATCCCTGTGCCATGAAGCCGAAGGCTCGCCCGCTCACATCGTCTGCAGTCCCTCCTCGCGATGCCGCCGCGCTGCCAAGCATGCGAGCAGCTGGTGGAGCCGCGTCTATGCACGTAGCATACAAAGAGGAGGACGAGCGCGTGCTCCAGCACGCTGGCAAGGAGAAACTAGCGTGTCATTGTCATCTCCGCCCGCGCGGAGGAGGCACGCATGGTGGCTGTCGCGGCGGAAGCCGGTCGCGCGCGCGTCGAGCCCGCAAACCGGGTGCGGACACAGAATCTACCTTCAAGACCTTGAATGCCACATGGATCCTGCAATCTGAAGGAGCAATTTGGGTCAGTCGACTCATGTGAGCCGTTTGATGCAACATGGATGGTTAGAAGGGATTCTTCCACCTCTTCTGTCGTCTTCTTCCTTCGCTTCGTCGAACTTCTTTCACAAATCGACTGAGCCAAATTATACTACTAGTACGCACGTATTAAGTACAGTAGGAACACGAAGATACGAGCAGTAGTACCAACTGCAAGAAGAACAGTAGTAAGACATAGTACTAGTACTACTGTACGTACTAAAGATTTGAAATAACGAGAAAGAACATAAACATAGTTCTGCTGGGGCCTCAGCACAACACACCCTTGAAAATAAACTAAGCAACTAGTCCGCTTAACACTGCAGTAGAACCAGCATGAGCAACGACACTGCCACCTACTCGGAGTCCGAGTCCACGTCCTCGACTTCTTCCTCGTCCCTCTTCCTCTTCGCCAACGCTTCTTTGCTTGAACCAGACACTGGGCTCTGCTTCTTCATCCAACCCTTGTAGATATTTAAACAAAGGTAGGTATCTATTGCTGCGTACAGGATGTGATCTTGATCTAATGTCTTCGACTCCCATGCATGATGAAACTCGTGATGAGGTTTCTACAGTTTAGCGTACGAAGGATCAATCATGGCTGCACAGTGTCAGTATTGAAGGTTGAGAGGAGGACACCAGGCTTGCCTTCTGGAGATCGAAGGGCTGGCCTATAACGAGACCTATCCGACGCAGGACATCCCTGTCGTTCTTAAAGCCTACAGTAACGAATTTCACTCTTTTGTCCTTGAGGAAGTTCTTAAAATCCTGGCACTCAACGTCGGCATGGCATATGTGGTAGACCAAGCAAACGTTATGTACGCAAATCTGGATCACGGCGGGCTTCTTCCTCTCTTCGTCCTTTAGATCCTTCTCTCGTCCCAGGACTGTGGTGTACTCAACATCTAGCCCAGCGACCCACTCATCCGTTGAACTGTTGAACATGCGTAAGAAGCGAGCAAGCCATGCTTTCACCGTCTCGGATCCACGTGTGTAGATGACGATGAACTGATCACCGGTGATGGCTCTAACCTGGTACTCAGCGGCAACCATGGAGATTTGGGAGGCCATGGATTTTGGAGGAGGGTTAGGAGAAGTTGAACTGTTGTACCCCGCAAAAAAAACTGGGAGCAAACTAATGTGAAAGGATGGGACGACTGGGAGCGAACTGTTGTAAGGTAGAAGACGGGGACGAGTAGGGCGTGTGAACGACGTGGGGTTGCTGGCTTGCCCGGTGGATAAACGGCTGCAAGCCCCCAAAGAGTTCTCGAGAACTATGCGGGACCCACTAGATGTCATGTCTACTAGACCCATATCGTAGGCCTGATGGTATAGCTTCTGCTTGTTCGCACGCCATGCCGGCGTGTGGATGTAACTTCACTTAATTCCGTCAAACGTCGCGCCTCCCACGACCTCGCCTCCCTCGCGCGGTCGCGCCCTTTGAGACTTCGACCGACTATAAATGAGCAATTTTTTTGCCTTTTTTAGACAAGCAAATTTTTTTGCCTACTCCGCATGCATGATACTCCCTCTGGTCCTTTTTACTCCCGTCAACCATTTTCAAAGTGTTTGACCAAATTTATACATTTTTTGAACACCACCTTATATTAATCAAACAGCCACACTAGTACACTCATTCGATACAATATTCACCACACAAGGCGGTATGTTATTTACAAGAATACCATCTAATCTATTGTCAAAGCTATACTTAGCGATTAAGTGTGCCACCTTATTGGCCGAACGGCTAATCTTTGACAATTGAAGATTGTTGATCAACTTTGAGATGCTCAACACTTTCATCTTCAGGTCACGCATAGCAGACCTGTCATAGTCCCCCGATGCACGAGACGCTACCACAAAAGCGCAATTAGTCTCTAAAATTACAAGATCATGAAGAGAAATACCTATGTAGAGACCGGCAATGCAAGCCCTAAGCTCCGCTTCCTCCACGCTTTGACATGCATCAATGAAATCCCACGACCAAATTTATACTAAAAATATCAATATCTACAATACTGATTATAA